>NC_051065.1:48757344-49075677 GCF_004664715.2 Peromyscus leucopus | reverse complement strand
TGTCACTCCAGTTCCAGGGGAACTGACATCCTCACACACACACACATGCAGGCAAAACCCCATTTTTTTTAAAGAGAGAAAGAAAAGCTAAGTGCAGGGAAGGAATGGAGAGATGGCTCAGCAGTTAAGAAAATGTAGAGGCCCCAAGTCTAGAGGCCCCAAGTTCATTTCCCAGCACCCATTGCAGGTGCTTCACAACCGTCTGTAACTCCAACTCCAGAAAATCCAATACCCCCGGCCTCCACAGGCACCCCCTCCACACACACATACTTAAAAAAAAAATAAGAAAAAGCCGGGCTGTGGTGGCCCACACCTTTAATCCCAGCACTTGGGAGGCAGAGGCAGGAGGATCTCTGTGAGTTCGAGGCCAGCCTGGTCTACAAAGTGAGTTCCAGGACAGGCAGGGATGCTACACAGAGAAACACTGTCTCAAAAACAAAGCAAAACAAAAACAATAACAAACCAACCCCCCCCCCGAAAAAGAAAAAAAAAAAACCTTTAATTTTAAAAATATTTAAGGTGCCTGTATTTATACATTTAAGTAATCCCTTCTCCCCTGTTTTCCCCCCTCAATCATGGAAGAGAGATCAAGGGAAAAGGCTTTCTACTCTATCTCTATATCTATCGCATATGTCTAATTTGGTTTTAAAAATACTGTTATAGAGGCCGGAGAGATGGCTCAGTGTGTAAGAGCTTATTCTGCTCTTACAGAGGACCTGGGCTCAGTTCCCAGCACCCACGTGGTGGCTCACAATGACCTGTAATTCCTGTTGCAGGGGATCCCATGCACTCTTCTACTTCTACATGTATGTGGTGCACATGGACTCAGGAAAGAACATACACATACACATGAAAATGTAAATTTATAATTTATTCATATAATGAAGCAGCTTTCTGTGCTGTGTGTGTGCATGTACACCTAAGGGTGAGCTTTTGTAGCTGCATACCCGTATGTGCAGCCGGAGGTCAGAGAACCTGGATCATTTCTCATTCCACAAGTGATGTCCAACCTTTGGACACTGCAAAATGATTTTGTTATGTACATGATCCATACCTGAGTACCACACAATTGAGTTTACACAAAAAAAAAAAAATCACAAAAAAACCTCATAATGTCTTAAGTAACAATTTTGTGTTGTGTTGGGCCCAATTATTAGTGGTCATCTACCAATCTATCACTTGGCAATCATCTGCCTACCTATTTAGCACCATCTATCATCATTGTTTTGTTTTGTTTTTTTCTGGTCAATGGAATAGCTTAGTCTAGATAAAGTTAGAAAAATAAACAATACTTTAAGAAGCCATACCACCCACCCCAGGAGTATTTCATACGAAAAACCACTGAACTGGCACTCTGATATCATTTGACAGCTCTGTTCTGCTTTTACACTAGAAACAGAGCTTGTGTGTACCTACACCATGACTCTACTGTTTGACTCAGTTTCCTTTAATTCTCACTGGCATGGAAAGGCAGGACAATGTCCCAAGAGCCTTTGGTGGTGTGTGATGGTAGAGAGCCAGCACCCAGAATAGATGGCTGGCCCAGCCCTCTCTCGCCTGGCCCTCCCAAGCTACCCTCTCACCCCAGCCCACCTCATACCATCTGTCCTAGTGGGTGTTGGCTGGCTCTTCTGACACAGGGCTGGGTTTTCCTGGGGCACCCAACGGAGAACACATTCGGTGGTCAGGGTGTCTTCCCTGTGGCCTCCTGCACCCCAGCCCTCCTCAGGTGCCATCATGTTGTGTCCCTTGGCTATGATGTAATGGTCACATCTCCTGGTTTAACGGCATCATAGAGAGAGGCCTCCTTATAGGACCTGAGTTGTTTTTGTTTTGTTTTGTTTTGCTTCAGTCTGTTTCCAAACTAGCTCTTATAGGAAACAGCTTAGCACCATTTACCGTATTTTCTGATTCATAGCTGCAGCTCAGCAGTGAGTAGAATAACTGAAATAGGAATGACAGGTTTCAACTGAGCATGCACCCTCTGACAGGGGCCACGTCTTAGCTGCAAGGTTCGGGATGCAAACACCTAATTCACTTTTGCTGTCTGCTATTGAACTTGCCTTGGCTGTGAATGCCGGGGCTCAGGATGTGATCTCTGATGGCCTGGTACCCAGCCCCTGGTGCCCTGCTGCTGAGTGGGAACACACGGGGAGCCATGAAGGAGGCAGCTACCCGCATGGCAACTCTCTCCATTCCTAGCATGCTGGGTGCATTAGCCCCAAGGGCCACACAGGCCCTCTTGCACTTCTTTCTTCCCTGAGGATAAGCCAAAACCACAGCTTGGACTAAACCCAAGGTCAAGTGCTCCTTGTGATAGTGACCCTATGACAGGAACCAGAGGTTCATCCAGCCCAAGTGACCACATGAGCGTTGAGAAAGGACTGTCCCTTTGCCAGTCCCTGGCCATCGGGTCAAACCATGAGCCGGGCCACACCATAGGCAGACCACAGTTTACACTGTGCCTTGCTCGGACCATCTTCTCGACAGTGACCGTGGACCATGGCTGACATGGGAGGCTCTACTGCGTGCCTCCCCTTAAGTCTGTCACTAGAAAGAACTTATCACTGTTTGTTTTCGTTTATGGAAGCAGTCCTGGTTTTCACTTAAGGTCATAACATAAAACTTCTTTGAAAAAAGGCACGTTTACAAATGTAAAGGGAATTGGGAGGTGACGGTACTGGTCAGACCCAGGCCTGGCAAAAATTTCCTCAGGTGTCACACACACGACTGGCTTTGGAAGAGGAAGGCCATTAAGTTTGTGGTGCATATTGATGCCATTGGCTTTCCTAGCCTGGAGTCTAGGATTAAAATGGAAAAGTAAGTTAACTCTCTGGACTCTCATCACCGTTGGCTGGGGACTGCTTTTAACATCACGATGGGTTCTGGAAAGCGCTTACCTACTTGGCTGTGTAGGCTGAGGGCACCAAAGCCGGTTTGTGCTCTGGTGGGAGCAGCCCGCCAGCCTCTTGCCACTGCCCACAGCTACACTGTCCATCTGTCTGAAGGAACCTATGACAGTTCACGGTCCCGTCCTCATCCCAGGCACTTCCCCAGACAACGCCTATCTATCTACATATGCGTTAGTCCATGTCCTACCCCAGGAATGCCACCGACATGGCAACAAGGGTTTGAGAATCTTAAGAAAGAGAATATTCTGGACCATGGGGGTAGATCTAAAATAATCACTTCTTTTGTTACCATGGAGGGATCTCTAGGTTTTTTGGTGTTTTTTTTTTTTTTTTTTTTTTTAGATTTATTTAATTTTATGTTATAAATGGTTTGCTTGCATGTATGTATGTGCACCGATGTGTGCCTGATGCCCACAGAGATAAAAAAGAAGGCTTTGGATCCCCTGGAATGGAGTGATAGATGGTTGTGAGCCAAACCTGGGTCCCCGGCAAGAGCAGCGAGTGCTCTTACCTGAGCCTTCTGTCTCTCCAGCTCTGCTCTGGTCTCTAGAAGGAAAGATTTCACTGAGGGACACAGAAGATCACTTAGCAGGCGCTCCAGAGAGATGTGGAGGCAGAAAAGCAGTACAGCGGCCTCTGGGCTGCTACAGGTCTTAAAGCCTGGTTTATGAATATGTATGAGGTGGGTGGAATATTCATGGCGCAAGGAGACCCTTTCCCTCGCCCAAGTCACAGTGGGCCAAATCCCTTCTTAGAGCATTTCCTCCCATAACCCTCTAGAAAAGCCCACCAGGTAGGTGTGTGTGTGTGTGTGTGTGTGTGTGTGTGTGTGTGTGTGTGTGTGTGTGGTCTGTGTGTTGAAAACCACAGTGCAAGGGAATTATAAAGAAGCCACCATCTTCAGAGGCTGCAGATCCTTCCTTAGTGCAGATTTGTGACACCCCAGTTTCTGATGCAGGGGAAAGAACCTAACTGCAGCTTCAAGAATGCTTAACCACAAGGAGCATGCCACCCGTCCAGAAATACAGCTGCTGAGATGTCCTGCTCGGTCCACTCATCTCTAACCACTTGGCCACCTCCAGAAGGGACGCGGGAGTTCTAAGTGATGAACGGAAGCGCCGGCTGTCATTGCCACCAGCCTGTGAGGCTCCAGGAGGAGCTGGCCTGGGGTTTAAAGACTTTTAAAGGTGTTTAAGAATTCTAGACCTAAAGCCTCTAGAACCACAAGGCAGTAAATCTGAATTGTCTAAGCAAATATGCCTGTGGTTATTTGTTATATCAGCAATGGGGGAAACTAGCTTATTTTTAAAAACAGCTTAAATTTCTGACTCAAAAACGGTTTCAGTCTCTGATAGGATTCATCATGATGTTTGCCTTTTGAAGGAGGTACCACCATGCATGTAAAATGATTTTAATTATAAAGAGCTCAATTAACGAGCCTCCAAGTCTATAACTGTTTTCAGCAGTGGGGGAAGCGTCAAATGCGGTATCAGAAGTCAGTTGTTTCACACGTTGAGAAGGTGATGTTATATGCCTGTATCATTCCGAACTCATGAATTTAAATATGTCTGATGTTTTGAGTCACTGCAGTTATTACTGAACTGACTAAGTTGTTTGTCTGAGGCACAGCCATGCCGGTCTAAAGTCTGGGTGTCAGCTGGTCTGGAAGCTTCTGGAGGCCTTGTTTCTGGCCTGGTTGGGATGTGGATTCCATGCTCCAGATGCCAACCATCATTTGGCCTGAAGCAAATGGGATGGGGATGTCTACTATCCAGTTAGGAGGGGCAATTATAGTTATAACAACTATACAGCCTCCTGGGTCTCTGAGGTGTCTGGCTTACACCATTGGTGAACTGCGGTCACAAGGGCTGGGGAGCAACTGCTTTAGAGGGGAAATGGCTTAGTTATTTATTTAATGTTTAAATATAGTTGCTTTAGTGTTTTTTTTTATTATTATTATTGCTGTAACCAAATACCTAGCAAAGAGCAACTTAGAGGAAGGGTTTAATTTGACTCATGGTTCAGGAGACACAGTCCAACATGGTGGGGAGAGGATGCTTGCTCACATCTTGGTAGAAAGCAGAGACGGGGATGCACTCAGCCAGCTAGGTCTTTCCCCCTCACTATTTAGTTCTGGATAGAGGGAGAATCTCCCCCCCTCAGCTAATCTCTCTAGAATTCCCCACTGACATACCATAGGTGTGCCTCACCAGTGCTTGGGTGTTCATAATCTAATCAAGTTGACAATAGAAGTAGTTAAATTTGATAGTTGTGTTACCTATGATTCTGTTGCTATGATAAAATACCAAGACCAAGAGCAACTTACAGAAGGAAGGGCTTATTTGGGCTTATAGCTCCAGAGGGAATAGGAGTCCATCATGCCATGGAGTTATGGCTACAAGTAGCAGATATGGTGGGGCAGGAACAGAAGGCTGAGAGCTCACGCCATAACCACATTCACGGAGCAGAGAGAGTGAACTAGAAGTGGCCTGAGGCTTTCCATGGCAAAGCCTGCTCCCAGTGATGTACTTCCTCTAGCTGGTCCGCATCACCCAAACTTCCCTAGACAGCACCACTAACTGGGGACCCAACAGTGAAGCACCGAGACTGTGGGGGACATTTCCCACTCAGCCACCACAGCAGCCGATGTTTGAGGTGATGAGTAGACATTTAAAATGTGCAGCTGCGTTGGGAGCTGGATAAAGAGGATCAGAGCTCAGTGGCTCTGCAGAATGGAGCTAGAGTTAGAAATGTAGGAGTGTTGACGGTATTGACAGTGACAGGTCAACAGGAGGAAAGAGGCCAGCAGCCCACACGGCTAGAGGGATGATGTCAAAGAGGAAACAGTGCTGTGGATATCGCTCTGTATGCTGTGAATGTGTTGCTCTGATTTGGTTGACAAATAAAACGCTGATTGGCCAGTAGCCAGGCAGAAAGTATAGTATAGGCGGGATGAGCAGACAAGGAGAATTCTGGGAAGAGGAAGGCTGAGTGAGGAGATGCTGCCAGCCGCCACCATGAAAAGCAAGATTCAAAGATACAGGTAAGCCACGAGCCACGTGGCAAGGTATAGATTTATAGAAATGGGTTAATTTAAGATATCAGATCTAGCTAGGAGGAAGCCTGAGTCGTTAGGTCATACAGTTTGTAATTAATGTAAGCCTCTGTGTGTTTATCTGGCTCTGAGCAGCTGCGGGCACAGGCAGGACTGGAGAAGTTCAGCTATAAAACAGTGTTTCCAAAGAAGTGCCCAGGCACATGCAAGTACCATTGAGAATTCAAGAAAAGAGACTGGCAGGGGATCATGGGATTGACAAAGATAAACTCATCAATGACCTTGACAAGAGCAGTCCTTTCCCTTTCTGCAGGGGTGGCAATTTAGCTGGGACAGACAGAGGAGGACAGCACATGTCCATTTCAAGAAACTCTGCTGAAAGCAGGGAAGAAAGGTGAGGCCGCAAGTGGACTCATGCGCTCAGGTGGAGGACACAGGACCTGTTTGCATTGTGGTAGGAATGGTCCAGTGGGAAAGGCAAGATCAATGCATCCGAAAGAAAGAAGACAGAGGATAACAAGCAAAGGGCGAGGCAATGTGGCTCACTGGGTAAAGGAGCTTGCTGCCAAACCTGATGACCTGAGTTCAAGCTCTAGGACCCCATGGTACAGTAGAGAATCAAATCCTGCAAGTTGTCCTCTGACCTCCACATGTGTATCATGGCACGTATGTGCATGGGCATGCACTAAATAAGTTAATAAAAATAAGTAATAAAACAAGAGCATCACCACAAGACAGGCCAGGAGTAGAGGCGGAAGGACTGGCCTCACACAGGCAGCCCCCAGACACCTGTCAGTTCATTGACATCTGTGTTTATGAAGCTTCTACGTCCCGAGCATCTCGCTTTTGTCCTCGGCACATTATCTGCACGGACTGCTGTTGACCCTCAAAGCCGTAGCCTGGAGGACTGCATGGGTTAGCAGAGTAGATGGACAGTAACACCTGCTCGATGTGAGCCTGACCTGGTTTGAACTCGGATTCAGGTGCTGAGCAGGTCTGGTACCTTGGGTACACCATTAAATCTCTCCAAACTTGGCTCTCCCATCTAGCCACAGGAAACCAGTACTGACTTCTACTTCCAAAGGGTTGTTGGAGGTTGTATGTGAGGTGGCATGCAAGCCACAGTGCCGAGAACAAATGGTAGCCACAGCGGTGACTGTCCAGCTCTCCCATGTCAATGGAGCGTTATTTTCTTGTAACAGAAATTACATTTCAGGCGAATGACTGCAACGGTCACTTTGTGTGTGTGTGTGTGTGTGTGTGTGTGTGTGTGTGTGTGTGCTTTTTTACATCATTGGAGGGAAGAACTCGTGTCAGCTGTTAGAGAATTCATTTATACCTGAGGGTCAGGGATGTAGTTCCAGGGTAGAACACTTACTTGCACAGTATAGAGGAGATCCTGGGTTCTGTCCCAGCACTGCAAAAAAGGAGGGAGGGAGGGGAGGAGGGAGGGGAGGAGGGGGGAGGAAGGAAACCAGACATGAGGTACTGAAAGGAGAAATGAGTCTCACACACAAACTCAAGATGTCATAATTTGTTCACCAGAAACGTCTGTGTTAAAACGAGACTTACGTTATTTCTGCCCGGGTGCTTCTCTTGCTCTGGTAGAGGGAGGAACCCGGTGAAGGATGAATGGGGCTTCAGCCAGGGTTGCAGGCCGCTCTTTTCCAAGTGGACGGAACGAATGAGCCACATTGCTGGCGGAGCCCAGACGCGTGCTCAAAGAGAAGGCTGCTCTCTCGGCTGCTTCGGACACCCGGCGAGGGGAGCCTGCAGGCCAGGCCGGCCGCTGACTGGCTTCTGGTATTCCAAACCTCAGCCCATTTGACCTGACCCCATCAAGCATTCTCCAAGGCCCGGGGATGTAGCTCAGTTTATAGGGTGCTTGCCCAGCTCACACAAAGCCCTGGGCTTGGTCCCTGGCACTGTATAACCAAGTGCGGTGATACACACCTGCAATCCTAGCAGTCAGGGGGTGGAGACAGGAGGATGAGAAGTTATAAGTTTTCCTCAGCTACATAACACACACACATTTGAGGCTAGCCTGGGCTATATGAGATCTTGTCTCAGACAACAACAACTCTCCCCCCCACCCCCAGTTTACCTCAAGTGGTTTCTTTGCCTAAACAATGGGCCATAATCCTGTGTAAAACCCATCAAGAGAGTGTCTTGGTTTTGAGGAAAATGAAAGACTGGGCACCTTGTAAGCTTTACAGTTCAGCCTTATTGTGAAAACTCTGCCCATGGTCCAGTTTATTCCGAGAGGGACACCCTAAGCTTCACCAGTGGTACTGCAAGATCTGTATCCTGTAGCATATAATGATGCCTTAGATGTGAGAATAAAACCAGAAAATTTTATGTGGGGCGATATGTATGTCTGCTGTCATTTTCTGACTGAAGTATCCTTACTATAAACAACGACAGATGTCCAGAATGGTAGTGGTGGGTATATTTGCATTAATTCCTGTCATAGGAAAGCTGTTCCGAATATCACAACACAGCGGTCACAGAACGGCTGCACAGTACCCGCGTTTCGCAGCACCATCCCAGGCCACCTGTACTTCTGCTGGATGGTACAGAATTCAGCGACACGGTCTGACACAAAAGACAGATGATGACGACAGTGTTGAAAGTGACAGGGAGAAAGAGAAATTTAAAATATTCCCACTGACTGCCTGGAATGTTTGGGGAGCATCCTTAATTCTCGGCTCCCCACGACTGCTCTGTTGGAGGAAGACTGATGGTCTCCCGGGTATAGAAGTCTGAAACGAAGGTGCTGGTAGAGCCAGGCTCCCTCGGAACCCTGAGGGATGAACCCTTCCTTGCCCTTCCTCCCGTTAGAAGTTTGTTGAAGACCTTTGCGCTCCCTTGACTGGCAGCAGTATCACTCTGCCCTCGCGTGTCTGCCTTCACGCGGCCATGTTATTATTTGAAGGTGGAGTCTCTCACAAGCTCAGGCACTCGACCACTCATTGCCCATTGGAGCTGCTGTTGGAGGTGGAGCCTTGCTGGAGGGAGTGGGTCAATGGGGCGGGCCTTGAGATTGGGGGGCGGGGCAACGACGGGACGACACGCCCACGTTCATTTCAAACCCGAGAGGCCAGGAAAGCCTTCCCTTTGAGTTGCCTCTTGTCAAATATTTTGCCACAGCAGTGAGGGAAGAAAACAATTTGGCCGTCTTCTGACAAGGACCCCAGTTCTTTTGGATGAGAGGCCCCATTGACTTCAGTATGACTTCATCTGAATGAAAGACATTAAACTAGCCCTATCTCCAAATAGAGTCGTGTTCCGAGGTCCTGGAGGTTAGGACTTCATCTTGGAACTTATCACCCCATGGTTGAAGGAGTCCACGGACTTGGGCGTCTGGTGAGACATTTGGAGGTTGGCCTGAGGCCCCAGAGACCAGAGCACAAGACGACAACAGGTTATGGAGAAGGAAACAGGACGAACACAAATCAGGCCTGCATTGCAACTTCGCCCCTTGTGTTGGTCGTGGTAATCTCTCTCTCCATCTGTGCTCAGGGACTCTGACTGATGACAGACAGCCTTACCTGGTCACTTCCCGCTGAAGACTCCCACATTCTGCACCCGAGTCCAGGCTGTGAGTGAGATTTGTGATTGTGCATAGGACACTCTCTGCTGGTGCCATATGCTCGAAAATGTCTGAATTTTGTGCAGAGACACAGGCAGTGTTCTAAGTGCAGTTACATAATGAGGACGTGGCCTTGCATAATAATTAGCATGTGTAATTAGGCACAGACTTCTTGTCCTTTAATTAGACAATCAAGGCATCTAATTACTAAATTAAGATGTAATTACGTGGCCCAAGATCTTCATATTTCTTTTTATCCATCAGAGATTATATTTAGAAAATAATTTGCAAAAACTGATGGAAAAATCTCCGATTTGAGAGTGTTACAGGAAGTGTTCAATAGCTGTGAGTTTCCTTTCATCTCCATTTGGGGACAAGGGGAGTCATTTCAAATACCATCACTTGCCTGAAAAACTACCGTTTCCAAACGGTGCTGTTGACCTTTGGCACACACGTTAATGAATGGGAATGTGGGCGTGGCTAATCCATTTAATTCACACCTGCTCTAGCATGTGCTTCATGATTCCACTCAAATGTGGACCTACTGGTGATGTTCTGGGAAGTCATTCAAGCCAACAGTACTTTCGGATGCTGGGAGAACCCACTGCTTCCCACTGTGCCCTGCCTGGTCCTCTCCCATGGCTATTTTAGCTATAAGCACAAGGCTGTGTTGTAGAAACCATACTTAAGAGGCGTCTCCCTTTCCCTGGATATCGGAGGGTTTGCTGAACTGTTCTCCGGTTGGAGAATAAGGCAAATACCCCATGCTTCTCACTGTAGAGGGTTTTGAGCTCCAATATTCATCAGAAGCCAGACTGGAGTGCTATTCTGTTATTTTTCCTTGTTCCTAAATTGGGATTTGGCTGATCTCTGCATGATGCTAAACACCCAGTTTGACTCATTAATTTTTCTGAACCAACTGAACTTTTGACCTAATTGTCTGGCTGGGTGGGGATCGGGGCCATATGGCAGGTTCGCCCAAGCCAGCTCCGACTCTAACCATGTCACCTCTCTGTTCCCATAAATAGAAACATCCCGTGACCCCAGCATTTGCACAGTCGTACTGAAAAGTTGTGGACTCTGCTGGGCCGCTTTTCCTGGTTTGGGGTGGAGAGAATCTGACTCCCTTATGTGTTAGGCGGAAGACAGAGTCTTACAAAGGCTGTGAGTGGGGAGTAAGGCTGTCTCCTTGCCATGAGGTGCCTCCACCTCTATTTTTGTTTTCTGTGAGGCCATGGCCATGGAATGTGATGAGCAACGAGTTGTGTGTGAATAGGGGGGTTGGCCTGGACCCAGAAAATGATACCAGGGAGCTTATTCTCCGCCACTGTAAGTTTTTGCTTTATCTTCTGAGTTACGGTTCAGATAGATTTAGAAGCTGAGGAACTGAGGTGCATGTGTGGAGACGATTGATGGAGTTGTAGTGGAGGAGGGTGTTAGACTGCCTTCCTCTGAGGTACCTCAGGCGGTGAAGGCCTCGGGATCCCACCCCTGCATCTGGAGGCACTCCGGAGTTCCTATGCTTCTCTTTTCCTTGCTAGTTCCCTGCCCCAGCGTCCTTAGATGCGTTCATTGGCAACATCTCTCAGTCTCGCTAAGAGAACTCAATAGTTTTGCTTCATAAACAGGGTCAATGACATGAATATAGTAAGCACCAGTTTCTTGGATTTAAAAATTGGCTTCTCTGTCCACCTAGGTATTCCACATCGGCATTCTCAAGACTGGAGAAGTTGGGCATCAGACACCCCAAGCCCTCTCCTTTTATTGGAAACTTGATGTTTTTCCGCCAGGTGAGACTCTGGATCTTGCACAAGAGTTAGCATGGGGCACTGCTGCTGTTTCCATGTCAGCAGTCAGGGTGGTCTCCACGTGAAGAGTGCATGTGACATGTTAAAGAGTAATTTATCAAGATCAGACGGGGCTTATTCAAGGAGTGTAGACCTTGAAAAGCAGTCAATTATAACTTGTTACATTAACTCAGTAAAGGAAAATATATATACAATCTTAACAGATGCCAAGAAATAATGAATTGCAATAGCCATTTGCTAAACCAAGTCTTAGTGGACTATGAATAAAATGACATGAAATATGCTGAGCGGTGATGGCACACACCTTTAATCCCAGCACTTGGGAGGCAGAGGTAGTCGGATCTCTGTGAGTTCGAGACCAGCCTTATCTACAATGTGAGATCCAAGGCAGCCAAGGATAAATAAAGAGACCCTGTATCAAAAAACATTAAAAAAATTACATGTGATGGGAAGAACCCTTCTCCACTGGAATGGGTTTCCTTCCTTCCTTCCTTCCTTCCTTCCTTCCTTCTTCCTTCTTCCTTCCTTCCTTCCTTCCTTCTCCCTCCTTCCCCCTCCCCTCCTCCCTCCTTCCTTCCTTTTGAGGCAGGGTTGCCAAGGCTGGCTTCAAACTTGCTGTGTGATGACTCTGAACTTTTGGTCCTCTTCCCTCCACCCCGGAGTGCTGGGATTGCAGGTGTGCACCACCACACCCAACCTCTGCAGTGCTGGGGCTGAATCGAGGGCTTTGTGCAGCCTGGGCAAGCACTCCAGCAATGAAGCTACATCTCCAGCTGTGCTACGATGGTGTTCGCCTCTTATCATCAGTGTGCATTCATTTGTTCATTCATTCATTCACCCCCCAAAACCAACTGATTTTGAGTATTTAAATAGACTAGGTTCTAGAGTGTAGAAGTAGATTACTCACACCCTCAAGGTCACCATCCAGCAATGGTGTATACCACCAGCTGGAATGTGCCAAGTCCTAGATTGGAAAGTGCAGATAGATAGCAGCTATCATTCTGCTGAAGGGAGAGCCACCAAGGAGGGGTCACTGTGGGGGAGTTCCTGGAGAAGGGGGTCCTGCAGGAGCTGCAGACCAGGACACACACCCCAGGGAGAGAGCACTGTACACAAGAGGGCCGCCATATGAGAATGGTGACCATGGTCAGCCAGCAGCCTGCAGGGACAAAAGCTAGTGAGGGAACTGCAGAATGTGGCTGTGTGTGACACGTGGGCGAGCTTGCTCACAGAGGTGAAGGTCAAGCATGCCAGGCCACTGTTGTGGAGAGAGGGTGGACACTGAAATGCAAGGCTATCCTGTGAGGGCCGAGAGTTGAGATCAAGGCTGCAGAATCCGCGCTGTGGCCAACAGCGAGGCTGGAGGGGGAGGAGCTTAGTGCAGTCCTGAGAAGAGAACAGTTGGGGCAGAGTAAGGAAGAACTCCAGTGGCTGCCACATTTGGAGGGTTCAGGGAAAAGGAGGAAACCAGCAGCCAAAGGGTTGAACCTGCAGAGCTGAGACAATGGCCACGGGAGACAGAAGGAAGTGGTTGGGAGGGGAAGCTGGTTCAGGGAGAAGATATTTTAAGTGTGTGGCCTTCAGCTCACCAGAGTGACATGGCAGTGTAGATGACCAGGGCATTTGTAGATAGGGAGCCAGGATCTATTTTTGAAGGTTATTTTTTTTTTTTTTTTACTGCCATTGGTTTTTCTCAGAAGCCTGATTAACTTGTGGGGACACTGCCTCCAGACCAACAGCAGGCGCCACCAGATCCTGCACGTGAATTGCCATACAAGGGCAGGAAGGGCTAATTTGGGCCAACCCTGATAGCAAGCCTCGGAGGATGCTGGGACATCCCACCCACCACCCCACCTCCCACCCCCGCCCCGCCCCGCGAGGCCACTGCTCCATCCCCTAGGCAGAGAATGACCTACATCTGGCCTTTTGCCTGCCACTTCTCAATCTCCTTTCTTTTTCTTCCTCTGCCTTTCTTCACCGTTTGTTGCTGGCATTTCCCTCTCCTCTGCTTTTCCAACACCCTCTTCTCTCATCTCTCCCTGTGGGGTGCCTGGTTCACAACTTTTAAGCCCACAAACAATCACCCCAACAGGCCTCCTACACCCTCTTGAAGCAAGTGTGAAGAGATTTAAAAGTGTCAAAATAGAACAAGCAAGCCATATAGGGAATTGAAAGCAAATAAATTCCATACGTTGTAGGGTTGGCAGAAACCATCAGACAGTCGGTCAGGTGAGTAAAATGTACTTGGTATTAACATCTGGAGGCAGACAGAGTAACGGTCATGTAAGGAGAACCCTGGCTGGCTGGCTCTGGAGAATGTCTACATCAGTTCCTTTCAGCTCATCGTCCTTGTGAATATAAACTCTGCCATGTTCTCTCTAGACCGCAGCAGCAAAGGCACAGGTCATTCCTTTACTTACACTTCTCCAAGTTTGCTTTACAAATGTTGCGACATGATGCCCCTTTCCCTGAACAGGGAAGTCAAGTCATTAGAGACGTTTATAAAAACTTAGACTCACTAATCTCCTGGGCACCCACCTGAGGTACTTGCATATATTTTTTTAATTAAAATATAATTACATCATTTTCTGCTTTTCCTCTCTCCATTATCTCCCATATGCCTCCGTGTTCCCTCTCAAAACCACGACCTCGTCTTCTTTATATGTAAAAATGTGTAGACACAACTTGCTCAGGGCCATTAGTGTTACTTATATGTATGTGATTTCAGACCTGACCACTTGGTACTGGATCACCAAGTAGGGGGTTAATCCCCAGGGAGGACAATTTCTCCTGTCTCTGCATTTCTTAGTTGTATGTAGTTCTTGGTCTGTGGGCGGGGCCCTGAATTTACACTCTTCCTCTGTTCATCTAGGCTTTCCTTGCTACAGTCCAGGCTTTCACCATGCAGTGCGGAGTTACTGAGAACAGGGCATCGATCCATTCAGGACATGTGCTTTCTCTAACCCACAGCCCTCCTACCCTCCATCCCTGTGACTCAGATCCAGCATTTTCCACCCATACCTTTCCCAACACATGCATGTTTTCACATATATGTCCTTCCCACCACATCTCATGTTTACCAGTGCCTGCCCATGTGATGTCCTATCACACCTGAAATGAATGATAAGCGGCGCATGTGCAGTCATGTAGCTGGAGTGAGGGCAGAATTCTAACAACACCTGTTTATGTTCACTGTTGATGTCCACTTCAGCGCCATCCTTACAGCACAAGGGGCTGCTAGCATGTTCCTACCTCCACCAATTTCACCCCATGCACGTCTTCTGGTACCCTAAAGTTTCAGCCTATTAAAAACCATGCTGGGGGCCTTAGGTTTGGAATCTCTTGTTTGACATGTAACCCAGATCATGAGAATCTGGAATTTGTGATAACTTGGGTAGATGCAGAAGTTTACATGTATGAGAGCCGTGAAAGGGGACTTGGCAAACAAGAGCCACATCTGAGAGGAATATAGTAGATGTGAAAGCAAATAGTTTTCAGATGTGTGAGCAGCAATTATATGCAGATAGTTTAAGTGCTTGTGGTCTCTTCTGTCCATTAAATAGAGCTGCTGAAAGTTGTACTCAGCAATATTTTTTAAAAGCCATTTCTTTACCCAATATTCTATAGTAATTCAATGCAATATAATGGTGATTCTTCTTTTATTGTTTATGTAATTGTGTTCTTGCTGTTCTGATTTTTTTTTCTGAATAAGTTGGAATCATTGAAATTTTGCTCAATTTTATTCTTACCATGGTGCTGTGTGTCTGTTTGTTTTTTTTCCTCCAGGGTTTTTGGGAGAGCCAATTGGAACTCAGGGAGCAATATGGGCCTCTGTGTGGGTAAGGGGAAAACTCAGATTCTCTTATATATGTTTTCATTTCTCACGTTGAACTGATGTGGAAGTCATGGCGGTAATGGGACTGTCATGAACAGTTGAACTGTTTGTTTGTGAGGATGCCTAGGGATAAGTACACGACAGTGCACACATGTATACAAATACATATCTTATTTGGACCTGTATTGTTCCATCCTGTGGGCGAGGTATACCACCAACTGGGATGTTACTGTTGGCTAACCTGGCACACTTCTGGCACTGGAAATAAGTTCTGTAAATAATGACCTATGACAATCGTGTGACCAAGCCTGTCCTGGATACACTGGGACACCTGGTCTCCTTGTTCGTGGCCACAAAAAGTAACATAGCCCTTCCCTTTATTTTTCTTGGATTTTTTTTTCTGTTTGCTGTCTTTCTTTCTTTTTTAAGGACTTATTTATTTTTAATTTATATGCATGTGTATATGTACCATGTGCATGCAGGAGCTTGTTGGAGCCACAAGAGGGCATCAGATTCTCTGGAACTGGCATTACAGATGGTTGTAAGCCAAATGTGGGTGCTGGGAACTGAACCTGGGTCCTCTGCAAGAGCAGCAAATGATCTTAACTGCTGGGACATCTCTCCAGCCCCTCTTTTAAGCTTTTTATGACTCAGGATGTTTGTTCTGAATCTTTGCTTAGATCATTTGCTATCTTCAAGTTCTGGAAGACTTGGCTCTTTTTGCTTTCCAGTGTGGATCTGTGCTCACCAGGGTCCCCATCCTTTCAGTCCGTTTTCACATGGCTCCTCCTCAGCCACTGGGTGACTTTCAGTAGCTTTTCCTACATCTTCAGGCTAGCAGTCATTTTTCTAGGTGCACGAAGTTTCTGTGGAACTTCTTTGTCTGCTTTGATGAGTTCAGTTGTTTGTAAACCTTTCTGCCTAAAAGATCTGGCCCTGTTTTCTCTCAGTGCTGCTTTGGGAAGGTATTGGCTCGAGATCTTTGTGGTATAGTAATTCAATGCAATATAATGGTGATTCTTCTGGGTATACCCAGAAGTACAAGTGGTTACCCATTTCTACTTTCTTATATGGCTGTGAGAAAGTAAAAAGTTAAGCTGTTGTGGTCGATGTTCTCTGTACTTGTCTGTTACTGCTGTCTTACACACCACCCCAAAACTCAGTGACATAAACAACTTTATAATTTCTCATTCATCTGAGAGTTGGCTGAGGTTGGCCAGTCTAAGAGCCACCTGGCTGGAAGGACTTTCTGGGTTTCCTGTGTCGGCCAGGGAGGAGGCTCCTCTGGGCAGGTCTGCCTCTCATGTTTCCCATCATCCCTCAGGCTCACGAGGGCAGGGTGCTCTTGTGGGAAAGCAGAGACTCTTGCGGCAGAGCAAGGGGCACTGCTGAGCATGCGTGCTGGCACCCTTCCTGCCAAGCCAGACTCAGAACTGGAGCAGGGAGCATGCTGTGGCCTCTGTGAGTCAACAAAGTCCCTTGGCCAAGCTTGATGTTGATGCATCGGGGAGGGATACTCCTCCTGTGGGGTGGTGGGAGGCAACAATTGTCTCTAAGTAATAAGCCCTCCTTCTTTCTCTCTGTGGTCTCTGAATGGAGGACTTCACTCAAGTTTTACTTTTCACGTGTGGCTTCTGGCTCTAAGCATGATACTTACTCAATAATGTATCGAGGGGCTGAGTTGTTTGCCTTTTTTCTTCCCCGGGTGATGTCTTGTCGCCTTTTCAACCTCACTCGGCAATGGCCTTGACCCTGACTGTAGTGACCACCCGTGATGTTGATTCAGAAGGATGCTGTCTCCACCAGAGTTAGAGAAGGTTCTCCCTGATTTTAAATTGTAGAAATCACTTTCTTGGAGAATTTTTTTTTACATGTTTTTAGTGTGGAAGCTTTGGGTACCTAAGAATTATTCTTAAATGTCAGATGAAGAGTATAAAGGACACCACATGTACACACACACACACACACACACACACACACACACACACACACACACACAGAGAGAGAGAGAGAGATATGATGGTTTCCTTGACAATAGGCTGTCCGATCAACTTTTCTTCCCAACTTTAACTAAGTTCACATCATTTACCCTTTTCATTTCCAGAAAACTTTAAATCACAGAGAATGATTTCAAATGAGGTTGTAGAGATCAAGATTGCGGCATCATCTCTATTCTTTGTTCCCACCTCTGGTGCAAAAAGGGAAATTTTGATGGAATAATCTCTTCACACAAAGCCATCAACCTTTTCTCCTGTAGAAAAAAAAACAGCAGGCCCTAAGACACTGCCTGCCACCTCTACGGTCCTCTCCCAGTCCCACCACTGTGCGGTCGGTTGGATAGGAATGGCAGTCTGGAATCGGCCTCTCTCTGAGCTTCTGTCTAGCCTAAAAGACTCTTCCTGCTCCTTACCTTTGGCATAATGGATTCACTGATTTGGATGTCAGAGGGCTGTGGTCCATGAACAACCAAGACACGCCCCTCCTTTTTTTTTTTTTTTTTCTTCAGGAAACAGTTCTGTTTAAACGACATTGGTTTTCAGGCTGCTTTTATGACTAGGAAATGGAGTCCATCCGTCATGGTCCTCTTAAAACTTGAAGAACCAAAGAGGTTCGATTCCTCATTGAATAAGTGAAACCCCACTCTGAACCTTGAACAGAGCAGCGCGGAGCCCTCCCTTGACAGGACAGCCTGTTTGTGGAGAGGGATGCTCGCAGCAAGGAGCGCCCACCTGCTCTGAAAGTCAGTAAGACGACCGTGATGGCTGTGAGGAGCCCTGATGTCCTTGTCATAGCAGCCTGGTCAGAGTCTGGGACGCCTAACTGAAATAGGCTCCCAAGTGGGGCCAGGGGAGGCAGGAGTGGAGGACGTCGCCGGGGAAGGACCCTGCCACAGGGACAGATGGCCTCAGTGTTTATTATTGCTGCCATCGAAATCACTCCCCCTGCCATCAAGAAGTGTTTCCTCCAAGTGTCTAATTATGTCGGTGCCTTTGCTGGGTCTGTGTAAGCTACATCCTTCTTTGAAGCTGAGTATAAACCGGTAGCCTGGTGTGCAAACGCCTGGCTTCTACCTTTGCTGCTCGGTACTTGCCCTGCTCGGTACTTGCCCTGCAGTACCATTGGTACAAGCAATTAATGACTACCCATACTCTCTTTTGGTCTGAGGACCCGCTCCAAGTTATTAGATCCCATCTCCATGCCCTCAAAAATGGTATCAACATCCTCACTGATGATTAAATATAAACAGGGAAGAAATTATGCCCCGCCAATTTGTGGCCGACGATGCAATGCAGTAGGGGAGGGCCCTCTAGTGTGCTGTGACTATTACTTATAGATACGCAGGCCCTAAGTTCAGCTCATTAGCAACAACTAAAGGCCTCCATCAGAAGCCCCTTTTCCCTTCCCTCATCCATCTTTCAAGCACTCGCTCTGCCGCTCTGCTTTTACTCAGCCTCACTCTCATTTCTTCTTGCCTCTGCATCACTTTAATTTTGATCTCTAGCGCAAACATCGCTCCCCCTTGCCGGGCGTGAGGCTGGTTCCTGGCGCCTGGTCCCCACGCACCTGTGTCCCTCTGTGAAGCCAGCTTTGTGGCATAACCTCCTGCATTCCCATTAAAACATCAAGTTGTAAACAGGTGAACGTGAATGCCGCATACATGTGATTCACAAAGCACAGAGGGGCGTATGGACACACACTTACCTGTGTCCACTCCATACACTTAGCCATGGAGACGGCTTTGTCTCCAGCTTCTAGCCATGTGCATAATGTAAGACGCGTCCGGATTGCTCTTCCATCCTGCTGTGTTCATTAATGGTCTTCAGGAGAACTTTCTCCTTCAGCACACTCCTTATTAAATGCTACATTATTTTTTAAAGGATTTAATTGTATGGAAATACACTAAGTTTAAAAATAATTTCTCAGTTGAGCAATGCCTTCTGCTTTCACAAACAACACTGCAGTGAATATTCTCAAATATACATCATTGTTCTCTAGCCTGAACATAGATGTAGGATAAATCCCTAGGAATGGAATTTTTAGGTCAGAGACGATCTACATTTTTTATTTAGATGTTACTAAATTGCTCTCTCTAGGGCTTATATCACCTTATGCTCCAACAAATAAAACATAAGAAATTTTGATTCTTCACATACTTGCCACTAAAATAAGTGGTCAAAAGTTTATTAGCATTTGATGGCATATTGCTGTTGCTTTAATTAGTACTTATTTATCATAAGCAACTTTGAACATTTTTTGTGTGTTTAAAATTCACAATATTTTTGTTATCTTTTGCCATTTTGTGTTGAGGTAGTATTTTCCTAATTTATTTGTAAAGGCTCGTTACATATTAAAGAAATTAGCCCTTTATATTTAATGTATGTACAAGGTTGTTCCCAGGGTGGTGATATCAGGAGGTTGTGGAGTCTTTAGGAAGTGAGGTCTGCTGGGCATCCCTTGAAGTCATTCTAGGCTCGCTCTCCCAGCGGGCTTCTGGACTCCAGTCATTACTTCGACTCTTCCTTCCTGGCCACTAGATGACCAGTTCACTTTGCCACGGGCATTCTCTTACTCCTATCCAGCCCTCATTAGACACTCAAAAGCAATGAGTTATCTCGTCATGAACTGAAACCCTAAAGCTGTGAGCAAAAGAAGCCTTTCTCTTTGTAAGTTAATTAGCTCATTGTTACCATATCAGAGAGTTGATTCATAGAAGATGCACCTTTATTTTTCCCAGATGGTTCTACTTGAAAATTCATCCTTTTCCAGTTGATTTCAAGTGTCATGTTTTTATGCACCATTACTTAGGGATTCCTATCCTATATGTATTTCTGACTCCTCTGTTCCACTGAACTATCTACCTAACTCGATGCCTTACCGGCTACCCTGATTTGAATGTTATGTGTGAAACTCCTTGTATCTAGCAGCAGCTGGTGTTCCAAGAGCACCTTCGCGATTCTGAGGACCTGAAGCAATGGATCTCCAGGGAACTATGGATCCCCATGCTGGAAAAAATATCAATGTGCCAAGCAAACATGCCTTTGACAAGGAGGGACTGACAGGTGGCCTCAAAGTTCACACCACAGAAAGGGAAAGTGATGCCTACACTTCTAACATGGAAGGTTAGCACCATGATTTAATTAGTTAGCATGAGTGATCGGATAGCACCTTGTCAAGAGACAGGGAGAGAGTGGAGGGCTTTGGGATACATATGAGAGAGAGTATGGCATTCTGGATGAAGCTAATAAGGATGCTTCAAGCTCAGATTCCATGGTGCTGTTTATTAGGAGCATTTGTGCCCCCAAAGTGACTGATGTGTGGTCTTCTGATGCAAGAGCCCTTAACTACTGTGTTCATCCACTAAGGTGAGAGCCAGGAGTGGCAGAGAATGGTTGGCTCTGTGCAGTCAAAGGGCAATATCAACCTGGGGGAGAGTTCCTAGTTAACTGCCATGGACAAGAACACGGGAAGATGAAAGGATTGGAAAGGTATGACCTACTGGACTGATGCTGTGGGGGGTGGTGCTGGTTTTCAGACAGACAGACACACACATACACACACATACACAGATAGACAGACACAGGCAAACACATTCATAATTATACACATATGCTGTGAGACATCTGAATATACTGGATTTGAAAATGTGACCAAGTGTGTGGGGAGAGGGGTGAGTGGAACCTGTGGCTAAATTGCTCAAAAAAAAAAAAAAAAAAAAAAAAAAAAAAAGTAAGTCTTGAGACAGCAGCTGAGCTCCTGGGTCATGGAGTCTGTCCTTGCTATTTGACTATGCAGAGCTCTACCAAAGAGTGCTGAATAGTGGTAGAAAGGAGGCCGTGTGAGTTTGGAACCAAAGTGAGCATGACACATAATGGCCTTGAGGCCATAGTCATTGGGCATCATCTTATAAATTAAAATTTCAGTATTCTCATAGGTCAAGATAGAGTAATCAGCCGGGCGGTGGTGGCGCACGCCTTTAATCCCAGCACTCGGGAAGCAGAGGCAGGCGGATCTCTGTGAGTTCGAGGCCAGCCTGGGCTACCAAGTGAGCTCCAGGAAAGGCGCAAAGCTACGCAGAGAAACCCTGTCTCGAAAAACCAAAAAAAAAAAAAAAAAAAAGATAGAGTAATCACAAACACTGGGCCTATACGTTCACAATTTTTAAATCCCTGGAATTTTTTAAGCTGTTACTGCATATTGGCTAGTTTTATGGCAACTTGACACAGCTGGAGTTATCTGAAAAGAGGGACCCACAATTGAGAAAAGGTCTCTGTAAGACTGGCCTGTAGGCAAGCCTGTGGAGTATTGTCTTGGTTAATGATTGGTGTGGGAGGACCCATGTCACAGGAAGCTGTATCATTCCTGGGCAGCTGGTCCCAGCATGTATATGAAAAACAGGGTGAGCCAGCCATGAAGAGGAAGCCAGTAAGCCGCACTCCGTGGCCTCTGTGTCAGCTTGTCTCCAGGTTCCTGCCCTGTTTGAGCTCCCGCCCTGACTTCCCTCAGTGATGGACTGTGATACGGAACTGTAAGCTGAAATCAACCCTTTCCTTCCGGGGTTGCCTTTGGTCCTGGTGTTTTATCAAAGCAATAGAAACGCTAACTAAGAGAGAACTGTAGAGGCTGTTATTTTATCAAGTGCCTCGCCTGACAGAACAAACAGGCTGACGTAGGAGACCCTGGAGAATAGGAGGAAAGTGTCCAGCAAGACGACTGTCTCCAGGCCAAGTGCACGGCCTGATAAGTAGACAATTATCCTCAGACAAATGTGCATCAGGGACCAAAGAGAAAGCAATGAATTTGTTTAAAGCCACACTTCCCTTGAACATATCTGAACTGATTCTCCACTTACCCCCCCAGGGCCATTGCCTCTTGTTATCCTGATGGGGAATCGCTCCAAACTCCCATCCTTCTTTACGGGCTGGACTGTCCTGTTTCCTGGTCTCCAAACACAGGTCTCCAAAGATGGCTTAAATCCCTGGGTTTCTGACTCTTTCTTCAGCACATTTACCTCTGGCCATTCATTACTCCCCCCCCCCCATCCTCTTTCTGTGACAAAGTAGAAGTGATGGGTGCTGCAGAGTTTTTATTATAAATATTTTGTTAGCATACTAAATAATGAATTTTATTCTGACATTTTTATGTAGGTGTGTCATTATACTTTGTACATATTTGACTCTAACTATCCTCCTGTCTCTCCCTCTTCTCAATATTTCCCTTCCTCCCCTCAGTCGTCTTTGCTTCCATCTCTCTCTCTTACACACAGATAGACACACACACAGACAGACACACACAGAGACACAGACACACAGACAGACACACAGACACAGACACACAGACACAGACACACATACACAGATACAGACACACACAGAGACACAGACACACATACAGACAGACACACACACAGATACACACAGGCACACACACAGACACATAGACATACACACACACACACACACACACACACACACACACACCAAGATGCTGCATATTTGATATCTTTGTCTCCTTCCCCCACCCCTTCTCTCTCTTTTGACCTCTCCTCTCATCACAGCCCTCCCAAAATTTATATTTAAATCTAAATTCCATTAATGAGAGAATGCATGCAACACTTGTCTTTCTGAGTCTGGCTTATTTTGCTTAACATGATATCTAGCTCAACAAGTTTCACAATTTCATTATTTATGGCTGAATGTGAGTGTGCATGTACATGCTTGCCTGCATGAGTGCGTGTGTGTATGTGTGACATTACATTTTATTTATCCATTCAGCTTTTGCTGAGCACCTAGATTGGTTCCATGTAGCAATAGCCATGGAGCATGCTGTGTATTTTGATGACTACTGAGTCCTAGCTTTTGTGACTGATACACAAAAGGAACAAAAGTATACTAACTCATTCTTTGAGTAGAAGCACTCAACAGAATAGTGTGTGTGTGTGTGTGTGTGTGTGTGTGTGTGTGTGTGTGTGTGAAAATCTCAATTTTCACTCTTCCCAGTCACCACTTGTTAGCTTAATGGATTTAGGCCAATCATTTACTTTCTACCCGTTTGCTTAGAGGTAAATGAGAGATTTGAACTGGATCAGTGACCTTAACACTCTGTTTAATTATGAACCTCAGTAAACAGAGATTGACCACTGTGATCCAGGACTCATGCCTGTGCAGGGCACACATGAGCGCTCACACTCACACAGAGAGACACACTCAGAGGAAGCAGAAGTTTGTAAAAGACTGCCTTATTTACTCCATAATCACCGCTGGGGTGCTTCATGAAAAAGGAGAGAAGTGAAAGCCGCTCACAATTCTCTAAACTGATTTTATAACCTCCGCATTCATTGGCTTTCCACTGCTGTGATTGACACCATGACCAAAAGCAGCTCGGGGAACAAAGGGTTTATTTCTGTTTACAGTTTTTAGTCCATCATAAAGGGAAGTCAGAGCAGGAACTCAGGGCAGAAACACGGAGGCGTGCCAAAGATGAATGCTGCTTCCTGGTTTGCTCAGCCTGCTTTCTAAGCCCACCCAGGACCACTTGCCCAGGGGTGGCTCTGCCCATGGTGGGTTGGGCCCCCCCCAGGCATGCATGCAGGCAATCTGATGGAGGCAACCCTCAATTAAGTCTCCCTCTTCCCAGACGACTCTAGCTTGTGTCGAGCTAACAAAATCCAACCAAGACAATCACTAGTGTGTCAAGACCATTAATTCAAAAGGAAAGGACAGGTGGTATCTGAAAGTCCTTTCCAGGTGGAAACTATGCAGCCTCCAGCTGATCATGACTCAACTTTTTTCAGTTTATGTTGGAAAAAAAAAAGTGTGTGTGTGTGTGTGTGTGTGTGTGTGTGTGTGTGTGTGTGTGTGTACACCCCTGGGGATTTAAGATTCCGAGAAAGCTCAGACAAAGTCATCAAGAGTCCCCTGTGGACAGCTGCCGCAGATCCAAGTGGCAGCACTGGTCCTCTGGCCATGGCACTCACAGCCCTGGCTCGAAGCCCAGGGCCAGCACCTCCTCCCGACAGCATCATCCTTCTTAGTCTTAAACCCACACAGTCAGCTATTCTTAAAATTACTTTTCAGTCCTATCCCAGAATCTTTTAAGCTAAGGAGTTCACAGAAATAACATATCAATTGACAGTTTAGTACATCAGAGTTATTTTACATTATGTAAAGTTACCTAAGGAATTTGTATGGCTTTTCTGCCTCAGCGTAGTGTGGCTGAAATACTCTCAAAGAAATGGGGCAGCAGAGAGAGTGACCTAGAAGCCACCCCGCTTAGTGTGGTAGATTAGGGATGGGAAACAGATAAGGCTCTGGACAGGGAGATGGCTCCAGCTGATGGGTAATGTCCAGCGTTCCATGGGTGTCTAATCTTTTGACATTACAGTATGACGCTATGGTTTACAAATGCGCCTGGCTACATTCCTAGCTATCTTAGGACACATACAGCCTGCAGGCTATAGACTGGACACACATGGAGGGTAAGAAGTAGAAGCTCCGTGTTCTAGCAAGCACTGGCCACAGTGGAATGGGCAGGAGAAGGATGCCCGTAGAGAAGGTCACTTGACAGTAGACGGGTGGCCCGTCAAGTAGCCATCAAGGAAGCCTGTCTTGGACATTAGGACTCAACTGAGAGGCCTCTGAGCCCTATAAAGGGAGCTGGTGGGAACATAAGATGGGCTCTGGGCCCAGGGATGAGTCACATATGCAGACTCAGTTCTGAGATTCAGAGCACAATATCAGCCCAAACAGAATCCAGCCCCAGGTCCAAGTACCCCTGTGAGGAAAATGCCCATCCTTTTGCAGCCCATCCAGACCAAGGAAACTGGTCTCCTACTACATTTCTGGGATCGTGTAGCTTCTGGTCCATAGTGGGGCCTGAAGGTAAGGATGGAGCCGCTTGGAGGGATGAGTGGAACGCCATAGAGGCTGCAGAGTCGGTTACAGATTTTCCAATTTGTCCTCCTTGATGTCTGTACCCAGATCTACAGCAGAGAAGCGCATACCAGTTTCCAGGTGGGAGGGAGCGAGCTGCTCCAACAGTGACAATCAGAGGTAGCATCAATAACTCCTTTATCCCCACATGACAAGCTGCACAGATGTGTTCCCAAACAATAGACTGGCTCACATTAGAGTTTTGTAAAAAGCTCCATCTCTAGCTAATCAGTTCAAATAAAAAAAATTCCACATTTAATTGAGTTGTACCTGCAACAAATCCAAGTTTTCAACCCAAAATGCATAATAGAGTTACATAACACTGTCATGAATCACTGTGACATTTGTCAAGGCAGTTTCTCTTCTGGAAGTAAGTCCTGATATTACAGAGCTTTATGCAAATGTCTCCTGTCAAGAACTCCTGTGCATAGCCTCAAGAATCACACATATTTACCCAATTCTGGCAGCTCTTAACTTTAATTAGCGGAGAAATTAAACAGCATTTCTACTCTGTCCAAAAAGATGGACAGACCATCTTTGCTTTCACAATTAAAAAAAATTATTTGTAAATTAAAAGAAGCAGAAAACACCCCGTCACATAGTACTTAAATCTCCTTTCTGATCACTATTTTGTGAGCAGAGAATCTTTTTCAGCTTCTCAGAAACTCTTGAATAATCTAGACATGATAGCATATGACTAGCCTTCAAGAGGTGGAGGCAGGAAAGTCATGAGTTCAAGGCCAACCTAGGCCACAGATGTATATATAGACTCAGTTCCGAGTCTGTATCTGAATCATCCCTCGGCCCTGGGGTGATTCTTAAAGCACCATCAGGCTATGCTGCAAAACATGAAAACAGCAAAACAAAATAAAATCCTTCAAGACAAGGGTGAACGGGGAGGAGGAGAGAGGAGAGGGAGGAGGAAAGAGGAGAGAGGGGGAGGAGAGGGGTGCTTGAATGATTAAAAAAAAGTTTGAATCTTTGTTGCTTACTGGCAGAAAATAAAGTATGGAATCTAAATGTCTAAAACCAAATCAGCTCCAAACATTAGCCCAACCGCTCAAACACACAAAGGTCACACGCCATCCATCACACGCAAGTGAAATTCTACTAAGTTCTGAATGATCAGAGTTCTTCATTAAAATGGACTGAGTCCTCCTTTCTTCTTCAAGACCCTTAAATCTTGGAGAGTTCGAGTTGTTTAGCAAGCATTCCAATTATTCCTGATCAGTCTTATGTGTAACATTTCCACAGCTATGCGCACAAAGCAATTCCCTGGCAAGGCACCACCGAGTTTTATGATGCTTCCATGCCTAGGGCAGATAATAGAAACTTAACTACTAAAATAACTTCCTTGATTATTCTTTGCATCTCAAGGCCCCATTCCTAACAACATATCCTCCATCTTGTCCTCCAACTGCAAGAATTTTGCAACCCACAGTACGAGGCTTTTCGTCCTGGGTTCAGTTCTCAGTCGATGGGTCTATCTATAAAGGTCTGGCTCCCTGACACATTCTCCAGACCCCACATTAGGGAAGCACTGTTAGTTAGTGATCCTATTCTTGCCTTTTCTAAAGAGGAACCTAGCCATGTATGCCCTGAACCAGGGGCTGGTGTTCAGCCTGTGTTACACGCGAGGATGTGCGGATTGTGGTCTTTTGAGTTACAACATCTGTCATCACCTCTAGGTGCCACTTAGTTGCAAGGGAATTAGGCAGTTTGATACCGGGTGGAAACTTCCTTTCCCAACAAGATGACTGTGGGGAGGATCTCCTGCCTTCCCCTCTCAGCTTTTGCATTGTTAATATGCCTGGTGCATATGAACCACCAAGAGGTGGCTGTCAGTGAATCTGCTTTTCTTTAAAGGTCGCCTCTAACTCTTCGACTTCTCAGCTCTGCCTCACTGCCAGTCCACACTTGTGTCCAATGGTCAACATAGCCCTCAGATTCCTCCCCCAACCAGGCAAAAGATTGTCAGGTGCTTCCCTTAGGTCTTTGCGTTCTCTGCTAGAGCTGGGTTCTCCAAACCACCCACGGAGAAAACGGTCTCTAGTCTTTGTCCTCCTCAGCCTGGAGTCTAATAGGATAACTTCACCTCCCTCCTCAGCATCCTAGATCCCACCCTTCTCCACATCCAAACCTGTGGATGGCTGCCAGGGCTTTGGGACCCAAGATGCCATAAGTTAACACTCACAGAACAATGGTTTTATCTGAGTCGGGGAGGGTGAACTTTCACGTACCCACAATTTGTCTGGAAGGATGGCTGTTGGACTGATGGTCCCTGCTTCACAGACAAAGCCAGATACTGAAAGTGCCACAAAGGACATTTAACTAAAGGACATTTCTTATTGTGAAGAAGGCAAAATCTACCGTCTTGATCGTTTCTCATTGTACAACCCAGTACTGCTAAACCACGTTCACAGAACTGTACAGTCACCACCATTCATGTGCACAGGTGCTTCACAAACTGAAATGATGTCCCTGGCAAACACTGCCCCTGTTCCCCTCTTTCCCCTGGCAACTACCATTGTGCTTTTCTTCTCCTTGACAGAATCACGCACTATTTGTCTTAATTCACTTAGGAAGATGTCCTCCTCAGTGTTCATCTATCTTGTACCATGTACCAGAATTTCCGTCCTCTTCTAGGAAACAAAAATAGCACACTGAATATATCCTCCGTGTTTTGTTGTTCAGCCATTGATGGACACTGGCCTCCTAACATTTGACTGCAGTAAATAATGAAGCCATGATCATGGATGTACAAGTATACATCCAAGACCCTGCTTTCAGTTCAGTAATACAACCATGATTACTGGCATGCAAATATTTCTTCAAGTTCCTGTTTTCAGTTTTTATAGCATGCATCCTAAAGGGAGAATTACACCATCAGATAGAAATTCTGCTTTTATTTGGCGGGGGCGGGGGGTGCTTTCTGTGCTGTTTTCCATAGCAACCCCATCATTTTACCTTTGGAGGATATTTTGTAGCAATGCCGTAGCCTTCCCTTTCCACCAAGATTAGGTGGTAATCATCGTTGTTGTCAAATCTTGAAAATGAACTCCAGATGAAATGTATGCTCTTCCTTGCAAAAACCCCTAGAACCCAACTGGCCAAGATGAACCCTGCATTTCTGATTGGAACATAAAAGACCAGTGATTTCCCCTCCAAATTTCCACTGGCTGTGAACCAGCTTGCACTTGAAAAAACAAAACAAAGCAAAGCTAGTCCCATTATCAACCAGTGCTTGTGCGTGTGGTGCCATGTATTCAGTTCATTTTAATGACTTCACAGCAATCTCCTTTCCAAGCTCCTTCTCTCATCAAACTCTTTATGATTTATGTGTCTACTCTTCCATTCAGCCTTCACCTCTTCAAGTTTCCTCTATCCCAGGAGCTCACTGTGGCCTTTGGGGCTCTGGTGCTGGTGTTGATTTCTGGTTTCTTGTTCATGGACTCTGCACATCTTCTCTCCACAGAACCAGCCCTTCAGTCTAGCTCTGTCAAGGTCAGGTCTGGTAGCTTGCTAATACAGTCTCTGAGCTGTTCCATAGGCACCTATTCCAACTTGAGACCATTTGCCGAAGGAGGTAAACTGGATTCCCCTTTGTACTCCACTGCCCCTGCACAAATACAGTCACTGAGAGAAATTGACCAGCTCCACATGTCCAAATGCAGTGGGGCCCACAGAGAAACATGTATCCAGGCACCTAAGCTTTGGAAGGGGCATAGAGATTTGGGCTAGGGTAGAATGGAGAAGAGTAGGCAATAAAGGTATGCTGGGGAAATGTGATATTGGATATCCACAGAGAACATTCTATTAGCCTTGGTGAGAAAACAGTGATTTGAATCATCAGAAATGGGGAAGAAAACAGATGGGAAATTTTACATAAGAAATTTCTGTAGGAAAAATAGCAGAATTGAACAAGACGAGCTATAAGAATGAAGGTGAATCAACTTGAATCATTGGTGCTGGCTTTGGGTTCTATGGTGGTGAATACTGATTGTCACTGGGCATGCCAAAAAGGGGGTTCTAGAATGTGTTAATCGAGGAGGGGAGATTTAACACACTCTAAACGCAGGTGACTTCATCCCATGGCTTGGGATCCTGGAGTAAATAATAAACAGAAAGAGAGGTGAGCACCAGCACCCATCTTTGCTTCCTGAGTGCCGATGCGGCTTGAGCATGCGCAAGCTTCTGCTCCCATGCCTTCCCTGCTGGATGGCCTGTAGCCTCAGACTTCGAGCCAAAACAGACCTTGCTTCCTTAAGTCGGGTTTTGGTCAGGTATTTTGTCACAACTGCAAGGAAAGTGACTAATTCCTGTTCTAAGGATAAAATGGGGACACCACAGTAGTGAGGAGACTGCACACGGCAAAGGGGAAAGGATTTCCTGCTTGCCTAATCAGCTGGAATGTGCTATAGTGCGCACCCAGGTCGCCATAACAAAATACCACACACTGGGTAACTTACAAACAATAGAAATTCACTTCTCATGGCTCTGGGGTGTGGGAAGCTCAATGTCAAGGCACCAGCAAGTCGGGTATCTGGTGGATGTTAGCTTTCTGGTTCATGGGTGTCCCCACATGGTGGAAGACGTAAAGGAACAATTTTGGGATCCTTTTGATAAGTGCACTAATTCTTAAAAGGGCTGTGTCCTCATGGCAACCCCACCCCCGGCCCATTTCTGAATATAATTACCTAAGGGATTAGGATGTCAACATACAGATTTGGGGGTGCAAACACTGAGGTAGTAGAAGAGTTGTTGACAACAGTGACAATGTGACTTAGGAATGAAAGCCTCTAAGGATCACATTCTACAAGAGGAAGGAGAAGGGAATGATGGGTGTGTCTGGACTCTGGAATCTTCCGCCTCTTATCCCTTGATAGTCTAATGAGCTTATTTCTCACAGTGTGTCCTTTGGTCCACTTCCACCAACAATAATGGTCGCTACATGGAAAATAAAAAGGAAGGGCCCCTCCTTAGCCAAATGGTGGAAACAGAATCCAAGGAACACAGACTCCGTTACTGCACTATCTCCATAGTTCCACAGAGTAAGATGCATAGACATTCTCCAAGTGAGAAACGCAAGGTACACTGTTTATTTGAACACAGGACTCTTCTGTGTCCCATCATATCTTTTGGGAGTAGAATATGAAAAACATGGAATAGAAACACAGACCTAATAACTAGTAAAATTCCATATAAGACAACAACCTCAAGCCAGATATGAAGGCTCATTCCTGTAACCCAAGGTAGGTACAGACAGATCAGAAGTTTATGGGTATCCTCTGTTGCATAGAGAGTTGGAGACTAGCCTGGGCTACATGAGACATTGTCTCAAAAACAGAACAAACAAACAACAGAAGAACATTAACAAGAGTCGTTTTCTCACCATTGTGAATTATCAGGACAACCATCAGTACCCACTATCTCTTTTTCAAAGTGCTCTGGGTGGGAGGGAGGGTTTCTCTTTTGTGCTATAGTAGAGAGGCTGTGCTACTGTGTACTCTAATTCCGTGTCTGCTCCCTTCTTATCCCAGCCCCCAGGATCCAGCCATCCCACAGCATTTAGTGTGCATGTCTGCGTGGCTTCACACACTATCATCATTTCATCATAGCATTTGTAGCCACTGTAGCATCAGAGGTCTCATGCCTGTGTTTTTGAGTTCCGTCATGTTGCTGTGTTCTCTTCAAATCTGTTGCTCTTCCCCACTGCCTCCCACCTGAGCCTCCCACCTGTCCACTCTCCCATGGCTTCCAGAAAACCCTCCTCTGGGCATCCTTTATGTGGCTCTTTAGGAGCCTGTAAGATAACATTCTGGGCTACCTTCTTTGCTTTTGTGACGGTAAGAAATGCTTATCTTTGTTCCCAGGGTCCATCTACATATCAAATGTTGTAATTAAAGAGTTGGATACATCCTTCCCATACAGTCTGGCATGTAACTATCCAACAATACTTAAGTTTGGCTGAGCTAATCATATAATTCAGAAACACAAGTGTCTTTAAGATGAAAAGGGCATGCATGTAGTAAGCAGTGGGCACTGGGTATATGATGTATTAGTTTGCTGTCCCACTGTTGTGGCAGAGTTCCAGGAGAAGCAACCTAGCTCGTGGTTTTAGAGATGTGGTTTGAATGAGAAATGTCACCCATAGGACACAAAGCCTTGCTGGAGGAAGTACGTCACTGGGGGGTGGGCTTTGAGAATTTGTAGCCTCAATCCACTTCCAGTTCACTCTCTCTCTTTTCCTGTTAGCAGTTGAGATATGAGATAAGACCTCTCAGCTTCCTGCTTCTGCTACCTGCTGCCCTGCCTCCCACACCGTTATGGACTCTCCCTCTGGGACCATAAAACAAAACAAACCCTTCTAGAAGATGTTTTGGCCCTGGCATTTTCTTACAGCAACAGGAAAGTAACTGATCTAAGAGGTTTCAGACCATGAGTGCCAGTTCTGTGCTGAGGCAGCATACCATGGTGGTAGCAGGAGACTGTTTACCTCATGGTGTCCAAGAAACAGAGTGGAGACAGGAAGGGTCCAGGGAAATGGATGCCTTCAAAGACCCATCTTGACATTTCCTTCAACAAGCCCCCCTCCCCCAGCATCTGAAGTTTCCACCACCTCTCAGTAGCTTGTTCAAACTTTGAATCCATAAATAGATGAAGCCATCATGAAGACAGAACCCTCATGGTCCGATGGTAACTCCCTGACACACACCCGAAGGTGTGCCTGATTAATCTCCTAGACATTTGTCAACACAATCAAGTTGATAACCAGGCTCCACCATAATAAAATTATCCCATGATATTTGCAGAAAAACATCTATCTGTAGAAGTCATTATAGAAAGTGAATCAGCCAGACTTAGACAATTGCAGCGTGTTTTCTCTCTGATGGAACCTAGCCTTTAAAGTGTATGAGTATGTAAAATGTATATGTTTATATATGTGTGTTTGTAGGTCATGAAACTAGAAAGGGGATCTCAGGAAAGGGAGATCTAAAGAGAGGTGGGAGATAGACAGGGTGATGGAACACATTGGATGGGAAACCAAAAAAGGGGGGATGAACAGAGAAGGAAGGGACCAGCTAGAGAGGGGAGTATCTGAGCAGGCAGTCAAGGAAGGGACCCAATGAAAGCAAACTGTAATAAGACACAGGTATGAAGATGCCAGGATGAAGCCTTGCTTTGTGTGCAGACCTAAACATCTTTTAAAAGGCCAGCCACCGTATAGGAATCTCTTTGTTAATCTGAAGCTCTCTTACCCCACTTTCCTTCTCAATGCTCATCGGAATCTCTAAGCATGCCTGCCTTAGGACATTTGCCTCTGTATCAGGCAATATAATTGTCTGTTCATTGTCAAGTTCTCCTGACGGGGTGTAAACTCCACAACAGGAAGTCATCTCTTGCCCATCCTCTTATTCTAGGCACCTAGAGCGGCATCTGGCATGGAACAGGTGCTTGTTAAATATTTGTTGAATGACTAAATGAATTGCCTCTTTTTCACAATAATTTTATCCCTAAGAGACCTCAAACATTAGGAAGATCTTATTTTGCTAATTTGGGTAACTGGTTTTTTTTCTAGAAGACAGAAAGAACAGGGAGAAATTCCTCTTAAAAATCAAAGCTTAGAGAAAGAGGGATCATGATTGTCCTTATCAAGAGTTAGTTCATCGAAGTACAAAATTGGTGTACACTATGAAGACCATCTTGGAATCTGAAGGACGAATAGAGGAGAGGTGTATTTGTGGGGCTAGTGGGGCTCCATCCACACAGGGCATTGGCCGGGTCCTTGCTGATCTGCTACCTCACGTCCTGCTCCCAGGGTGTTGCCATTGCCTGACCTCTCTGGGGTCAGCTTAGGGCACCATAGAGAACACTGGATTAGAAGCCATCATCTGGTCTTAACCCAGCTATTCTTAGTCAGGAAGTCCCAGGAATCTTTCAATCATTTGGTCACCTTTACAACATACCTGAGTACCTGCCTTTATCACAGGTTCAGCGATGTGGGACTTAGAGGTCGCTCAGAGCCCCGAGATAAGCTCATCAAGGATCCAGGAGTCTAACTGTGATTTCTTTATTCCTCTGGCCTGAGTTTCAAAGTCCTTCTTGTAGTCATTTGGCGTCTTGGGGGAGACCATACACATCAGGAGTCCCTTTCACAGCTGCTCGAGGCTAGGACCCCGAGTCCCTGCGTGTGGGTATGTGGGTCCTCTCATTTTCGTGTCTCGAGAGAATCCCGGCCCTAGTACATCCTCCTGAGTGAGGGGTGTTCTCAGGAGATGGTGCCTCCCATCCAGTTGTCTCTTTTCTTTGTGTTCATTTTCTTAGCTAAGAGATGTGTGTGCACACGTGTGTGTTTGGTCATCTTGAAGCTCACTTCCATTTCTAAAATACTATTATTTATGCTTAAAAATTCTCCCTTCCCTGTTTCTCTCCAGTTGTGTCTGAATCTCTTATTAAAAATTTCCTTTCTTGTTGTCACACATCTGGGCTTTCTAACACCCAGCTCAGGACAGCACATCCCTCGTTGGCACTGGGCTCTTCCTCTGCCTTCATTGTCTTTGCACAGGTGACAATGCCTTTACCACATCCTCTATTTATATTCCGAGTCTGTGTGGCAGGCGACTTTGCATTATACTTTCAAGTAAGTGTATATTCTATATGTATCTATATAATAGGATGGATGGACAGTCAGACAGATACACACACACACACACACACACACACACACACACACACACACACGCGCGCGCGACACACACACAATCTCCCTCCAGGACCCAAGAATATGCCTGGGTGTAGCGTGTAGGCAAAAATATTCAGGGACAGCCAAATGACTATTTTAATGTTTCTTTGTCCCTGTGGTACCATCCAACTATTTATTTAGTAGCTTAATGCTGTTGGCATCAACAACTTTGCCTTATAGGCTGTTTTTCATGTTTATGATTCTTACTGTGAAAAAAATCACTTGCCTAACATCTGTTCTGAATTTGTTTTTTGTTTTTTTTTCTTTATTTTTATTTATCTATTCCCGATTGAATTAAATTTGCACCAAGGACACTAACTTGAATTGGAATCTTTGGTGTCCTTCAGGATTTCTACACACTTCAATACATCTCTTAATTACTCTTTTTTTTTTATTGTTATGAGATACACATACATACCCCGCTCACACAGGCAGATTGGCTTGCAGCTTACCTCTGCCTGTCCCCCTCTGGGGAATACGTTTTATTAACTGAATAAATTAAATGGGCGGGTATACTCGATAGAGGAGGGAGGTTTATCGTTATAGGTTTTGTTTCAGATATTTTTCCCCTTTGCTGTTCAGTTCTCTCCTGTATCCATCGCTCTGTTTTTGGAGAAAGATTTACTATATCTTAATGTAGTCATAACTCACCAGGATGGGGGGCGCTTCATCTTTCAGATGAAGACTCTGAGGGCTGGAGCCGGAGAGGCTATCTTCCTGCATCCAGAAATGATGGAGAACCACCACCTCTGAGCCAGACTCAGAAGTAGATCATTGCCTGGACCCGTGACTCCCGGCAGACAAACTTAGGGCCTTTTTGGAAACACAGGCAGCCCCCTAGGAGAGCCTAGTCACTACCCACACACTACACCATTGTGTCAGCCCCGTTCACCCATGTTTCCATGGGTGCAGATGGGGAGAGGAGGTTAGGAAGCATGTAGAAGGCGATGTGAACTTGAGCAGCCCAGGGCAAGTCATAAGGGTGCTTCCTCTTCTTGGAACCTCCCCTGGTGGATCCATTGTTCTCTGGCCTTTCCTAGGGTGGCTTCATATGGGACTCCAGACCCTATTAACCCCCTGTTGTCACTAATGCTTAGAAACCTACCTAGAGACCCAATGCATATTCCTAGCAGTCAGCAGGAATGTTCTCAGGAAGGGTGAAAACCTGCTTTAATCCAAGCCTAGTGACATTTTCCACATACAGAGACAGTGGCCTAGATACCCTGAAGGGTTTACCCAGTCTCTCCACAGATCCAAATGCAGTGATCTCTCCCATGAATTCTCTGCTCATTCTAAGAAAGGACATCCACTTTGTGACCTCTCTTTGATGCTTCAAGATTTTTGCCCAGATCTCCCAATGGCACAAGACAGAGGGGTGGCTGTCCCATCTCTGTAAGTGCTCCCTGGTGGCCCTTCTTTTAGGTATGGTGTACTTGACAGTGACATCTGTCTGTGTGTAGCCTGAGCTGACAGTGGTGGCAGAGGCCACCATCTTTCCCCACAAGCGAGTTTCATTCTTGTCTCTTTTCTCAAAGAAAGTTAACATCTAATTTGGAAGGAAAACACAGACACTGTCCAAGGTGCATGAGAAATCTGGGTAGGAAGTGATAGTACTCCCAAAATAGAACAGGAATGGGCATGGGATCCAAGCTGTGAACGCCGAGGAGGCTTTTGGGAGGAGGTGGTACTTGACTATGGCCTCATGGGAAGCATAAGAGAACCTAAGGGAAAGGTGCACTCTGCTTGGGAAGAACCGTTAGGGAAAAGTCCTGAAGACGGGGCAGTGGGGCAGGAAGTGGAAAGCTGGAGAAGGAGACAGAGACGGTTCACAGCTCATCACGTATTAAAGTCTTGGTTCCGGGCTCAGGACGTTGGTGATTGCCCTTGCTCACAGCTATGGCATGGTTAAAGCAGGTCTTGCAGGCTGGTTTGCTGACTGGCAATGAGGTGGACTTGGTGTACAGCATGTCTGCTATGGACTCTTGTCTGTGGTGGAAGACAGGTTCCAGGGATGGACCCTCTTCTATCATTCCACTTAAAGATTCTCAGCTTGTATCTCTCTGCCTATAGATTAGTGCAGCTTTTAAATCTTATCAGAGAAATGTTATGCCATGGATAGTAATTAACACATAAATTCACAACTGGTCAGAGAGCAGAGAGTGTCAGTGGAGTGCTCAGCCACAAATGAGGTGTCTCTATCACCCTCACCCGCCCAAGGCTCGGGGACCATCAAGGAAGAGGTAGCAGACTTTAAGAGCCCGAGGTCAGGGAGGAGTAGACAGGAACAACGTCTCGTGGATATGACAGGGTCGTGTGTTCATGAACTCATAGCAGCTGGTGCCTGTAGAAGACAAGCACAAGATCAAACCAGACAACATGCCATCGTGGAGCTGGAAGAGACACAATGAAAGACCCTAACCCTTCAGGCTTACACCCCCAAGCCTCAGGAAAAGAGAAACTTGAAGCACCAGGAAGTGAGAAACTAAAAATCTAGTTCCAAGGGCAAACTGACTTAGCCATTGTTCAATCTCCCCTGCAACCATATAACAATGTAAAGAGATTTCTGTTAAGAGATGTGCTCAACTGTGACTGGGATAGTTGCAGGTGTTCCAGGAAGGACCAATCCCGCCCTGATATCCCGCCCCCCCCTTTGAGGTTTCAGGAAGAATGTACCTGTTGACGTAACTGTACCCCCTCTGTGATCACTCTGTACCCAGACCATGATCTTGTGAAATGAAATTGTATGGGAATTGTAATCTTATGGCTTTTGTGGGTTTTTCCTTTAAAAACCCCCATGTGGCTGCTGTAAGATGCGGCTCTTGCTCTTAGGAGTAGAGTTTGCCCTTCTATATAGAAGCTTAATAAATCCTCCTGCTATTGCATCAACTGGACTGGAGTCTGGGTTCTTAGGGCACCCACTTAAGACCCTAAACTTTGGGGTCCAACAACACGAGTCCCCTCCATAACCAATTACCAGCAGTTGACGACTTCTGGAGAAGGGAGGGTCAGTCTTCTTTAAGGTTGTGGTCCCAGAGGGTTGACCACAGTCCAGTGCATGGCCCCATGCCCATGAGTAGATGGGTAGCACAAATTAGCCTTAGAGAGCTATTTAAAAAGATGAAGTGGGGGAGGGGTATGGAAGGGGTGGGTCTGGGAGGCATTGGGGAGTGGGGGGGTGCTTATGATCAAAATATATTACGTAAAATTCTTAAAGAGTTTATAAATATTTTTTAAGTCAACTGCAGGAGTGAGGGCCCCAAGAACAGGGTGGGTGGCCTGAGTGCCTGTAGAGTTTTCCCATGCTAATAAGCACTTTGGATGGAAAATCTGCACAAAGCAAAGGACTATGGAGGAAGACTGCAAATTTAGGAAACCACAAATAACTTTTTCATAATAAGAGTGGGGGACTGTTTCTCAAACTGTGTGCTGAGACACCCCAGGGTGCCACAATTAATCCATAGGGTCCCCCTTAAATATTGTAAATGTTTATTGAAAAATACAGCGACATCTATTGGTCTCTACAAGAACTGCTTCCAATCTTGTAAGTCCATTGAGTGCATGTGTGCTTGTGTGTGTGTGTGTGTGTGTGTGTGTGTGTGTGTGTGTGTGTTTAAATATCTACTAAGTTGTTATAACGTGAATACTTATTGTGTGGACTTTGCTACTCAAAAACAAGAGTGTTAAGTAATTCTTTTGGCCCATGAGATGCTATAAAATTATTGAGTCAATAAGGAATACGTGGACTTTGGTAGAAAAACAGAAAGGCCCGTGGTTAAAGGTCAGGAAATTGGGGCTTGTTTCAAATAATAGAAACCCATCAGAACTTACAGTGGGTGAGATCACATAGTCACCTTCTGTCCCCAAAAGGTAGGTTTGGCCTTAATGGGGACTGGCTTTGGAGATACAGATCCCCACTGAGAGCTACTGCAATAGTCTATATAAAAGTGGCAAGGCCCAAACACAGTTGGCATGAATGGGATTCCAGCACCCTCCATGACAATATGGAAACTATAACTTCTATACAGCATTGTGGGGACGGCCTTACCAGGAGAGGCAGCTATCCCAGGGGCCATTAGCCCAGGGGTTGCTATTAGCCCAGGAGTTGCCATTAGCTCAGGAGCTGATTACTGAGCAGCTGAGGAGGAGCTACCGGCTGAGGAGGAGCCACCGGCCCAGGAGGAGCCACCGGCCCAGGAGGAGCCACCGGCCCAGGAGGAGTTGCTTAAGCCAAATGTCCAGGAACCGCAAACCCTCAAGTTAACTTTCTCTGGACTTCTTGGAATTTGTGAGTCTAGCCATTCATCATGGTCTTTGCCAGAGCACGTGACTGCCTTTTCCTGTGGAGCTTCCTGACACTTCCATGTCCAGCCAAAGGTGAGGTGTGAGGTCAGGACAGCAGCTGCCTTGCAGCCTCTCCACTGCTGGGAGGTGAGGCTGTCCCTGAGGCACAGTTTTGTAGAAGTCTGATGTCTAGTGGTCCACAGCAAATCTCATCAACCATGCGTTCATATTCCTTCTGCTGATGTGGGGGTGTCAAGTTTTCTTCAGAAACCCGAAACCCCACCATGGGCACCTATCAGTTCATTTCTCATAGACAGGGGCTGTCGCTGCCCACTGGCCACACTGACATCCAGCTTCAGTGCCAATAACCCGCCCACTGACCTTCACCATGACCTCTCTTATCAAAGAAGCAGGCTCAAGATGGACATGATCTGTCTAAGGTGGCACAGCTATTAATTGCAAACAAGGCCTGGAACTGAGTCCCCAAGACTCCAGTGCCCAAAGACACAGCATTGTCAACCTCACCTTGACCCCTGATGACCTCAGTAGGCCAACTTAGTGACAACTCCTTCCTACTTCTTCCAAAAGTCACACACTCACTGCGAAATCCTGACACACCAAAGAAATAAGTAACCCGAAAGGGAGAGTGCCCACATTTCCCTGCTCCAGATGCACGGCCAGGGTACTTGCCTCCAGACTTGCAGGAGTTTGTCGGCTGGTTGCCTGGCAGAGCATGCGCATACGTGCTCAATAAATACTTCTTGAATGTACTAATTAGTACTGGGCTTGACTGTTATTTATTAACAGAACCACAATGCTATTTTTATAAGGTGCAACTCCACCTAGCTGCGGAGCCTGGATCTTTCTGTGTGATTGTGAGTGACACACCCCCGCTCCTACCCAGGAATGGCCCTATCGTTTTGCCACCCCTGCCAGGAGCAGGCCTTCTAGAACAGGACCAGGTGGCCCCCAGGCTAATGCCACCAGTCTTGCTTGTCATGGTTCCCAGAAAGAAGGCAGCTGTGCTATTTTGGTTAGAGTGGTCAGTTTTGTATTTTTTTAAGAAAAAAGAAAGAGAAAAGAAAAGAAAACCACTAATTAAGCAAGTCAAACAAGTGTTATTTTTAACTTCACTGATTTGCCCACATTTTCTCTTCGACCAGGTGCTTTGGGGTTGAATAAGCAAATTATTATGTGCATAAATAAGTATAAATGAATAATCGGCTATGAATTTCTTGCCCCTGTAATAGTCAACGTGCAGCTTGGATTAGCGGAGAGACCTCACTTCCTTAATTAGGCTGGGAGGGGGTTTCTGGCCCATTAAGCAAGAATCTGCTCTCAGTCCGCACCTTTAAGAGAGTCAGTCTGTTGCGGGGTGGAGATATAGACAGCGTGGCTGGAGCTTGCCTGGGCCCTCCGCACACCTGCTTGCACTGGATTTTACAGACCAGGCTGGCCTGGAAGGAAAGGAAACGTTGGACATCTTGGAGAAGGACCCCTCTGAGGCAGGGGTCAGACAGTCCGTGTCTTGGTTTCCTGTTCCAGAAGTGAATAGAGTGACTTCCTCTTACATGCAGTGGTAGAGGTAGTGTGGGAGCTCAGGGCTGGGCAGGAAGCAAACACTGATGCTAACGATGGTTACCACCAGGGTTCTGAGAAGGACTCATGACCTAGCCACACATCGCTGACCAGTTTCGTGGTTTGGGATCTTTCTTTGCACCCTATTGGCTTAACCTTCGAGAACCATGATTTCATTTCCTTGGAATTCATAGGATTGGTAGGATTTAGAGCCACAGGGAATTACGATTACCTCAGTTTCACCCCCGTATTTCAGCTGCAGCACGAAGAGTTTGAGGGTTTATGTCTAAAACTGTCCCCTGCAAAAGGTGGCAGATGAGTACAGATCCCTCCTGCTGACCTCTGAGGCATACTGTACCTACCATCTCAGGAAGTAGGAAACAGGGAGCAGGACAATATATACCAGTGTGGTCCATTTTCTTTTGCTATCACAAAACACTTCAGACTGAGTGACTTATAAAGAAGAAAGGTTTCTCCGACTCTCAGTTCTGGAGGCTGGGAGGCTTGAAGTTGATGAGCTGCATCTGATCAGAGCCTCACGTGGATGGACGTTCTGTGCAGAGTCCAAAGCATCACATGGTGTGAAGACCTGGAAATGTTACCAAAGTGGCCTTTTGACAGCTCTGCTCTCGAGGTGACCCATTAATCCATCCCTTCTGAGGCTGAGCCTTTGTGGCCTAATCAGTCCCTGAAGGTACCACTGGACACACCTCTGAAGGCTGCATCCCTCCCAACGAAGATTAAATTAGAGCAAAGGTTTTGGTAGAAACATTTAAACCAAAGTACATACTAAAAAAAAAAAAAGAAAAAGAAAAAGAAAAAAAGAAAACAAAACAGAGATCATATTTTTTTTTCTTAAAGTTTCCTGGAGGCAGAACGACACTATACTAGTTCAGACTTTGTGATTATATGTAATAGAAACCCAACTCAAACTACAACACTTTTGATCCAGTGAAGGGATATAAGGGTCAGAGCCTGGAATTTGAAATTGTGCTTCCTAGACAGTCTCTCTCTGTGTGTCTTAAACCTCTGCTGGTATCTCTCAGCTCCTTCTGCAGATAGGTTCCCTTCATGAGGGAGGAAAATGATCCACACGCCCCCAGATTCATATGCTGAGCTGGAGTTTAGGTGCTGCAGGAGGTAGGTGACGCTTTGTGCCCCAACATCTATGGAAAAATCCCAGTGCATGCTGGATCATGTGTGCAACCCTTGGGCCAGTTACCAAGGATGGGGTGCTCTGCTTGGCCATGCCTGGATGATTAAATCCATCCCATGAGCTGAGAGGCATGGTTCTGTAATTAACCTTGCCTTCAGAGCTACATAATAGGATAAGAGGATGGCTTCTAAGGAGAAGAGATGGGCAGACCCATGTGGCGGAGCCATCCTGGGCTCTAGGAAGGAAGGCCGCACCTGCATAAGTCAAATACATTTTTCCCATTTAAGATCTTGCTAGGAGCTCCTCAAACTACAGATGAGCATTTTTATAAGCATAAATTCACAAGATTACACAATTTACATGTAAAATGGGGCCAGTTTCCTCACGAGGTTCATAAAGCAGCTCTGAGGCAATTCTAAAGGAATTGTTGCAAAATTGGTTTTAGCATTAGTAATATTACTAGAAAAATACAGAAAGACTCCCATGGTGGCTTCTTCCACCAGAATATACAAGTATTATTTTGCTTTTTTAAAAAAAATCCAGAGGGTGTACAAAATTATTTTGATCATAAGAAACTCAATACAAATATCTTGCCAAAATATACATGCCTCCCACAGTCTAAGGATTTGAGGAAATGAAAATGGGTGTGCCCTCTGCTCAGACAGAGATAAAGATTTGTAAGGTGGGGCCCTGATTTGTTCACTGTCAATGGCATCAGAATCCCCTGGGAGCTTGTTAAAATAAGTAGTGATTGGTCCCACCCCTGCCTGAGACTAGGCCTGGTAGGCGTGGGTGGGGCCCATCCTTCCTTAAGTGCTCCAGTTTTGGCTTTGGCCAGCTGCTGAGGCTCTGAGCCACTGTCCTACGAGGGTAGCCCATCTTCTAGTATCAGAATCTGAGAACTAGTTCTTATGTAGGTTTCTACTAGTTCTTATGTAGGTTTCTGGTAGGCTTGGCTGGGAACGGGTCTATGTCTTTAAGCTTTATTAACTTCCTGAATGAGTTGTAAAATGTTATCTTAGTTTGAGATATTATAGATGCAGAGGGATTTATAAACAAATGAAGAAAAAATGTATAGGAAAGCCCAGTGTCTTCCTGATCTAGTGTTACCTCATAGTGATCTGCACCACACTCAGGTAAAACTACAGCATGTCATCAAAACCAGCAGGTGAAACCCGGCTCATGCAGAGATCATGCCGATTTTATCCAAGTGTATATGCACACATGAGTGTGTATGTGTAGATATATATGTATGTATCTCTCTCTCTCGGCCAATATCATAGTTTCAGCTGCTACTGTCAAGTTGCTGATACACTCATTTCTCCTGCTTCATTCTTCAGAGAAAAAAATCAGTTATTCTAAATCTTTGGTCTCCCCATACAAACTCTAGAGTAAGTTTGTCCATGCTTATATTCATTCTCGGTAGGATTTTGATTGGAAACGCATCATATCTGCAGGCAGCTGAAGTAGGATTGGGCCTTTGTAGTGTCTTCCAACCCACGGACATGGTTTGTCTCTGCATTTACCTAGGGGTCCTTAAACTTCTTTCATTAAGAGTGTGCATGTGCATGTGTGTGTGTGTGTGTGTGTGTGTGTGTGTGTGTGTGTGTGTGTGCATGTGTGTGTGTTGTCTGTTTGTTTTACAATGATGGGAAATGAATCCAGGACCTCATGAGCTGGGCAAATGTTCTATCACTGGGCGCCATCCCTAGTTGGTTCTGTGTGGGTTTCCCCTAAACTTTTTAAAATTATACTTACTGCAGTAGTTTGGATGAGAATGACTTTAAAATTATGCATTTCATCATTGTGGTCATAGGACCGTTTAGACTGTTATCATATTTTTCTCTTACTAGTGTTTTTATCAGCATGAAAAGCAATGGGCTCTACAACAGCATTTTCACACCCACTTCCTTTATCCTCTGCCACTCCCTTTCGGGTCCTTCTGTCCCCTCCTTGCTATTTTTCTTTCTCTGTCTATTATGTGTGCATATGTGTGGGAGTCTGTACGGGCCATAGGAGGGCATCAGATCCCCTGGAGCACTTACAGGTAGTTGGGAGCTACCATGTGGATGCTGGGAACCAAACCCAGGTCCTCTGCAAGAGCAACGTGTGCACCTAACTGTTGAGCCATCACAGGCTCTATTTATGATTTATTAAAATGTTTCTATCATTTCGTGTCATGTTCTTAGTTGCATAGGTATGCATCGTAGTTTATCTTGGTCTATGAGTATGGCTGCCTTCCCATGGTGAGTGACACGTGCAAACCTTCCACATTGGTTTGCCTTCTTACTTCAGCTTTTCTTCCACATGTGTTGATCACAGTTGATGATCCTGTAGCTCTTGCTCCAGCCATCCAGCATACGTGAAGAAGTCTCTGAGCAGGGGGATAGCTGTTACGTTTCATCCAATCTGCAGTCTTTGTTTCTTCCGTTATCATTCCACTTCTCCCTGGAGAATCTCCTTTTGCCTTCCTTTGAGGGTAGATCTACCAGTGACCAATTCTCTTAGTCATTCTTCTTCTTAAAATGTAATTTTTAACCTGTTTCCTGAAAGATGCAGTCACTAGACAAATATTAGCCTGTACCAGCTAAAATATGCCAATTCCTTCTGACTCCCAGGATTTTGGCCTGTGCATGTAGACATGTTTGTGCATGTGTACACATTTATGCGTGTGCATATGTGTGCACATGTGCATGGAAGTCAGGGATCAATGTTTGATGTCTTCGCCCATCCCTCTCAACTTTGTATTTTGAGACAGGATCTTTCCCTGAAATTGGAGCTCAGTGTTTGGTAGAACTGGCTGGCCGGCAAGGCCCAACGATTCTCCACCTCTCTAGAGTTAGGTGTGTACCGTCATTGCCCGGCTTTTCCTCCCATGGGTGCTGGGAATTTGAACTCAAGTTCAACAGCAAAAAAAGTCAACTGAGTTATCTTTCCAGTCCCCTAGTTTCCATTCTCTCTCTCTCTCTCTCTCTCTCTCTCTCTCTCTCTCTCTCTCTCTCTCTCTCCTCTCTCTCCCTCTCTCTCTCTCTCTCTCTCTCTCTCTCTCTCCCTCCCTCCCTCCCCCACCTACCTTTCCCTTCCTACTTTGTGTGTTGTTGGTATGTGTTCTGCTCTGCCATTCCCCGCCTTATGACAGGGTCTCTCACAGAACCTGTCGCTAAGCCACCCCAGTCATCCTCCTGTCTCCATACACTGGGATTATAGAAACACTGCCACACCTGGGTTCTGAGGACCTCAGCTCAGGTCCTCATCTTGGCACAAGTTCTCTCTCCGACCAAGCTGTCTTCTGAGTACCAGTCTCCGTGACTTCTGATGAGAAATCTGCCATCCTTTGAATCAACCTTCCCACAAGGAGCCGCTAAAGACTCTTCCTCTTTATTTTGCCATTTTTTTCCTCCCACAAGCTGGACTGTGGCGTTGTCTTGGTGTGTGTTTCTTTGTGTTTAGACTATTTGAGGTTCATTTGGCTTCTTGAATTTTTAACTTAGTCTTTTTTTCAGACCGAGGGATTTTCAGCTAGTGCTTCCTCAGATGAAGGGATTTAAAGAACACTTAAGTCCGAGAGCCCTGCTCTGGGCGGAGGCAAGGGGTGGACAGAGTCCTGTAAAATGTTCGTTCTTGGCCTGGTTCTCTCTCTGGTTCTCAGAAGACTCCATGACACCTGCCACAGATTTTATAACAGTGTTGGTTAATGGCTGCCCTGGGTTATCTTCAGTGTTCTTGGTTAAAAACAGTAAGAAACTAGTTTGTGGCCTTTCTTTGTACCACATCTGTTAAATCCCTGTGGTCCAAAGTCTTCCCTAACAATTTTGGAAAATATGATCACTTGGTTGAATATTTTCTGAGTGTCTGATAGATGCTAGATAAATCTTTTTTCTTGAAAAAAAATGTGTGAGTGTGTTATATTGTGTACCCCACTCAAGTATTGTGCACATATGTGTATGCATGATGTGGAGGTCAAAGGCCAGTGTTGAGTGTCACCTTTAATCACTCTCTACTTTATTTTTTGAGACAAGGTCTTTTACTGAACCTGGGGCTCACAGGCTGGCTGGCCGCCGTGACAATCTTCCGGTCCTGGGGTTCTGGAAGTTCATGGCGATACCCAGCTTTCTTTACATGAATGCTGGGGATCCGAACTCAGGTCCTCATGCTTGTGTGACAGGTGCTTTGCCAGTTGGGCCATCTCACCAGCCCCTTCTTATTTTTTCCCCCCTTATTTTGTGAAGGGAAAAATAATTTTTAAATGAACATCATTTTGGCTTATGAAAAGCTGGGTTAGAATGCCAGGGCAAACTCGGCTGCTTTTTAAATGTGATTTCCCTTTTAAAACCTGACCCATGCTGCTCCGAACAGGCTACAGCAGCCAGTCAGTTAGTTACACCCAGGAATGTGTCAGCTCACACACTGGAAGCATGCCTGGCACCATGGCCTCATCATCATTCAGCTTTGCTGTGCACGGTTAGTTTCCTGTCACTCACAGTGCTACCCAAGTAGGTGGGGCCCTGGGGCCCTCACAGTGCTACCCAAGCAGGTGGGTCCCTGGGGCCCTCACAGTGTCACCCAAGCAGGTGGGGCCCTGGGTCGCTCACAGTGTCACCCAAGCAGGTGGGGCCCTGGGTCACTCACAGTGCTACCCAAGCAGGTGGGGCCCTAGGTCTTGGTGGTTTGGGTCCTCGGGACTTTCATAAAGATCAGCTGTGTATGTAAGCACTTCCTCTGGCCAGAGGTCACCAGCAGCAGGTGACTGGCTGAGGCTGTCCTCCACTTCTCAGAAGCTGTGAGTGTCTGCTGAGCTCCCTTGTACAAAGCTCAGCCTTTCGGAAGCAGGGTTAATCATTCCCATGTTCTCTCTGACATCTGCTTATTCATTCAGTATAGAATTAGTATAAATGTTTTCGTTCTAAAATGCCAGCCTCTCGTGTTTGGAAAACTCTGCCATTTCCCTCCATCTAACTGTTGGATCTCAGGAGCTCTTGTTCGTGCATTGACATTTATCGACCTGTGTTTTCTCTCAGCCCATAAGCTGCCTGAGTCAGGGACTGTGTCTTATCTGAATTTCCAGTGCTGGGACAAGGTGGCAGTCTGCAAGCGTTGATGGGAAGCGCTTTGGCGACACTTTATCGCAAATCTACTATTGCTCGCCACTGGAGCCTGTACCCTCTCATCTCTGTATTTAATTCTCACTTACTGTTCACCCTTCATTCTAAAGCCCCTGTGAGTTCTTTTAGAGGGGAGGGGTAGCAGAACTGGGTAAACGTGCCATGTTTTAAAAGCAATTGGTTTGATCTTTTCTAGGTACTATCTTGGTCGTCGGATGTACGTTGTCATTTCTGAGCCAGACATGATCAAGCAGGTGTTGGTTGAGAACTTCACCAACTTTTCCAACAGGATGGTATGTAGTTTCTCTGTGTGTGTGTGTGTGTGTGTGTGTGTGTGTGTGTGTGTGTGTGTATGAGTGGGGGTGGGGTCATCCTAAGATGGAAGAACTTACAGGTATGGAGGGGTGGCTTGTGATAGCTAACCTTGGTTGACAGTTTGACTCACTTATGAAGAAGGCGCCTCAGCAGAGGAATTGCCTCCGTCAGACCGTTGTGTGGGCATGTCTGTGGGACAGTTTCTCGATGGCTAATTGATGTTGGAATGTCCAAGCCTACTGTGGGCAGTAACATCCCTAGACTGGTAGCCCTGGATTATATAAGAAAGGTAGCTAAACATAAGCCTAGAAGCAAGCCAGTAAGAAATGTTCCTCCATGGTCTCCGCTTCAGTTTCTGCCTTGAGGTACTGCCCTGTCGCCCATTGGTAATGGGGGCTGTAAGATAAAATAAACCCTTTCCTCTCCAGATTGCTTTCGGTCGTGGTGTTTATCACAGCAACAGGGCGTTTGTTATTTTATTGTTGTTGCTGTGACAAAATACTCTGTTGAAAAGTAACTCATAGAAGGAAGAGTTTATTTTAGATTCCAGAGGGATGGGTCCACCATGGTGGAGAAGACAGAGCAGCAAGCTGTGGCCAGAGAAGGAAGCTGAGAGCTGACATCTTCAAATGTAAACCGGAAGCAGAACAAAACAGGAAGTGAGGCGAGACGACACACACTCAAAGGTTCCACAACCGTCCCAAACTGCACCTGTGGCGGGGGACCAAGTGTTCAAATAGCTGAGCGTCCGAGGGCCATTCTCATCTAAACCACCACAAACAGGAAGCAAAGTGCCCAGGCTTCTGTGGGGCTGAGGTCTCCTCCCCTCAGAACTTAGCTCCCTGGTGAGCACAGGGTTTTGAGAGCTGCCCAGCACTGCTGCAAAGATGGCATTTACACCTAAGAAACACTCCAAGAAAGCTGGAGCAAAAGAGAAATTGGAGCTAGCAGAAACGCTAAAGCCAGGAGCATTGGCTAAAGCTGTGTTCAAAGCTGGAAGATCCACAGGGCACAGGCCATGTGACCGAGAAACAGCGAGCAAGGTTAATACACGCCAGCGGGAGAGCGGACTTGGAGGGTCTTTCTGTGCAACTGGGAAAGCTAAAGAGAGAAGGTAAACAACTTCAGTAGGGAAATCAGCCCCCAGGTATTAACAGCAGGAGTCGACAGAGGCCCCGCGCCAGTTCAAGTCCCCAGCCCTCTTCTTGCTTTTTACCTTTAATGAGAAAATTCCAAATGGAAGAAACGGCGGTGTTTAGTGCCGCCCATATTTTCCCAAGGTGAGGAGACGGACATTCTAACAAAGAAGGGTAGTTTACGGGGTGTGTGTGTGTGTGTGTGTGTGTGTGTGTGTGTGTAAGCATGTGTGTACACAATGTGCAAGTGTATGTGTGTGGGTGCATGCAGGCTACAGTGTAGGTGTAGAGGTCAGAAGACAACCCAAGCATTTGTCTATTTCTGCCTTCCACCTTGTTTGAGACAGACTCTCTTGTCGCTTGCCGCTCTATACACCGAACTAGCTGGCTGGTGAACGTTTAGGAATTCTCCTGCGTCCCTCTCATCTTCTTGTAGAAACACTGGGACTGAAGACATGAGCCGCTCAGTCTGACTTTGCAGAGGTCTGTGGATCCAAACACAGGTCCTCACCTGCAGCAGCAAGCGTTCTAGCCACTGAGCCGGCCCTCCAGCCCCGGACTACACTCACCATTCTTCCAGAGACTGTTGGTAACGCAGTCATTCTTTTGTTGACTGCCTGGCAACCCTGTGCACACCTGCCTTAGGCTAGACACTCTGAGGATGTTAACTGTAAAGAGGGAGAAGACGGCGTCCCATCCTCAGGTCTTGTGGAGCTAGCAGACCAGCGGGACATTTGCAGGATGCATGGGGCGGCTCCCACAGTGGGAAGTGCCGGGTTATCCAGGGTTCAAGTGCGAAAACTTAACTTAAGACACCATGAACTTGGGACAGAGTGATAAAACAGCAGGCCCCCTCCTGCGTTCTGTGCAGACTGAACAATGCAGGGCGGGTTTTGGTCATCACAGAATACACGAGGGGTGGACAGAAGGCGCAGCAGCTTAGAGCACTTGCTACTCTTGCAGAGGACCTGGGTTTGATTTTCAGCACCCACGTGACAGCTCACAATTTCCTGTAATTCCAGTTCTAGGGACTCTAATGCTGCCTTCTGACCTCTCCCGGCAGTGTACCCATGGGGTGCACAGACATATATGTGGGCAAACACTCATGACACATAAAATAAAAAAGTATGTAAGAGATTGATACAGTGAACCTGCCCATTTCACAGACAGGAACACTGAGGCCCACGGGGCTACATGGTTAGCCCATTCACAGACTAATTTGAGGATGGGCAGAGGTACAAGGGTCACCTCCCACTTCAAGGCCAGCACTCTCTTTCCTTCACTACCCCAACAGGTGTCTGGGTGACACTTCTAGATAGCAAAGTTTAACAGAGTGGTTGGCCTCTTACCCTAAATCCCAAATGTGCTCATCTTCTAGCCCAGTTCCATGCCCCACATGCCACTAGAAGGAGGTGACCACATGGCATCCTGCCTCCACGTCCTTCGAGTGGCCAAGGGAATCACATGGCTTAGCCGCTTCCTGCTGCTTTGAGTATTGTCATTCTTACACCCAAAGACCCCTGGCAGACTGCGCCCTGCTGGGACCCAGGAGACCAAGCCTGACGGCTCGCTCGGCCAGACTTGTGAGTTACGGGATGTGTGTCAAAGAACTCAGACAGCCAAGTCATAGCTATAGTCTAGCATAGTCCTGCCATGTTTCCTGAGCCCACCTGAGCCCCTGAAGGCGACAGGGGCATTGGCGTTCTGAGTCTCTATTTGACTTCCCACCACACCCGAGATGGTTGTGGGGCAGGAGACCCCGAGAGCTGGCCCTGAAGAGACCTGCACTCTGATGGGCGTGTAAGGTGAAAACAGACCCAATGGACATGTTCGAGCAGAGGCCACTAAATAAGCTGGCCTCTGTCAGCTTCTTCCCCGCACTGTTTTTTTCTTTTGTTTGTTTGTTTTTCTGCACTCTTTAATTTCCTCCTCCCAAACTAGGGCCTGGCCTAACTGCAGACTGTGGCTCACAGTTCCTTTCCTCTTCCACTCAATGAGGGACGGAGCGTTCAGCTCTTGAGGTCTTCCCACAGATGGAAGAACCTCTAACTCAGACAATCCACACGTTCCAACCTAACCCTCTCTGCTCTCCAGCATAAGGCGTCCCTCCAGTCACCCTGGCCTCTATAGTCGCTCCGTACTCTCAGAGCCTGCCGCCAGATCTTTGCAAATGCCAACAATTCCTAAAATAAGAGGGACTACAACAACAAGGCTCGCTGTGCTAATTAGCACTGTGAGTTTGAGTAGATCTAAGTTCTTAGAGCCTCCTGTTCCTCCTTTGGAAACTGGGGGTATATAAGCTACCTTACTATGCTGATGATAGACGGGACCACTCATGCAAGCCAGGGCCCCTGCGCAGTGCTTGGCAGGGTCAACAACTGCTCAATATCCATTGGCTGCTTTCAACCTTTCATCTCTCCTGCACCTATGCAAAACCCAGCTGTTCTTCAAGGCTCTCTTAGAGTCTGCCTCCTCCAGGAAGCCTTCCCTGCCTCCATCCACATTTCCCCTTCTCTGTACTCTCATACTTTCATTTACCTGCATCATTTGTCTTTGTGACTAGCCCCATCGAAACCTCTGGCTTTTGTCCTAACTTAGTGGTTTATTTTTTTCAAGCCTAAGGACCATATTTTCTACATCCTCTTTATACTTTATGGTCCAAACACATAATGACCATGGCTTGAGTGAGTATGAAATATCTCCCCATGTGCTCACGTGTTTGAACACTTGCTCCCGAGCTGGTGCTTCTGTTTTGGAACGGCTGTAGAGTTTTCAGAAGAATGGGGCTTAGATGACGGGGAATGGGTCCCTGGAGAGTAGGTCTTAGCAATCACAGGGCTGTCTATCTCAGCTTCTGGTCTACCAAGATATGAACAAGCAGCTTCATGCTCCTGGCGCCAATTCAGTGAGCTGCTGTCCCCATGACTCGGCCACTGTGATGCACTGTGCACTTACACCATGTAGACGAATAAATCCGTCCTCTGTAAGTTACTGCATGTCAGGTATTTGGCCACGACAATGAGAAAGATAAATAATGCAACACGTCTTATGAATCCAAATGGAATATGCAAATGTCCATAAGCTTGGCCTTCTCTGTATGAGGTATGCCTGAACCTGGAGATTCCATATCTACGTCCCAGCAAGGTCATTCACAAACGTAAGAGGACCCATCATAGATTCGATCTCTAGGAAACCCTAGCGATCCTTTTCCATCTGGGATGACTGTGTTTGTCTTCAGCTTTGTTTATGGTCTTTAAGTCAATTCCATATTCATGGTAAAAACAACCCCAGTGACTCAATTTAAAAAAAACAGTCATTAGAGTGGGATTTTCTCACAGGTTTTTGAAAGTCAAATTAAACCAGGTTCTGTGGTTCCCTCTTTTCCATATGCTTATTTATCTGCTCAAAGAACTCCAGGAGATTAGTGAGGCGTGATTTCCCCTCACCGATGCCATGCCAGCCTTCTCTTTAATAAGCCGTGTTTACTTAAGTGTTCAGCTTTATTATACATTCACTCGGTAAACATTAAACGCTTACTCCATGCAAGCGTCTACCAAGAGGTCCCTTGTGATACAGAAACACTTCGGCATATTAGTTTGATGCATTAAATGAAAAGGAACTTAAATAACACATAGCTTCATTTTCCACCGTTGAGAGCCTGTCGCCGCTCACGCATCCCATTTTGAGTCATGCGGATTCAAGGACAAGCTGGTAGAGAGCGGCTGTGTGAAGCTCTGGAATTTGATGTGAGCTGTGCACATCTCATGAGGGTCCCATGGAGCTGAGGTGACACCACACAGGACTTGCTAACACATATCGGTTCTGAGTAAATATTGAATTAAAAAAAATCATTGAAAGAAGTGTTCTTTTTCAGCTGGGTAGGGAGGCACATCCTTGGAATCCCTGTATGAGGAGACTTAAGTGGGACAGTCACAAGTTCGAGGCCAGCCTGAGCCATCTCAAAAGAAGGGGTGGGAGACACAATATATTTTTTTCAAACTCCAAAATGCTGTACTGACGAGGCTACAAATGTTCTGAAGCATGAGTGGCAACTCTCATGTCACACTTTCCCTCAGATTTTATGAGGCGTGTCTTGGCTCCATCTTGCCCATAGCTCTCTCTCCACCCCTGTTGGCACTCCTGGTACTCCCCGAGATGGCTCCACTAAACCTTGAACCCAGAGATGACCATTAAACCCAAATCAATCTTCTTAGTGTTTGTAGACGCTCCATTGTTCCGGCAGCTTGGGACTCAGGAATTTTTACTTATGTGTTTTTAATTCCTTCTTCTTGGTTATCATGCACTCAATGAACTTGAGGGTGGCTTCTTTTGTTTTTAATATCCATGGAAACTGGAGCTGAGTCTACATGAGTTGGCAGAAATGTCCACAGCTAGTGGATGGATTTCCTCTTGCAGCAGGTGAAGAGTAGTGGGCTGATCTTTAGCCTATGTTTGCTCGGTCCTGTTGGATGTGGTTATGAAGGAGATGTATCAGATTCTGTGACATGCTGCCTGGGTTCTGAGTTCTCTCCCGAAATGGAGAGCATGGAGAGGCTAGGGCTGTGGGCACACTGGTTCCTGTCTTGGCTGCTTGAATATGGAGTAGAGGAGGGAATTAAAGACATTGCATATGTGTGTGGAAGGGTGAGTACCAGCCCTCAGGTCCTTATGAATAGCTCAGAGACCACCTCTCTAGGGACAGGTTGAATCACAACTGTCTCATCTAAAGCCATGTGATTGATTCGGTGAGTGGTTTTATCTTGAACCATAAACACTGAGGGCCCTGGCTGCCCTAGATTTAGCCTCTCAAAGGACCGCCTCATCCACTCATCATGTGGCTGTTAGAATCCCAAGGATGAGTCACCATGAGACCACAACTTGGCCACAGAGATGACTAAAATCAGGAGGCAAATTAGTCCCTTGAAAGCGTTGTAATTCTGCATCAAAGCAGTGTACTGCTCAGAGAAGCCCAGAGGGCAGTGGTCCAAAAAAGTTCCATTCAGAGGCCCCAGCGGTCAGACCCACCTGCGCTGGGCCTTGGGGATGCCCGTTCCAGTCTCCACAGATCATAAAATTGTCCTCTTTTAACTTGTCCCTATCTCCACAACTGGCACCTTTCTACCCACAGCTTTTGAAAATTCATTCATCTGCTCCTGGTCCCTGTCTGTCCCTTAAAGGAAGCAGCTAGCAAATGAACAGGCTCTCAGATTCCTCTGGTGAGAAGGGTTGTTGCTTATACCCTAAGGAAGCTCTTGTCACTTTGGCCAAGCCTGGAAGGTTGTCTTGTTTTGTTTTGTTTAAATAATTTTCTTATTTTTATTTTATGTGCGTTGGTGCTTTAACTGAATGTATGTCTGTATAAGGATGTCACATCTTGGAGTTACAGACAGTCATAAGCTGCCATGTGGGCACTGGGAGTTGAACCTGGGTCCTCTGGAAGAGCAGTCAGTGCTCTTAACCACTGAGCCAATTTCCCCCTTTCTTTCTTTCCTTTCCCTCCCTTCACTCTCTCTCCTTAAACATTTCTTAAGAAAGGTCAAGCTGGGCAGCGGTGGCGCACACACCTTTAATCCTAGCACTTGGGAGGCAGAGGCTGTCGGATCTCTGGAGTTCAAGGCCAGCCTGGTCTACAGAATGAGATCTAGGAAAGGCACCAAAACTACACAGAAAAACCCTGTCTCAGTAAAACCAAAAAAAAAAGAAAAAAGAAAGAAAGAAAAGAAAAAGAGAGAGAGGGAGAGAGAAAAAGAAAGAAAGGAAGGAAGGAAGGAAGGAAGGAAGAAAGGAAGAAAGAAAGAAAGAAAGAAGGAAGGAAGAAAGAAAGAAAGAAAGAAAGAAAGAAAGAAAGAAAGAAAGAAAGAAAGAAAGAAAGAAAGAGAGGTCAACCTTCTAGCCAGGGGTGGTGGTATATACACACCTTTGATCCCAGCACTTGGGAAGCAGAAGTAGATGAATTACTGAGTTTGAGGTCAGCCTGGTCTATAGAGTAAGTAAGAAAGAAAAGAATTAAAAAGAAAGAAAAGAAAAGAAAGGTCAACCCCCGAAACCCCAACCTAGGCCCTCTACATGTATGTGACAGTTGTGTAGCTGGGTCTGTTTGTGGGGCTCCTAGCAGTGGGTTCAGGACCTGTCCCTGGGGCTTGAGCTGGCTTTTGGGAACCCAATCCCCATGCTGGGATGCCTCATCCAACCTTGATACAGGGGGAGGATATTGGTCCTGCCTCAACTTGATGTGCCATACTTTGTTGATGCCCACAGGAGGCCTGCCCTTTGAAGATGGAGGAGGAGTGGATGGGGGGGGAGTGTGGAGGGGGAATGGGAGGTGAGGAAGGAGGGGAAACTGCCACCCACTGGGAGAAAGAAAGAGAGAGAGAGAGAGAGAGAGAGAGAGAGAGAGAAAGGAGGGAGAGAGGAAGGGAGGGAGGGAGGGAGGGAGGGAAGAAGGAAGGTCAACCCACAGGACAGGCCCACAGCTCTGAGCAAGGTAGCTCTTCCTGACCGCTCAAACCTCCAGCAAGACCAGTGAACACCCCAAAATGGGGAGGAACAACATTGTCTTCTGAGGCAGACCTCTTTGTCTTCTGGAAGTACTTGGCAATGTGCAGAGAAGTCTGCAGCCTGAGCTGGGAGCTTCTCATGCAGACTGGGCCGCCCACTGGGCATTCTGCCCGACAGGGGTGGCCTGCTTGTTACCTGTGAGCTTCCCATCTCACCGCATTACTCAGGAGCCCGGCTGGTCCTGGAGACAGCCGGGACACGGGGTGACACTTATCTGTGAAATACACCTCAAACCGAGTTTTCGACATGATGGGTTACTTTGAACTTTGACGTCTCCTTCCTCGGTCCTGAGCGCCTGTGAGGCCTTGGGATGCAGGAATGGACCAGGCTAAGTGGTATTGATGCCATGCTCGAGCTTTTCTTTGATTCACAACACGTCTTTCTGAATTTCAAAATGTTGTTGGAGGGATTTTATATGTTTGGTTTTAGCAAGATCTTCCTTGTTGGGTGTAGTGTGTGTGTGTGTGGGGGGTCAGGGTTAGGAGGGGAGTGGGGTGATGGGTTCCCACCGTGCACAGGTGGAGGTCAGAGGACAATCTGCAGGAGTTAGCTCTTTCCTTCCACCATGTGGGTTGGGGCTTGACTCAGGACATGAGGCTTGGCAGCAGGTGCCTTTCCATGCTGAGCCCCCCCACCCCACCCCAGTCTTGTATTTTTGGTGCTACCAGACCCTTGGTTCAGCAGAGAATCAACTTTTTAAAAAATAAATGAGTAAAATCTTATTTGTATAATTATGCTTTCCCCTCCTGACCTTTATGGTGGTGGAAGTAGAAATCAGTGTGTCAACCAGGAGGTGAATGTCTAAATTTGGGGGCAAACTGTAAATGAGGCCCGGAAGCAATTGTGGTCTCCCCATAGTCACAGTCCTGAGTATTCCATGCCATTGGCTTGGTCTGGTTACCTTCCTCACGGCTTGACAAGACACTCAATGAAAGCAACTTAAACAAGCAGAGATTTGCTCCTGCTCACAGGTTCACGGTGTGGTCCATCGTAGCAGGGGGTCATGGTAGCGGGCGCTTGAGGCAGTGAGTCACTTTGTATCTGGTGAGCTCAGCATGCTTTCTCCTTACAGTGCAGTTCGAGACCCCAGTCCATAGAATGGTGCCTCCCATATTTAGGGTGTGTCATGTCAGAGGTTTGTCTCCTAGGTGACTCTAGAGCCTGTCACGTTGACAGCCAATGTTAACTGTCACGCAAGTCATTGTACAGGCAAAAACTGATGCTCATTTTTCCCCCACCGTGATTTCCAATTTTGTACCATCCTCTTTCTTCCCACATTAGTCCCCCCCTTCTTCTTCTTTCTTCTTCTTCTTGTTCTTCTTGTTCTTCTTCTTCTTCTTCTTCTTCTTCTTCTTCTTCTTCTTCTTCTTCTTTCTTCTTCTCCTCCTCCTCCTCCTCCCTCCTCCTCCTCCTCCTCCTTCTTCTTCTTCTTCTTCTTCTTTTTGGTTTTTCAAGACAGGGTTTCTCTGTGTAGCTTTGCGCCTTTCCTGGATCTTGCTCTGTAGAGCAGGCTGGCCTTGAATTCACAAGGATCTGCCTGCCTCTGCCTCCGAAGTGCTGGAATTAAAGGTGTGTGCCACGACCTCCCGACCACCCCCTCTTTTTAAAGGTTGTCTATCAGTGAAGTAAAGCCTTGGTTTAAATTTATTACAGACTTTTTAGCTGTGTGACCTGTTGGTCTTTTGACTTCTCTGAGCCTTGAATTTTTCCTGTATGGGTGGCATAAGGCTGACTGATTAGTAAAGTCTGTGACAGAGACAGTCCACCCTGGAATCCTACCGGCACCCTATGCAACCATTCTAAGCTCTAAATGCAGGGACAAGTGTTCGCTCTCTCTCTCTCTCTCTCTCTCTCTCTCTCTCTCTCTCTCTCTCTCTCTCTCTAAGTCCCTTAAGAAAATGTTTCCCAGCTGAGCACAGCTGGTGCTGTGTCAGGGACACCCTTGTCCATCTCTGGTACTATTGTACGGAGGGGCTCTGCGGAGAGCTGTTGAAGTCTTCCCATAGGAGGTAGGATTTGACAAGTCCCAGTCTCCTAACTCAGAAAGGGCCCTGCTGTCAGGTGTGGGGCTAAAGGAAGATCTAAGTATCTGTCTTTCTACCCCAAAATATAAGCCATACTTGGGTGAAATCTTTGCACAGATCACAGTGATCGTATATTTAAAATCATCTCAAGCAGAGAAATTGAAATAATTCAAGTGACAGACTTCTCAAGCTTAATTGACTGGACTCTAACAAGTGAACATGTCAGAGGTTTCAGATCATGGAGAGCTTCTTCATGTGTGTGAGGTCGTGTGGGAGTCAGAAATGTGGGTGGCAGTGGCGATCACGGAAAACGATGTATTGTTGGTATTCTGAAACCAGCTTGACATGCCCAACACTAACCAGTTGGCAGTGCTCAAACAGTGACCATGCGAGTGACATGGCATCCCTTGAAGTCTGTAACCTCCATCCCTCTGCTCGCCTGCAACCCTCCTCCGCTTCCTGCCTCTTTTGCCTCATTGAGGCTGAGAAGACACAAGGACCTACATGCTCCAAATAGCGGCTACACTGATTGAGGATACACACACCCAGGGTTAGACCTTGTGAGAGTCTGTTGGGAATCCACGTTAGACAGGAGAAGTCAGTTACCTGGACTCCAGGGAAACGCATGGGATATATAAGGAAGCTAGCGTGAGCCAGGGCTAAGGAAGCCAGTAGAAGCCTATCACAACACAGGAGGCATCGACGTGGTCTCTGAAAGGTGGCAACCTCAGCCGCGTGCACAAGACGGAAAATCTGAGTCAAAGGTGATCCAGCACTACAATGGTAGAGTGCTTATCTTAGGTCTCATTTATATCATAAAGGAAAAAGTTTAAAAACCTACTAAATTAGCCAAGGGAACTCTGGGAAGAAAAGATGTTCTTAACTTAGCTCTTAAATTGTGGTCCATGTCTGAAAGCAATCACCAAGATCACAAGGTCTAATTCTATCCCACATCACAGTGGACACTTCCTGAGACTGAGAGGGGCCTTTATCAGCAAAGTGGGCCAGGCTTCCTCTCTCCTGCCAGCGATGGCCCTGCCCAACAAGCTTATTGTTGATTAAGGCCCTTTCAGTGAGAAATGTGATAGGTTATCCCAGTTCTGAAGAGCTATTTAAGTCCCAGCCTGAAGCCTTCCACTCATATATGGAGATTCTCATTTTGGTGTTCGCTATCACTCAAGTCCACACAAATTAGATATGGGGCACAGTGTGGTCTTTTGTTGTTTTGGTTTTGTTTGTTTTTTATTTGTTAGGTTTGGTTTAGTTTTTGTTTTTCTAGACAGGGTTTCTCTGTGTAGCCCTGGCTGTCCTGGAATGTTATTTGTAGATCAGGATGGCCTCGAACTCAGAGATTGCCTGCCTCTGCCTCCCAAGTGCTTAGATTAAAGGCGCGTACCGCCCCCACCACCGCCCCACCACCGCCGCTCGCACCACCCGGCTACACATCTTGATTGTAAGACTCAGTATGTTTTTGAATGTGTGTCACATGACTGTCAGCCAGCTCAGGGTTGGAGCAGATCCTACACTTGGCGGGGTCTCCTCATGTTTCTATCCAGTGCTCTGGTCCTTACCACTCAGAGGCGACCGCTTTTCTATATATATACTTTATATTCTATTACCATAGCCTTGTATTTCCCATTCTTGAATCTTATGTAAATGATAACTTACAGAGTGTGTCATTTTGTCTTGGCTAATTTTTTTTCTCAATGTATCTGTAAGATTAATCTACAACCAGGCATTAATGTGAATGCAATCCATCTTGTTTATTGCTGTATAGTTCTCTGATGTATACGAGATCTTTCGTTCCTCCGTTGTTGGACATGTAGGGAGTTGCTAGATTTTTACTGCTCTGAGTCAAATTGTTAAGAGCATATGAAGGAAATGCACTTTGGAACAGATCCCTGGGATCACAATTGCTGAGTCACAAGAGCAGGTGTGTGCCTGCCCTTCCGGGTTACCACGGATCAGTTTTCAAGGTGGTTGAGCCTGCTGAAACCTTGGCAGTCTGAGGCAGAGCGCTTCATCTTACCAGCCCTATACCTCCACGGTTTCCATTGTTTCCTGCTGGGTAGTGACATATCATTGCCATTTTAATTTGCATGTATCTAATGAATAATGATACTCAGCACTGTTTCATATGCTCACCTGCCATGTGAAAGTCCTCTTTTGTGCTTGTAAGACTTTTGCCCGTTTTTAAACAGGTGTTTGACTTTGTTTTCTGATCAATTAATTGCCATCCTTATATGACCTGAAATTTTTTTGTCAGATAAATACACTGGGGATGCCGGGCGGTGGTGGCGCACGCCTTTAATCCCAGCACTCAGGAGGCAGAGCCAGGCGGATCTCTGTGAGTTTGAGCCCAGCCTGGTCTCCAAAGCGAGTTCCAGGAAAGGCGCAAAGCTACACAGAGAAACCTAGTCTCGAAAAACCAAAGATATCTTCCCCTTGTCTATAGCATTCTTGATGTGTGTGTGTGTGTGTGTGTGTGTGTGTGTGTGTGTGTGTGTGTGTGTGTGTGTGTAGGCCAGAGCACAGCTTTAGCATTGTTCCTCAGGAACCACCACCTGGTTTTTTTGAGACAGGGTCTCTTGCTAGCTATTAGAGTAGGCTGCCTAGCTAGTAAGCTCCAGGGATCCTCCTGACTCCACTCTCCATTGCTGAGGCTACAAGTGCACATTACTATGCTCCGGATTTTCACGCCTGTCCTGGGGATTGAACTCAGGTCCTCACAGGTATCCAGCAAGTACTTTATCAACTTAGCTATCTCCCCTGCTCCTTGATCACTTTCTTTTTTTTTTATAGTGTATTTTTTATTAAGAATTTTTTTATTCATTTTATATACCAACCACAGATTCCTCCCTCCCTTCCCTCCTCCTGCCCCGCCCCCCAGCCTTCCCCTGCCAACCTACTCCTCATTCCCTCCTCTGACAAGGTAAGGCCTCCCATAGGGAGTCAGCAGAATCTGGTACATTCAGTTGAGGCAGGTCCAACCCCTCCCCCTGCATCAAGGCTGTGTAAGGTGTCCCACCATAGGTAATGGGCTCCAAAAAGCCAACTCATGCACCAGGGATGGATCCTGATCTTACTGTCAGGGGGCCCCTTAAGCAGATCAAGCTACACAACTTTCTTGATTATACAGAGGGCCTAGTCCACTCCCATGGAGGCTCCACGGCTGTTGGTCTAAATTTCATGAGTTCCCACTAGCTTGGTGTGGCTTGTCTGTAGTTTCCACATCATGGTCTTGATGCCCCTTGCTCATAGAATCCCTCTTCTCTCTCTTTAACTGGACTCCTGGAGCTCAGGCTGGGGCTGGGCTGTGGATCTCTGCATCTACTTCCATCAGTTACTGGATGAAGGCTCTATGATGACAATTCAGTTATTCACTAATCTGATTACTGGGGTAGGCCAGTCCAGGCACCCTCTCCACTATTGCTGGTAGTCTAAGCTGTATGGATTCCTGGGAACTTCCCTAGCACCTGGTTTCTCCCTATTCCTATCCCTATGATGTCTCCCTCTATCATGGTATCTCTTTTATTGCTCTCCCACTCCATCCCTGTTCCAGCTCGACAATCCCACTCCCTTGTGTTCTCATCCTCCATCCCCTACCCTCCATTGCTCACCCCTTCACCCCCAGTTTACTCATGGAGATCTCATCTATTTCCCCTTCCCCAGGGTGATCCATGCGTCACTCTTAGGGTTCTCCTTGTTAGCTAGCTTCTCTGGAGCTGTGGGTTGTAGTCTGGTTATCCTTTGTTTTACATCTAGTATCCACTCATGAGTGAGTACATACCATGTTTGTCCTTCTGAGTCTGGGTTACCTCACTCAGGATGATATTTTCTAGTTCCATCCATTTGCCTGCAAACCTCATGAGGTCACTGTTTTTAAACGGCTGAGTAGTACCCCATTGAGTATATGTACCACATTTTCTTAATCCATTCTTTGGTATCTAGGGGCATCTAGGTTGTTTCCAGGTTCTGGCTATTACAAATAAAGCTGCTATGAACATAGCTGAGCAAGTGTCCTTGTAATATGATTGAGCATTCCTTGGGTATATGCCCAAGAGTGGTTTGATCATTTTCTTAATGATATCATTTGATAATAAAGTTTAGATTATCAAAACCTCTAACGGCATTACTTTGGTTATTCTGTTTAAGAACTCTTACCTGCCTCCAAGCTTTGGAAAGCATTCTGTAAGTTTCCCTCGGTTTGCCTTTCACTCTTAGGGCTATGGCCATCTCAAATGACTTTCTGGTATGAAGTAAGGGATGGATCACTTTGATATCTAAATGCTCCAGTATCATTTGTGGAGAAGACCATTCAATGCCCACTTTACTAAATAATCCCTTTGTCACAAATCAAGACGGTGTGTGTGTGTGTGTGTGTGTGTGTGTGTGTGTGTATTTCTGGATCCTGTCTTGCGCCATTGATTGATTTGTTACCCTAATGCTATAGGGTAAAAAACTATTCCATCATTACAATACATTTGAAAGATAAAAGTATCATTTATCCTGACTTTGAGGTCCTTTGATTCTTTGCATACAGTTTTGAATCAGCTTATCTACTTTTGAAGAATTGGCATGTCAACAATATAGTTTCCAAATCTGTCGATGTGGCCTCTTTCCATCGTTTACATCCTCTTTGTCTTAGTAATGGTTGGTATTTTCAATGTAGAGGTTTTGTACATCATTTGTTAAATATATTTCTTAGCAATTAGATAATTTTAAAGCTGGTCTTGGCAGCACATTGCTGTGGATATCGCTATATGTAAATAAATCTGATTGGCCGATAGCCAGACAGGAAGTATAGGCAGGACTAACAGAGAGGAAAATTGAGGTAGGAGGAAGGAGAAGAGGGACTGCCTGGATCCGCCGCCAGGACAAGCAAGATGTAAGGTACCAGTAAGCCGAGCCACGTGGCAAAGTATAGATTAATAGAAAAGGGCTAAATATAAGAGTGAGAGCTAGACAATGGTAGGCCTGAGCTAATGGCCAAGCAGTTTAAATAATGTAAGAATCTGTGTCTTTATTTTATAAGTGGGGCTCCGGGACTGGTGGGACTTGGGAGCTGGAGAGAAATTCTCCAGCTACAGCACATGCTTTTCATGGCACTTGGAAGGCAGAGGCAGGCAGATTTCTGAGTTTGAGGCCAGCCTAGTGCATTAAAGAAATGGACAGTTTTAGCTTGCACTCAGCAGGCTTACGCTCAGTACAAATTCAAATGGTATGGTGGCAGACACTTCTTGAACTTTCTATTCCTCCACGCCGTCTATAATAAATACAGCTTTATTTCTTCTATGCAAATTTGTACATATTTTATGGTTTTGGTTTGGGGTTTTTTGTTTGTTTTGTTTTGTTTTGAGACAGGGTTTCTCTGTGTAGCCCTGGCTGTCCTGGAACTAGTTCTGTAGACCAGACTAGCTTCAAACTCACAGAGACCCATCTGTCCCTGCCTCCTGAGTGCTGGGATTAAAGACATGTGCCACCACCACCAGGCATATGTCATTTTATTCATAGTCTGCTAAGATTTGGCTATTGAAATTTATTAAATATTAAATTTACTAACTATTAAATTTATTTTATTTTATTTTATTTTATTTTTTTTTTTGGTTTTTCGAGACAGGGTTTCTCTGTGTAGCTTTGTGCCTTTCCTGGAGCTCACTTGGTAGCCCAGGCTGGCCTCGAACTCACAGAGATCCGCCTGGCTCTGCCTCCCGAGTGCTGGGATTAAAGGCGTGGGCCACCACCACCCGGCTTAAATTTATTAAATATTTCTTGGCATCTGTTGAGATTGTATAAGTCTTCTCCTTTACTGTGTTAATGTAACAAATTATATGTGGTGGCTTTTCAAGGCCTACACTCCTTGAAAAAGCCCTGTTTGGTTTTGATAAATTACTCTTTAATATGTTACTAGATCATAATAGCTAAGGTTTTGCTTAAATACCTCTTGGATCTATGCTCATGAGAAAGTTTTTCTTTCTTGTAAGTTTCTGACAGATTTTGGAATCGGCTTTTGTTGGCTCGGGCAGTGGTCTGGCTTAATGTTCAATTGTGCTCCTTCAAGCATTAATCTCAGCTTTGATTACTGCAAATCAGTAGTTTATTATGGCAATAACAAATAACATACACAATTGGATTAGGCCCAGTGTCGAAACCTATGGTTTTCCACTTGACTCCAGATTGGTAGAGTTTATCTGTCTTTGTTCTATCAGCCATGAAAACACCCAAAAGAGTTATTTACCCACCCACTAGTTCTCTTCCTTCTCCATAAGAATGTCCTTGGAAGTAAGTCATAAATGCTCCCTTTCCTGCGTCTACAGAGATCAGCCTCTCTAGGAAAGAAGAAATCACGAGGTTGCTTTGGTACCACTTGCTGTTCGTGAACTTGAGCTGACTCCTAAAAAGCCCTTCTTTACAAATTCCTTCAAGAAAAATCCTGGCTTCTACACATAAAAGCCTTCCCAAAGTGGGAATGAAACGTATCATTTGTACAGGGGCATTGGAGCGATGTCTAGGCGATGGAGCTTCCTTTGGGAGGTGTTTGCTCAGCTGTGTTCTATGTGGAAAGTAGAAGCTAGCAGACAAGTGAGGAAAGGGCTGGAATAGGACCAAGAGTTCCAGGTAAAGGGATGAGCTGTGGAGGAGATGATGGAGCCTTAAGAGAAGATGATGAGGGCCGAATGACATGAAGTAGCCTCAAATACTGCATGCCAGGGATGCTCTAAGTGTCTTAACTGTATTGATACAATCCTCCCTGTTGCTCAGTTCAAAACTCTTGGTGTCATCCTTGACCCTGGTCTCTGTACTCGTCACTGTCTTGCTGATGTGGCCAAACACACGCAAGAAGCAACTTAAGGGAGGAAGTGTGTATTTCACCTCACAGGCTGAAGAAAGAAGTCTACCACGGCGAGAAGGCGTGTGATGGAAGCGGGAGGTGACTGGTCCCGTTTCACATGCAGTCAGAAAGCAGATATGAATACTGGTATTCCTCATTAAGGGCAGGTCTTCCTTCTCAGTTAAACCTCTCTGGAAACAGCCTCACAGACACATCTAGGTGGATCTCCTAGGTGATCCCAAATCCAGTCATGTCCACAATGAAGACCAATGCTCACATTCCCCCAACCCATACTAATCTGTCAGGGAATCCTGCTGGCTCTGCCTTCCCAAGCACACCACATCTGTTTCTCTCCTTGTCTGACCATGAAGAGGGACTTGCCCAGCACAGTGGGTGGGCAAGGTGTGTGTTAAATGTACCTTATGTTTCTGTCTGCCTTCCTCCTTTAGAATTGATGCAGAGAGAGAGTTTGGTTTTATTCACAAATGTATCTCAAGAATGCAAATCCAGGGCCTTGCTTATAGCAGGTGCCAAGTAAGCATTAGTTAAGTGAGAAACTCCGCAACCCTGCTAGAGAATAAGTAAATATCATTGACAGTTTATCAGGAGACAGAGGCCTAAATAGATCACTCCTAAAGCTTACCCAGAGCCAGGCTATGACTTCTGCATCATCCTGCCCAAGCCCAGCCTGGATTTCCAGAAGGCCCCGCCCTTTATCATCACACTATTTCAACAGAGGACTGAGAAGTTATAAAGAGGCAAGCGAGCCAGTGCATGACAAGCCAGAGGCGGGTGCTCGATGTCCAGAACCCGTGTGAAAAGGCTGCGTGCAGGAGCATGGGGTGTAACCCCAGTGCTGTGGAGACAGACAGACTGACCCCCAAGGCTGGCCGGCCAGCCAGTCTGGTGTGCCTGCTAAGGTTCAGACCAATGAGAGACCGTATCTCAAGAAACAAGGTAGATGGTTCCCAAGAATGCTACCCAGGGTCTCCTCATGCATATGTGCACACATGGGCACCCGCACACACAGGACCACACACATGCTGAACAAAAGAAAAGAAGCGAAAGAAACAAATAGCAACAACAGCAAAGCACAGGGTCAAAGACGTCCTTCTGGCCCTGTGCTGTGTCTGGGAAGAGTAGGGGCTAGTGAAAGCATCCCTTGGCTTACAAACAAGTGAGAGGAATTCTCACAAGGAGCCGTTGGATGAGGCTGTATTTCTGCTTTTGTGGTCTTTTTCTTTCATCTAATGCTAAAAGGCATCATAAGGGCTGGCGAGATGGTGTGTTGAGTAAAAGTGTTCCCTGTGCAAGCCTGACAACCCGAGTTCAATCCCTGGACCCCACATGAAGGTAAAGAGAAGGAATGGACTCTAAAATTGCCCCTAACTTCATATGCACTCATACACATCATGCTCACACAACAGTAATATTGTTTAAAATGTAATGATTTGCATAATAATGAGGCACCCTTACGTTGTGTGATGTTCAAAGCAGGTTAATCACATCTGTCTTTCCTCTCCTTTGTCATCTTCTTGGTAGACTAATGCAGTCTCCTTTCTTTTAGCTTTCTGAAACACACCCTCCACTGCCGTCATCCAAGGTTATCATACAGCGTCACCAGAGCCTCTTGCTCCTGCCTAACCACAGCTCAGAACCCCTTGCTCAGCCTTCCTCGATCCCGCTTTCCTCCTGTAACCATCAGCTCACTCTCCAGTCACAGGAGATCAACTTTCACATCCTGGAAAGATCCTGCAGTGTGGAAAATGGATGGGTGTGATAAGGCTGGAGGCCGGGCAGTTAGTTAGGGCAGAGATAATGGTGACCACAGCCAGGGTGGTGGCCGTGGGGGTGGAGTGAGCTGGCCTTGGCTCATCAAAGAGACCTCAGAGTTGTGACTGACATGCTTTTAGTAGAAAGAGAAGATGACCCGAAGGGTTGGGGTTTGGATTAGAACAGGCTTTTCCAACTTGCTTGACTAATAGTAAGAAACTGGCCATGACCAACACTAAGAGATACATTTTTGATGTTGACACATACATATACACATAGATACACACACACCTATGACAAATGAGCTGGACAACAAAATCCTAAACATTTACGAAAAACTCAAGACTTCCTACTGTATTTCTTGTTTCTCTTTATCCCCTTTCTTTGTTCTCTTTCTTTCTCTCATTTTTTGTATTTTCTTTATTTTTGTGTTCTGACTTTTGTTACTGTTCTGACAGGACCTCGATCTTTAGGCTGGCCTAGCCCCATACCCACACACCTCCCCTGCTTCAGTCTCCCAGGTCCTGGGATTACAGGCATGAGACACCATACTTGGGTCTTCTTCCTGTGTGCTGGTTGCAATTCACTGCACAGATAGTCTACAGGTTCTGGCCTGTATGTTACATACATCTGGCCTGAAAGAACTCAGAGGCACCTTCACGGACACTCAGCATACATGGCCAGATGGACAAGCAAGAGTCTGGAGAGCCCTGTGTCCCTGGAGCTCCTTTCTGAAGACCCAAAGTCTCCCTCTGCCCAGCCAGTTACCTTTTACTCCTTCAGGGGCCCTCAAGACTTTCCAAGACCTTCCTCAGTAAAGCTAATGGGGACAATGCGTTGGCAGAGCTGTGGAGCAGGGGCGTGGTCCAGCAGGTAGAGCTGCAGGTGTAGATGACGGAAATTCTTCTGTGTTCCAAGTCAACACATCACAGAGATTTCATATCAGGGATCACAGCTGTGTGATTCACAGTGACTATGGTACAGAACTGATTTTTGTATCCAGCAGCAGAAGGAAGAATAAAGAAAAGGTGATATTTATCCACAACAGCATTTTCTTTACAGCCATAAAAAAAGAACAAAGCTACATTATTTGCAGGATGCAATCAGAGATCATCACCTAAGCAAATTAAGCCTGTCTCAAAAACCAGATTTTTTTTCTCTCCTTTGTGGTTCCTAGATTTTTAACAGATACATAAAGCCATGCACATGTGTATGACATGAGATTAGATGCAAAACTGCCCTGGAAACAGAGGATCAGGCAGGGTGGAGGTGCATAGTAGGGTATGGAAGTGAATATGCTCTATATACAGCACATGCTTATATGAAAATGCTCTATGTGACACAGTACCGTGTACTATGCATAGATAGATGCACATGAGAAACTGAATTATGAAAGAGAGCTGTGCGCATGGCGGTGGTAACGGCCACCTAGCAGTGGAAAGCACTCAGCACTGCACTAACCTTTAAAAAACAGGTTAATTTTGTATATGTGTATTCACTTTTCAAAATTTATTTTTTTAAAAAAACAGCCTGGTACCACATGCTTGTAGTTCCAGTACTCAGCAGGCCAAAAAGCAAGAAGATGGAGAGTCTGGGGTCAGCCTAGACTACATGGCGAGACCCCTGTCTCCAAACAAAATAAAACAAAATGTCAACTGGCATGATGATCTGGAGATGAAGCCTCAGGTCGGGAGAGTTCTAGAAAGTCATCTAGGTCCTGTCCCCAACCCAGGGGCCAAACTTCTGGAAGTGTGCTCCTAGTAAGCTGTGCGCAGCGTGGCTTGCCTTTGAATGATTAAGAATTTTGATTAAAGAGCTTGCTCCCCTGGAGATAGGTGTGATTTTCCTGTGAGCTCTTTCCAATTCCACACCTCGGGGTCACAAAAACAACCGAAACTCCCTCTTGTGTGTCATATGAATCCAGTAAATATTCACTGGGCACACGCCAAGTCCCACAGCCTGCATTTTCAAGTTTTTTCTTTTGCAGGTAGACATCCTAGAGTATGACAGCTGATTCACACCTGTGTTTTTGTTCTGTTTTATGTAAAATGCCCCCTGCCCCCGCTCATGCATTTGGATATTTGGTCTTCCAATAGCCGTGCTGTTTGGAGAGGTACTAGAACCTTTAAGAGGTGTGTTCTAGCTGCAGAAAGTGGTGCACTCAAGTATAGGCCTTGAGATTTATATCCCAGGTCCATTTCCTGTCCCTTCTCTACTTCCTGAACCACTAAAATGTGGACAAGCACCTGCCACATCCCCATGACCACAGAGCCACCTGCCGCCTTGCTCTGTAGATGAATTTCTAAACAGTCTTATTAAATAAGAAATACAGAGCCAGATACAGGGGTAATAGTCAAAGAGATCAGAGAAATAGCGAAGATCCTTAGCTTAACACCTCACCGCTGCTTCCCCAGAGAGAGCTTCTTCCTGTCTAACCTGCGCTGTTATTGCCTTCCTGTTCTGCCTTCTCATTGGCTCTAAGCCCAGCGGTATGACTTCTGCGCCACTGCCTGTCTATACAGACCTCCAGGTCTCTATGGTTGGTACTGGGATTAAAGGCATGTGTCACCATGCTTGGCTGTGTCCTTGACCACACAGAGACTCTGCCTGCCATGTGATCAGATTAAGGGTGTGGGCTACCACCGCCTGACTTCTGTTTATGGCTCACTATGACCTCTGATCTCCAGGCAAACTTTATTTATTAACATACAACTAAAAATCACATTTCAGCACAAATAAAATATCACCACATTGTCCCCATTCTGTCAACCTAAGCAAACTCTTCTTCTCTAAGTCTCTTCTTGTTGGGTATATGGTCACAGCCATGAGATAAAAAGCTGATACCGAAAACTGGTGCTGAAAAGTGAGTTGTGGCTATGACTACATGTGGTTCATAGGTCTTTAGAACAGGGCTATGGAAAGGATTTTGAAGAGTTTGGAGCTGTGGACTTGGAAAGCCTTAGAATATTGTAAGCATTATATAATGGTAATTCTGTTAAAAGTTAGAAAGATCAGCATGCCATCAGAAACGTAGACAGTTACAGTCGGGTTCATGGGCATGGCCATCTAGGGAAGGTTTTTCCAGGTCCAGTCATGAGGATAAACAGAGCCTAGTGTGCTTGTAGCCCAGTGGGCTAGGCTGTATCTCCATCCAGGAGAAGAATTGGATTCCTTGTCAACATTGTGCTGATTTTTCAGGCACGTAGAAACCAAGAGTTACAGAGTCATAGAATCTTGCACCAAGGTTTCAGAAAATAGAAGAGGCCGGAGAATTTGTAGCAGGGTTAGATTTCCCCACATGAAGCTCCGAAAAGACTGTGGATGAAGCTATGAAGTTGGAGCCTTTGTTGGAGATGCCATAAACATGGGATGTTCGTGGAGGAAACCATCGAACCCTGGGAGGAACCGGACCTAAGGAGAGACCACATGTATTACAGACAACAGAGCTGAGAGGTGGCATTACTCAAGCCCTGATACCAGACAGAGAGCTGTGCTGTGTAGTGTTTGTCTTGCTAGGCTTGGGTTTGGTTTGGGACCGATCTTTTTGTTGGGCTCCCATTCCGCCATTTTGGGAATGCTCACTCAGTGTGTAGGCAGGTGCAGCTCATGGCTTGTTTGCTTGTTTTAACAAGGGCTCACAACCTTGAGTCTCAGAAGAAACTTTAGACTCTTGAACTGTTAGAACTGTGAGGCTGGGGAACCTTTGAAGATAGACTGAGAACATATTGCATTAGAGATGTCCATAAGCCTATGTCAGCCAGAGGCTGAAGGTTTGGGTGTGCAATCTCTTCCTTGGGCTCATGTAACTGAACACTTAGTCACAGCCAGCTGTGCTATTTTGGGAGTTGGGGGAGCCTCTAGGACAAAGGGCCTCCTTGGAAGAAGTGGGTCACTGGGGGACATGACCTATTTTCTGTCCCTCTGCTTCCTGATCTACTGAGATGTGGACAAGCGGCTGCCACACACTCCCCCATTATCACAGAGCCACGTGCCGCAGGCCTCCTCCACCATGAAGAACCACATCCCCACAAACCATACGCCCAACTGAAACCCTCCTTCGTGTCACAAGTCGCTTCTTGTCGCAGCCACGAGAAAAGAAGCGAATACACTTGCCATAAATACCTTCTTGCTATCTTTTGAAATGACCGCTTTGCTGTTCTTTTTGTTCTAATACATGTTTAGACATGAAATACTTCCGTGAGTGTTACCCCTGACTTTGACTATCAAAAACACACAAATGAAAAACCCCAAAAGCAAAGCCACGGAGGACTCCAGTAGAACCAGTCTGAAGATATAGCAGGCTAAGGGGCGGTTGGGAGTCTAATAACATACTACATGGAGAGTGAGCTATTTTCCCTACAAGATGGAAGAGAGCAGGAACCCTTAGGTCTTCTGTGTCTGTATACAGGGGCACAGGTACGTGTGTGTGGAGGCCAGAGGTCAAACACAGGTGTCATTTCTCAGGTGCCATCCACTTTGGGTTTTTGTTTTGTTTTGTTTGTTTGTTTTGAGACATGATCTCTAATTGCGCTAGAGCTTGCTTGCTGAGTAGGCTGGGCTGGATGGCCAGCAAGCCCCCGAGATCTGCCCATCTCCTCATCCCCAGTGCTAAGATTATACATGCACACGCCACATCCATCCTTTTTCTACGTGGGTTTCGAGGGTGGAATTCAGGGCCTCAATGAGCATTTTGCTGGCTCCCCAGCCTCCCATTTCTTAAGTCTCAAGGACGGATCAAATCCAGTCACTCTTGACCCGGACTCAACAATGGAGTCTGTTGTAGCAGAACCATATAAACCTGTGTCTCACTTTTTTTTTTACAAGTGAAAAGTCTTAGCAGTGTGGCACAGGCTAGGGCTTTGCCACTCTATAAATATCCATAATGTATGATTTCCTCCTTTGACTCTGGAACCTAAATAAACAGATTATGTTCCAAAAATTCCATAAAACCATAATTTAGTGGCCACAGCACTCCTAAAGAATCTCATTCTAAATATAGAGAGGTATTCCTCTGCAGAAAAATATCCCAGCAACTTGGTTCTAATATATAATTAAATCCTCTAGATACTTTGCAGTTATGTTTTATGGCTTATTTTGAGTGTTCATATTTTATCAGAAAATTATAATTTTCCTCTAAATAGGAGTTTTTACAAGGCGTTTGAATTATGATGGCTGGCTTCGTGCTTCAGCTATAATTAAAACAGTGAAAGGAAATAGTGGAGCCCCCAAGGCACACGTGGTCCTGCAGAGTGCTTGGTCCCAGAATCCTCCTGCATCCTCAGAGCTGGGGCCACACTGACCAACAGGGAGGGTACCTTTGTAACCACAGCTGGCATGGCTGCCTTTAGGATGGAAGAGTGGCCTGGAGGAGGAGGGAACAGAGAAGGCCCTAGGGAGGGACTCCTTTGTATGTTTCTCGGCTCAGTTTCTAAATGGCTTATTCTCAGAACCAGGATCCTGACCATGTAACCCCATAACATGCCCCCACACCCAGTCTTCCCCTTGAGAAACTCACTTTCTCATAAACGGTGATGATATTCACTCTCCTCTGCTTCTCCACTCGACCCTCAGCCTCACGAGGGCCATTAACTTTTTGTCAATTTGGCACAAGCTAGAATCATCTAGGAGGAGGGAACCTCGTGTGAGAAAATGCCTCCATCAGATTTGTCTGTAGGCAAGGCTGTGGGGCATTTTTAAAAAAACTGTTATGAAGGACTGATGTGGGAGGGGCCCAGCTCACTGTGACAGTCACCCTGGGTTGTATAAGAAAACAAGCAAGTCGGTTAGTAATGTTCCTCCACGGTCTCTGCCTCAGTTCCTGCCTCCAAGTTCCTGCCCTGACTTCTTCCATGATGGTAAGGTAAAATAAACCCTTTCCTCCCCAAGTTGCTTTTGGTCATGGTCTTTGCCATATCAACAGAAAGCAAACCAATACAAGGGCCAAAGCCAAGTGCTTCCTGCTCAGTACTGTCTGTAACAAGTTCTTGAACACTCTGTATGAACTTTCTGGGAAGACCATAGCTGAGTATCTTATACTGAGGGACCCACACCCAGGAATGCATTTTGTCACAGTTCTGGACAGGCTGGAAGTATGAGTGAGGTCAGGGTTGATATCATCTGTGATCTGTCTCTTGGCTTAAATGACTGTCTTCTACATCCCCCGTGGTCCTCTGTTTGCATGTCTGTGTCCTAATCTTTTTTTTTTTTTATTTATTTATTTATTTATTTATTTTTTTTTTCAACATCTCTGCGTAGCTTTGCAGGACTGAACTCCAGAGTCCGCTGCTCTGCTGTGCTTATTGCTAGGCAAGCACTCTACCACTAAGCTAAATCCCCAACCCCCTGTGTCCTAATCTTATAAGAATATACAGATACCAAACACATTGGACTAGGGCTCACCATAAAGCCTTTATTTATTTTAGATACCTTTTTAAAATCTCTATGCCCAAATAGGGAGTTCTAGGGATCCAGATTTCAATATATAACCTTTCAGGAGGTACAATTCAAGCCATAATGCCCATACTGGACATTTAGCAAATCTATGTAGATTAAGAGTAAAACAAAGACACTCACAGGCCTACCTCCAGACACAAGGCTCACACATCTGCTGTGCCTGATGAGTTCCTCCAACTCCCATCCCCCCATGCCATTGCACACTCACAGGCCTACCTCCATGCCTGGCATACATGTAAATGCAGATCTCATCCTTTGCTTGACAAATGTGTATCTCACCCTTCATCAAAGGGGTTTCTTTTTGCAGTCAACAGAGACCATTTCAGAAAGCCACAACTGGCCAAAACTCAAACTGGCCATGGGGTACCCACCCCAGCTGATAGACCTATAGCACACACCCCTACACCTAAGGCTCAGGGGACACCAGAGGAGAGGGACAGGAAGACTGTAGGAGCCAGAGACCTTCTTCGAGACAGTGTCTTCTACACGACAGGGAAGCCGCATCCTGAAACTCTCAATAATGCTGTTGCCCAAACAAGGCTTGAAGAATGGCAAGATCGTGGGAGGAGTAACTGGAGGGGAAATTATAATCAGAATATATAGTACGAAAAAAATGTATTTTTTCAATAAAAGAAAAATGACAAGACCTAAAAAAAGTGACACCACCAGTTGACATACCAACATATATAGGGAAATCTCACAAGATTCCATCCCTAGATGAAGAGCTATAGGCAATTGATAGTTGCTGAGAGAGGGAGAATTAGTCTTCTCCAAGGATGAGACCCCCCCATAGGTTATCCAATCCCAAAGATCAGCTCTAAACACACCTGAGCAATACTAAATGAACTTATAAACTTTTATGTGTGTGTATCTATAATTAAAAAATAAGATCATGAATTTGAGGAGTCATCAGGGATGCATATGGGAGGAGAAGGGGGGATGATATAAATACAGTTCTCACATATGGAATTTTCAAAGTTAAAGTTATAAAAGAAAAGGAAAGCCCAGTGAATGCTGGAGCACAGAACCATCACAGCAGATGAGCTCTTAGAAGCCTTCTCCTGGGGGCCTCTGAAGGACACTTGTTCAGTAGTCCTTTCTCTCACCTCCAACATCCTAAGGACATGGGTACACAATACTGTCATCTCTGAGCCAAACCCCATCAACCCGGACACCCCAAATCTCTTGCCACAAAATCCAGATGTGACCTTCAGCCCTAGGAAACCCACTTTGGGCACTGTCAGAGGGTCTCACAAGGGACCTCAGGGCACACCGAGGCCACTGTGTTATTCTGATAATGTTCTCACTGAGACAAGGCCAGCCGATCTGCCCACCTGTCCCCTGTTGTCCTCAGCTGTGGGTCCTAGATCCTTGTCCATGAACAGTAGAAAGCTTCTCTGTGGCCTTGCAAGAGAAGTCTAGGTTTGGGTTATTGGTGGAGTTTAACAGGGGTCTTCACCATGTCCTTCAGTTACCGCTGTCCTGCTTTCAGTCCGCAGCTGTGATGAGACACTCTGACCAAAAGCGCTTTGGGGAGGAAGGGTCTGTGTGGGTTGTGCTTCCAGACACATCACAGTCCATCGCTGAAGGAAGTCATGACAGGAACTCCAGCAGGGTCTTGAAGCAGAAACCACGGAAGAACGCTGCTTGCTGGTTCGCTCCTGGGCTTGTGCTTCGCTGGCTTTTTCTACAGCCCGGGACTACTCGTCTAGGGAGTAGTGTTGCCCACAGTGGGCGGGGCCCTCCTCCATCAATTAACCATCAAGATAACCCCCCCAGACATGCCCAGAAGCCAATCTGATCTGTCCATTCCCTCAACGAGACTCCCTTCTCAGATGACTCGGTCGACAGTTGAAGCTAACTGAAGTGGCTTTGGCTCCCCGGATGCTAACCCTCTGCTTGTCCCTTTCCTTCAGGCCTCGGGGCTGGAACCCAAGCCGGTAGCAGACAGCATCCTGTTGTTACGGGACAAAAGATGGGAGGAAGTCAGAGGTGCCCTGATGTCTGCTTTCAGTCCTGAGAAGTTGAATGAGGTAAGAGATAGGAAGCGGATTCTTTCTCTTACTGAACCGGCTTCTCTCCAAAGTGAGGCAGAGATGGACCAGGTGCAAGGCCTGCCCAGGTGGTACATCAAAGTGTCTCACCCACCGGGGCCCTCAGCCTATCCATTAGAGAAAGCAAAGTGTCTTGCCTTGCTCTGGTGTCCCGCATGCCCAGGTACCATAAATCAATGGTTCACACTGCAAGCCTGGCTCTGTCCCGGGACACTGCTTGAGGCACTTTGAGGTACTCGGGAGAAAAATAGAACAGTGCTTCTCATACTTTCATGTGTAATTGACTGGGGAGCCTGTTCAAATGCAAACTCCCACCCAGGAGGTCCTGGCCAGGTCTGAGATTGTGAACTTCAAACTACCTGTGGGTGAGGCTGTTTTCTGAAGGGGCCGTTTTCTGAACCATGAAGCACTTTGCAGGGCTGAGACGCGTCTTAGATACGGAAGTGCTGGCCTTGAGTGATGGGGAAGAAGAGGTGTTTTTCTTTGCAGAACTCTAGGAGGGCAGCCAGGCCAAGGTAACATCAGGCTCCATGAGATGTCACAAATGGCTCTGGGCATTCTCCTTTCTCAACCCAATGGCCCTCCCTTTCCTATCAAAGCTGGTGTTGGCATTTCCTCAGAGCCAGTGTCTCCAGCATCCATTCCCAACTGCTTGTGGAAGAAGGCCCAGGAGATAACAGACAGAACAGGCTGCGGCCCAAGAAGTGTGTCCTGACTACCTCCCTCCCCAGCAGATGTGACCCTGATGGTTTCTAGATGCTTCCTTGACCTCTAGCTCATTGGTTCTCACTATGGGACGAGGGGCAGATTACAACTTGTTGCCTATAATCCCAGCATTGGTGAGGCAGAGACAGGAGGATTACAAGTTTGACATCAGCCTAAGCTACATAATGAGACCTTCTCTCAAAAAACCAGACCAACCAAACTAAAAGCTAATTCTTCTTGGCTACTCCAAGTCACATGGAATTAAAGTGTCTGAGGTGCCTGAGAACCTGTGGGTCCCTCCAGGCTTCTGCTAAAGCCTGAATTGGACAGCCCCAGGGTGGGGGTGCTCTGCTCGGTCCCCCCACCTCACTGTACCACTCACCTCTCTGCTGCTTTCCCAGGTCCGGTCTTCTCTGTCTTATTTCTCTCTGACTCCAAGGGGCTGTGGTCAGCTTATGTATTTACTGGCTTGGTTGTGTGCCTCATCCTGCTTTGTGGATGCTCCAGGGGACAAAGTTTTTTCTTTTTCCTGTTACGTTATCTTTGTAACTTTTCGCTGCACACACAAGGTATATAATAGACACTTAGTAATGGTGGCTCAGTGGACGGGTGAATGCTGTGTGACAAGAAAAAAATAAAAGGGAAGTCACATTATCAAGAAAGAAATCAAGGGACTGTAGAGAGGGCTCCAGGGTTCAGAGTCCACATTGCGCTCATGGAGGACCCAAGTTTGGTTCCCAGCACCCACACGGTGGCTCACAACCCCCTGTAACTCCAGCTCCAGGGGATCTGATGCCCTCTTCCGGCCTCCTTGGGCAGCCACACTTGCATGCACATACATACCCACACACAGACACAGACACATCATTGAAAAAGAAAAGGCTAAGTAAGAGGATGTTGCAAATGGTTGGCCTTCTCCTTACAAATTCACCGGCCATCCACATGGAAGTAGACAGAGCAGGTCACAAAGAGACAGAGGAAAACGAGACAGGGCAGGGATGCTGAGCCCAGGCCTGCAGCTACATGGAGAGAGCGGTGAGGCCTCAACATTTCCAGTCCTTCCTGAAGCAAAGGCTTTTGGACTTCTGTCACCAAACTTCAGGGTTTATCACCCCCAGGGTTTATTCTAAATAAACAAACACAAAGTCTGCTTCTCTTTGGAATTGTGAGACTTTTCCTGTGGGAGCTCACAGAAGTTTCCTTGTGAGATCTGAGTTCGCCTGACACAGCAGAGCTGCACAAGGGGATGATTTGACCACGGGCAAGGTCGCCAGGTGGCAGGGAGGGTCTGCACTTGGTTGTGCTGGCGGGAGGTTTTTGGCTCCTCCCCTGGGCATTCCTTTAAAAGTCCTTTGGCAGAGACAGTCAGGGCCTGATGCATAAGGATCCAGGCCCTCCCGAGGCTATTCTGTGTGTCTGTCTGTGTGTCTGTGTGTCTGTCTGTCTCTCTCTCTCTCTCTCTCTCTCTCTAGCTATCTTTCTATCTAATATTTCCTGCTGCTCCTGCTTGAGAGTACCCTGGGGAAAGGTGGGGGTGTGATGACCCCCCCACATTTTCCTTTGACACTTTGAGAGCTATGGTCTCCCCCACCTGCACCCGAATGCCACACACCTCCTTCCTGAGCACCCTGTTGATTTCTGGAGGCCTTCTTAACCTGTAAGCACCCCTCGGCTTCATCTGTCTTAGGTTAGGCTGCCTCAGTCAACAGTGCTCAGAATCACTTTATGATCAGCATTGTGTGTGTGCATGCACATGCACACATGTGTGCATGCAGGTTTCTATGGCTTTTGCTTGCTTGTTTGAAAAAGCTGGGAGTCAAGTGAGGTCACATTTTCATTTAAAAATAAATTGCTTTTGGCTTTAGTCTTAGTGGGGATAATATGCAGAGGTAAAGCCAGAGCAAATGTGATTGATGCATCTCACTTCAGGAAGAAGGGACCAGCAGGATCATAGAATCGTGATAGACTAGTGGTTAGGATTTATAGAATGGATTGCTGAGTATTGCCTAGTATTGTTGTTGTTGTTGTTAGAGAAATCTCGCCTGGTTAACCTGCCAGGTTTTCCACCCATCCTCCAAAAATGGTCGTGCTTTTAAAAGGGTAGCTGGGAGATTTATTTAGGTCCTGACAGTCTTTCACTAGATTCCTTACCAAAGACTGTGAGTAATCCTGGAATTGTGTGCAATTTTATTGTGAACCAGGAAGTAAATGGATTTAATTTCAGGAAACAAAATTGAAACTAAATCCATACTTCTCCAACGGAAACACATAAATAATGGGATGCCCTCAGGGCAGGTTAGTGCTTTTATTTTTCTTTTTAAATGTCATAACTAATCAGGAAGAGGGAAGATATAGTGGCACCCGCACATCTGTGCTTCCCTCTACACTCTTCCAACTTGAAGGACTAACTTTCACAGACTCTTGTAAGATTGCATGAGTCAGCAGGAGAGTGGCAGGTGACCTTCGGGTACACAAGAGGAGAGGATGCCTTGAAGAGGAAGCAGGCAGCTGCATTGACATGATGATGACTTGGGCTCCCTTCCATTCCTGGGGTCCTGAATGCCTCCTAAAGGCCTGTGTAGTAAAGGCTGGGTCCCACCACGTCCGTGCTGGGAGTTGATAGGAGGTACATCCCTGAAAGGGGACTGGCATCCCAAACATCTGATTCCTTCTCTTCCTGGCTGTGCAGTCAGAGGTTTGGCTCGGACACAAACCCTAGCTACGGTGTGCTGTCACACCATAGGGTTGGCTGACCACGGGCTGAACCATCCAAACATGTGAGCCAAGAGAAACGCATTCTCTGTATAAAGAGCTTGTCTCAGGTGTGTTTTCATAGTGGCAGAAAGCTGATCAATATCTGTAGCAAGAATCTTAAAATCTTAAAATTTTATTAATAAAATCAAACCCGGGGCCAGTTATTGGGGTCAATGCTGGATGGTCAGAGAGACAGAACAAGCCACAGCTAACCTCACCTGGCCAACTTCTCAGCTGGTCTTGTTTCCTCAGACTGGAAGCCTCTGTGTCCTCATATCCGAATGGGTCTCAGCTGAACTGTGCTGCTCAAAACCTAAAAGCTTAACCAGCTAAATGCTTAACCAGCCAAATGCTTAACCAGCCAAATGCTCCTAGTTTCTGGTCCTCACGCCTTACATACCTTTCTGCTTTCTACCACCACTCCCTGGGATTAAAGGCTCGCTTTCTGGGATTAAAGTCGTGAGTCACCATGCCTGGCTGCTTCCAATGTGGCCTTGAACTCACAGAGATCCAGAGGGATTTCTACCTCTGGAGTGCTAGGATTAAAGGTGTGAGTGCCACCATTTTCTAGCCTTTGTATCTAGTGGCTGTTCTGTCTCTGACCCCAGATAAGTTTATTAGGGTGCACAATATTTTGGGGAATAAATACCACCACAAATACCAAGGAAAGGGATCTGAAATTATTGAGGATAAAAAGGCCTCCATGCTTGAATAACTCGATGAAATATTACCAACTATTAGATTCACCATGCACTCTAACACATTAAAAAGACATTTGATTATTAGTCTAGCTTTGTTTATTCTGGACTCAGTTTAAAAAGGTAAAAGCCTGGGGAGTTAATGCCATAGTTTGTTATTGAGCAAAATGGTGCTGTTGGATAGTAGGTCTTTACAGCTCCCACTGTGAGCCTCACTTTTTAGTGCTTCAAGGACAACAAGCCAACATGGCATCATATTAGTCAACTTTGCATTGCTACAATAAAATACCCATGGCAGGTAACCTATCAAGATAAAAGGTCTAGTTAGCGTGCAATTTAGCAAAGTCAAAGTCTAAAATCAATTATCTCCACTGGCTTGGCCTCCAGGGAGAATGGCAGATGGTGACATGTCATGACAAGTGCATGTTGGAACAAATGTTCACATCTAGAATCAGAGCAGAGACAAAGACAGACCAGGGTCCCACAGTCTCCTCCAAAGGCATGCTCCCTATAACTTAGCAATTAAAGGTCCACAGCACTTCCTAATATCTCTGTCCTGAAGACCAAACCTCTACACATGATCTCTCAGTAACAGTGTCAAAGCCCTATCTGTTCTGTCTTGAGAATCTTCTATTAGTGGTCAACATTTGCTCCCTCACCCAGATAACCAAGGTTCAAGCAAATAGAAGAGATCAGACAACTTTACAAGTGAGACCCGGAGGATGTGGGTGTCTCCTCAAAGTGAATAAGCCACTCGTACATGGACACCAGTTTCCACAACGTGAAACAAACAAGGAAGGCTGGCATCTTGCACAGCACCAAGGGCTGCAGCTCTCTGCCTAATTTTTCACTTTCATCCAGATGTTTCCTGTCGGGAAGGCATAGTCAATAATGTATGAGTCTTGTAGACAGAGGCATATGTGCTTATTACTCCCCATAGGCCTTTCCTGCCTGGGAGAAGACGGATGACTCAAGAATGGCTACAATTTTAAAAAATTCAAGTTGATACAGCCAGCTTATGAGTGAATGTGCGGCTTGAACCATTTCAGTGGGAAAGTCTTGGCACAATTACAGCCATCACCGTGGCTTTGGGCTCCGTTTGGCCCTTCAATTCCCTGCATAAACTCTCAGGCAGTCGGTACAGGGACTTCTCCAGCACAAGAGTTTTCCAATGACGCTGGAGCAAGCAGCTTTCTCTTGGCGGCAGCAGCCCTGCCGGCGGGTTACTTTTAATATTTGCTTTTATTTCTTAATCCTTCCGAACAATAAAAATAAAAGTCATTATAAACCAGAGTAGCTGTGGTAATAAATACTTCAGAGTCCAAAAATACATTGAACCTGTCTGACCAGCTGCCCATTTTCCAGGATGTCTGGGTATTTATCTGGCAGCGTGAGACCATTATCCTGAGACACAGTTGTATCCCTACTGACACCTAATCTTCTAATTAAAATCAGAATAATGACGGACTGTTTAAACTCTACTTAGAAATGTTCATTTTCCATTTCCATTTAAAAGAAAACACACTCCTCATCATGGATACCCCATCCTGGGTTATAATTTGTCTTTCTTTTGCTGGAATCATAATGTCACTCCCAACTTGCCGCTGGTTAAATGGAAAGGAGCATCTAAATGTGCTTTACAGCTTGGCTGTTGCTTGGCAACCCGACAGCCACCTCCTCACCAGAGTAAGTTCTAATTGGCCACAACTCTTGACAGGAGTCTCTGACTTATTGGAAATGACACTTGATTATTCATCTAGGTGGCTGGCGCTGATGCATATCAGCAGGGAATTTTGCATAAAAATGAGTCACGGATGTTTTTAATATCTGGGTGGCTTTTAGCAATGGTGTAGTGGATGAAGGAAGCGATAAGTTTCATTAGCTAGAATTAAGTTTTCATTTGTTAGTCAACAGTTAGAACACTTGAAGGTATTCATTTTTAAAGCCCTCTTTGATAGTTCACCCTTATGTATTCAGTTCTTGAACATGGATGGCCTCAGGCCTGCTGTGTTAGTCAATGGTGAGTTACTATAGCAAATGCCAGGGGGGGAAAAGATATTTTTAACTAAGAGTTCTGGGGATTCCAGTCCCCAGAAGTATGATGGACATACTTCTTCCGAGTCTCTGCTCAGGAAAGGGGCCAGCAGTGCATCACGGAGGGAACACAGGCAGGGTACAGCCTCTCCACTGGAGGCCAGGAGTGAAAGAGAAGAAAGGGACGAGGCAGAGGCCACAAGAGGCCCTTCAAAGTCACACTCCCAATAGTCCTGAGAGCTCCTACCAAGCCCCACCTCTCCAAGTTCTACCACTTCCCAACAGCACCCTGGACCAAACCATTAACGAAGGGACTGAACAGGAAGAAAGGTTAACTTCTCACATTTGTCGATTTAGATCTTCAAGGAATTTGTAGTATGGAAGTGCAGCAAAAGATGTAAATCACTGCGTAATGACCAAGCAGTGGAGGGTGGTGACAGAGCCTTTGTCTTGTTTTGGGGACCACAAACTTCAGGGGAAGGGGGTTCAGGTTTCACTGAAGTAGATGTTAGGGAGAAGGTTGTGAGGTACACAGGTGTCTGGACAGAGCAGTACAGGACTTGCTCAGAGAATGGGGGGATTCACTCAGGCTGGAACCCAGCATGCAAGAAAGAGACCAAGGGACAAAAGAATTGCAAAAGTGGGTCCAGGCATGCAGAGGCCACTGCCCTGTTCCAGGGGAGCCAAGAGCTGTTAAGCACTTGGAAGTGGAGGAGTGACTTGCTCAGAACTCACTGGTGGGAGAAGGCACTCCATTCTGCTTTTTAGCCTTCAAGATGCCAGATGTCCCCAGACATATGAGGCAATCCTTCCGGAGCAGATGAGGAGAACTGTAAATGGTACATCTGGAATCTCTTCTACAGTACCCAGCCAAGGGGTATGGGCAGGTTCCCATGGTCCAGGTGTGGGCAGGTTCCCGGGGTCCAGGTGTGTGCAGGTTCCCAGGGACTGGATGTGGGATCAAGTACAAGCCTCTACTCTGATTCTTAGTCTTTTCTCTGCATGGGTAAATGACTAACCTAGCTATAAACCATCAATGTGTGGGGATCACATCACTTTAGCAATGTCATAAAAGTCAAGACCTTTTTTTTTTCCTACCCCTGAATGGGAAATACTTCCTCTCAACACCCAATGAGATACCATTCCCCAAACTTCCGGACTTCCAAAGACTTAAATGCTGAGGTCTCCCTTCCTTCCTTCTTCCTCCCTCCTTCCCTCCCTCCCTCCCTCTTTCTTTCTTTCTTTCTTTCCTTCCTTCCTTCCTTCCTTTCCTTCTTTCTTTCTTTCTTTCTTTCTTTTCTCTTCTTCCTTGAGTTCATAGTATCAGATCTGCAGATAGTGAAATTAGAGCCTAAGAGTAGATATATTGAAGGGGCAAAGGGAATATGAGACCTGACCTGATTTGGTGAGAAAGCAACAGGAGTCAGATGGCCTGACATTCTTATTCTCATGTCAATGTGTCAAAGAGATGTTAATGAATTTCTTTATAGATGGGATGCATCACTTCAAGTAGAGGGGGTTAATGATTTGACCTTCTACAGACCCAAGTTTAAAAGATGGCTGCTTTTTTCCCATGGTCCCCAGCAAATTCTTAACCAATATTTCGTAGTGTATTAGTTATGTGTTTTGTGTTGCTGTGACAAAACACCAGAGAATAGAAACTTAAGAAGGAAAGGATTGATCCTGGCTCACAGTTTAAGGGAAACAGTCCATCACAGCAAGGAAGGCACAAAGGCAGGAGCAAGAGACAGCTGGTTACATTGCGTCTCCAGTTAGTAAACAGAGAGTAGACAGGAAGTGAGGCCAGCCTCCAGACCCACCCCAATGGCCTACCTCCTCCAACAAGATCCTACTTCCTAAAGGGTCCACAGCTTCCCCAAACAGCACCTCCATCTGGGGACCGGATGAAAGCCCGCCAGCAGTGATGGCCCACACCTTTAATCCCAGCACTCGGGAGGCAGAAGCCGGTGGATCTCTGTGAGTTTGAGGCCAGTCAGGTATACAGAGCAAGTTCCAGGACAGTAAAACCTGTCTTGAAAAAACAAAGAACAAAAGAAAGATCAAGGATCAGAAACAGCATTTACCTAATGAGAACAAACGTGTGGGCCCAGAGGGGAGCTGCCCATGAGGAAGAAGAGGATCCCAGTGTTTAAACCAGCCTGGAGATGGATCCTCCATTGGACAGGCACCCTGTTTGGACCCTCCTGACTGTGCTAGGTGCTTTACATATTTTGTTTCTAATTGTAGTTAGAACACTTCAAAGGAGGCACTATTATCCCCATTCTGCGGGTGAAGCTATAAACTCACCCAGGTTAGGCCTCTGGCAAGCCACTATGAAGCTCCAGGGAGTGGAGTTCAGTGTCCATTGTCATCAGTGATGAGGGCTTTTGCTGCTTGGAGCCAGTGTGAATTACCCAAGTCAGAGTCTTCCCCCCCCAAGAAGAATGCCAAGGATGAGATTTTGGAGAGCATCAACAGGGGCTGGAGAGAGCTCCTCTGTGCAGGGGATGCCTCACCCTTTCTTGGCCATCTCCCTACAAGGTGCCTTCTCTGTCTATTCCTAAGAATTAGAATTCACCCACTTACCTTCTGTCTTCTTCAAATTCTTTGAAAAACACTGGTCACTGAATTTATGTAATTAAGTCCAGGCTGAGCAAGAACTTCCTTCCTTGGGGAATCTTCTCCCCAAACTAAGGATGTGGCTTTAGTCTTAGCAACTGTGCCTAGTCACCAAATAATCACCCAGTCCCAAATTCTGACTGTCTCCTCTAGGGACAGCCCAGGTTTGACTGCTGGCCTGTCGCCCTGGCCCTAGCCAGCTCAGACTGTACTAGGGAAGCTCTATAGAATGGGCGGTTTAAATGCTAGGCAGGTGTTCTCTCTCAGTTATGGGGGCTGCAATTGGAGAACAGTGTCCTGGAAGTTGTGGCTTTTGGTGGCTTCTCTTTTGTGGTTTTTAGGGAGCCACCCATCTTGCTATGTGCTCACAAGATCCCCCTTTGGAGACAGTGTCTCACTGTGTAGCTCAGGCTGGCCTCAAACTCACTATGTGGCCCAGGCTAGCCTAGAAGTCATAATTCTCCTACTTCAGCCTTCTGGATGCTGTAATTACAGATACACACCATCATCTCTGGATCAAGGCTCTACTTAAGATTTCATTTAATGTTAATGGTTCCCTGAGAGGCCACATCTCCAATCCAACTACACTGGGAATTAGATCAACAACATATGGATTTCAGGAGGACACAAACATTCAGTCCACAACAACCCCCAGAAGAAATCCATTTTTAAAAACCAAATGGTATCAACATTTTATGTGATTAAAAGTCCAACCTATGAGCATCTCGAAAATGTTGGTTAAAACAAAAATAAAAAAATCACTCATTGTCCTACGAAGATGAAATACAACAAAATGAAAGCCTGCCTTAAGCTCTGGGTGGGAGAGCACTGGGTTTCTTCTGGTCCACACATACGCCACATTCACCTGCTTGTCTGAAAACTCAGGGGAGGAGCTACAGGGCTCCTTCCACAAGCCCAGCCCACAGAGCCTTGGCTTGAGTGGAACTCGTGTAAGAGTAGACATTCTGTAACAGTGGTACATACACAAGGAAGAAAAACTGAACCGAAGGCTACTGGCCAGCAGCCAGATCATGCTCCATTGTCTTGTGATGTTTTCTCTGCATTATTTCTCATTAATTTTTTTTTTTTGTTTTACCCAACATTTTCGAGATGCACATAGGTTGTACTTTTAATTAATTATTTTCTCATTGCATTATTATTGTGTTACATGCCCCATCTCATATCGTATTAATCCAGGTAAAAATGTCATTATCCATTCAGTTGCGACAGATAGTAGGCATGGCATAGTAGAAAACTGCAACCATATCAGCCAGCAACAAAGCATTTTAGTCAAGTGTACGTGGGAGAAGCCATGGTAGGCAGCTGGTCCTGGCTCTTCAGGAGAAGCCATGGTAGGCAGCTGGTCCTGGCTGGCTCTTCAGGAGAATCGATGGTAGGTAGCTGGTCATGGCTGGCTCTTCAGGGGAAGTGATGGTAGGCAGCTGGTCCTGGCTCCTCTGAATTACCCAGGTCTGCATTTGGACTCAGTGTAAGAGAGCTCTCCTAATACACATGCCATGATTCTAGCTTCCGAGACATTTGTATAAGTCAAATTGTATACTGTGTTTCACTTGGTGTCTAGGGAGACTTTCATTCCAACAAGTTATGTTGGTGGTGGTTTTGTTTTTTAATTCTCCTCTGAAATATATATATTAAAACCCTTCCATTTTCAGTATTTTATTAAAATAAGATTCACTTGAAAAAAGCTAAGCTTACTAGGATAATTGAAGGGGCTGTAAATGGCTAAGCAGGTAAAGGTGCTTGTTGCCAGACAAGCAAGTTTCTTCTCTGGGAACCAAGGTAGAAGGAGAAGGCCAAGCTCCAAGTTGTCCTCTGACTGCCACATGTGAGTGGCATGGACACACCCACACATACATACTGAGTAACAATAAGTTCCCTAAGATAACTTGAGAATGACAGCCAGAGAAGCTAGCTAGAGAGATGTAGTTTAGATAGTATTGAGTTCTCCAAATATTAGGGAAGTCAGATTTCTTGGGAATGATGGCCTGGGAGACATTTTAAGGGACCCATCTACACACATTCTTGTACAATGGATTTTTTCAGTGTATGGTTTATGAGAAGTTAGGGGAAAAAATGCCTCAGACATGAAGAATTGATACAGAGTCACCAAAACCAAATCAGACTCACCATAAGCATTTCTCTCCTGAACGGACTTCAGGGTAGATAGATAGCTGGGTCCATGACACTCCCGCTTCAGCCAATCCATGACAAGGTCTCCTGCCAACTACCGGGAAGGTGATGCCAGGCTGAGTATTTACTTGGGTTCATTCAGACTGGCCAGAAGATTCTGAAAATTCTGCAGATACCTGAAGTATCACAGGCCTGCGCTTGAGCCAATCTGCATAATCATGAGGTAAATGAAAACTTAGAAGGCATATTACCAAAGTTTCAATGGAACAAAGAAGGAAGGGCCACTGTTCCACTTCGAGTTATAGGAATGTCCTGGGGCTTCTGGGACCTGCTCCCTCCTACACCACTACAGGTAATGAAGCCCTGATGTCGGAAGTGTGTCCCCATAGGGCATACGGGGCCAGCTGGCAGGGTGCCATGAAAGGGAGGGACCCAACACAGCCACACGTCCCCCAGCATCTCCACAGCTGTTCCACCATGCCCAGGGTTTTAGGGCAGTTTAGGGGGGTCATTCTTCCCAGAACAGCTGAAGACAACTTTTCATAGAAATAAAGGCAAGAGAAATGCAAAGCCCGGGGCTGGAGCGATGGAGCGGTGGACCAGTTCCTCTTCCAGAGGACCTGGATTTCATGCAGCTCACAACTGTCTGTAAGTCCAGTCCCAGGGGACCTGACGCCCTGTTCCGGCCTCCTCAGGCATTGCACACCCATAGTTCATAGACATATTTGCAGAGGGAAGATATTATATTGGAATGGATCTTTTTACCAAATAAACCAAATAAAACTTTTTTTATGCAGATAAAACTTTTTTTTAAATACAGGGAAAAAAAATTTAAGAAGAAACACAAAGCCTTTCTAATGAATGGACCCTAAGGGCTAAAGGATCAGTTGCATTCAGTTATGATTCATGGAAAAAGACATTGTGGCTTTTGTCAGCCTGAACCTCGATATTTGCTTGTGGGCTGTGTCTTCTGCAATGGTCAGCATAAACCTGACCTTGCTACTGGCTTACAGGGTGAAGATCACACAATGGGATTAATTTACTGTTTACCAGATAGTGCCTGAAATAGGACCATGTTCCACCTCTGGGTTGCTATTCGAGAATAACTCTTTTGAAGAGGAGCAATAAGAATAGAGAAAGGCGTACAAACTATGAAACCAGTGAGATTGCTGTAACACATCTGCTTCCCATCACTATCACAAACACTTGTAGCCATCAACTTAGAAAGAGAAAAGGTGGTTGTGGGTGGCTTACAGTTCTAAAGGTTTCAGTGTGTGACTGGTTGGATCCATTGCTTTGCTTCTGTGGTGGTCCATGACGGAAGCACATAGCAGAGCAAAACCCCTCATCTCAAGGCCAGAAGTGGAAGAGAGAAGGAGGAAAAGACTCATTCCATAGTCCACTAAAGGACATATTCCCAATAGCCTAGAGACCTTCTAAGAGGATACTTCTAAGAGGATCCAAACTGTAATAGAGGGAGCTGGATTTTACCTCAACACAGTAACATATCTCTGACAAGTAGATTAACATATATAATTTTTCCCAGTGTCTTAAGATTTGAAGAGCAGAGAACAGATATTGCATAATCACTGAAATCCATCTATCTGTCCATCCATCCATCTGACACATAATTACACATGCCAGGGTCTAGAGATTGAAAAACAATAGAACAGACTGACAAAAACCTCCCCTGACTTCAGACACTTCGTATTCTAGCACCGAAATACTGACGACCGGGTGCTGGAGGGATGGTCTAGAGGTTGGGAGAGCAGATGCTCCTGTAGAGAGCCTAGCTTCAGCTGCCACTGCCTGTATTGCATCACTTACCTGTCACACCAGCTCCAGGATGCCCCAAGGCCTTTTCTGGTGGCTATCGGAAATGCTCCCCACCATGGACACGCACACACATAATCTTAAAAGTAAAATGGGACAGGGTGGTTGGCAGAGGTTAAGAACACTTGTCATTCCTGCAGAGGAGCTGAGTTCGGTTCCAGGACCCACATGGCTGCTCACAACCACTTGTAACTCCAGTTCCAGGGGATCACGCTACCCTCATCTGACCTCTTCAGTACCAGGCAGGCATGTGATGCACATATATACAGGCAAGACACTCATGCACATAAAATAAAATAAATCTAAAATTTTAAATTTTAAATACAATTTTAAAGTTTCTTTAAAAAAAATAATAATGAGAACTAAACATCAGGCACCATTTCAAAGTATGATTTCTGTAAATGTTCAGAGGAACCTGCAATAGCATGTTGCCTCAGCCATGATACTATTCTAGAATGTGTGCCAGTTCAAATGATCCCCCTTGACAGTTCGAGCTTGGCCTCTCAAATATATAGGCAAGAATGAAAGGCCATAAGGAGTTCTACCCATGCGAGCGATTCTGTTGGAAGTCAAAGTGATGGACAGCCAAACCTGCGATCGGAATGTGTTGGAGTCAGCTGGCACCACAGAGATGTACAGAGACCTTTCTCTTGGAGTTAGACATTTTCCACGATAAAATATTTTAATATTAAGAAGCCAGCAACAGCCTTGTGCAGGTCAAGAGTTACGCTGTCTTGGAAATTTTAAGCAGCTGAAACACAAATGAAAAACCATCTCTCAGAAACACCATCACGATAACTTCTGGGTTAATTACGAAGTTGAAGCGGCTGACCCTCAGGTCCTCTGGATATGAGGTTCTATGTTCTGGTCGGAGATTTGAAGTCTTAATTGGAGCAAGCATGCATGGACTTGGGGTAGCGCCAGGGCCAGGACATATGGAGTGTGGTCTAGTTGCTCCTAATGCTAACCACATGTCAGGAAGCCGAGCGCTGATTTGAAGTTTTGTCTAAACACTTAATGATCACTTCTATAATTACTTCACCAGATTTACTTTTGATGCTTTTCTTCTTTTGTGCTTCTGCCACAGAAAGCTTGCTTAAGCTTAAAATAGGTCTTTACAGACACTGGATTTACAGATATTGTGGATACTTCCTTAATCCTAGCCTTGTGCAAAGTACCTCTGAAATACAGTCTGTTTTCCCAGAAAGCACTGCGTGTAACCTTGTCTATCATCTGCAGCTGATTTAGGCACGATGCCCTAATTGCGCCTCTGCTATCTATTAACAGATGACACCACTCATCAGCCAAGCCTGTGAACGTCTCCTGGCTCACTTAAAACACTATGCAGCATCCAGAGACACATTCGACATCCAGAGGTAAGGCTGCTCCATTACAGGTGAGAAGTCACAGCCCTGAGTGGCTGGTTCTTGTGACAGTACATAATTGCTGGAAAATTACCTGGGGAGTAGCAAACTGGAAATGGCAGACTTTCCCAAGAGCATGGATGGGCTGACTAATGAGGAAAAACCCACTTAAAACAAGAAACAAAGCAACCTGACCCAGGGATGTCGCCTGCTGAGGAGACTCCAAATAGGCAGTGGTTAGTCCCTGACTAGACCTGCCCTCTGACCTCCCTGGACAAAATGGACAAGACATGCCATAGCAGAAAGGACAGGAACTTTAGGGCAAGTGCCTACGCTTTCACATCAAGAAAAATTGTGAGGCCAGATGTGGTGGCACATGCCTTTCATCCCAGCAGTTGGGAGGTAGGGGCAGGTAGATCTCTGTGAGTTTGAAGGTAGCCTGGTCTCTATAGTGAATTCCAGGCCAGGATTGCACAGTGAGACCCTGTCTTAAAAAAAAAATGAGTTATGAGGCTGAGGCTATAGTTCAGTTGATAAAATGTTTGCTTGGCATGTACAAAGCCCTGGGATTAATCCCCAATACCACATGATACCTGGCAGGTTACTGTACACCTGTAGCTCTGTATCCTGGATATTGGCTACATGGGGAATTCAAGGCCTGCCTGGGATACCTGTGACCCTGTCTCAAAAAAAATTACAAATTAGGCCGGGCGGTAGTGGCGCACGCCTTTAATCCCAGCACTCGGGAGGCAGAGCCAGGCGGATCTCTGTGAGTTCGAGGCCAGCCTGGGCTACCAAGTGAGATCCAGGAAAGGCGCAAAGCTACGCAGAGAAACCCTGTCTCGAAAAAAAAAAAAAAAAAAAAAAAAAAAAAAAAAAAAAAACAACAAAAAAAATTACAGATTAAAAAAATTATGTAAGCAAGGCATATGATCTGACCTATTCAAGAAACAAAGGCAGGAAGGTTACAAGTTCAAGGCCTGAATAGGCTAGAGTGAGCTTAAGACCAGTCTGGGTGACTTAGTGAAACCCTATCTCAAAATAAAAAGTTAAGAGGCTGGAGAGATGGATCAGCAGCTAAAATCACTTGTTGCTCTTCCAGAAGACATGGGTTCAATTCCTATCACCATGTCAGGTGGCTCATCTCTGTCTATAACTCGGTTCCAGGGAATCCAAAGTCTTCTTCTGGCCCCCAAGGGCACTGCAGGCATGTGGTGGTATACATACACACACTCAAGTGAACACATATACACATAAAATAAATAACTAAATCTCTAAAAATATGTAAATAAATGAAAGTGGGGGATAGGCGGGGATCTAGTTCAGTAGAATAGAGTGCTTGCCTAGCATGTACAAGGCCCCAGATTCAATTCTTGATTGAGTTAAATAAATAAATAAATAAATAAATAAATAAATAAATAAATAAATAAATAAGCAGTGGATCATTTATGCACAGCAGCAGCCACAGCTCAGTGGCGGGCAGGAAAGTGATGTTAGGTCTACACAGCTGACAATTCAAGTGACTGACTTTTCTCGTAGCCACCTTTCGATGCTTTCTGCTCAGTCATGGCGGGCAGCAGACTGGGACCGGAATGCCCGCCGAGCAGGCACAGCTGACTCAGAATTCTCACTGCTAATAAAATCGCAGCATCGCCGATGCCAACATTTACGTTGTGTCCAACTGTTGATGGAGCTCCTCATCCACACGCTCTCAGATGGCGCAGAAGGTGGAGGAAGATAAGGGGCCTCCTCAGCGAGGGAAGCACAGCAAATAACTCTTCAGTCTCTGGACTCATTAAGTATGAGGGTCTGGTGGAACGGCATTCAGTAGTCAGGCGTAGTTTTTGCTTCAACAGGGAAATCTGTGATCGTTTGCAGGAATGTTTTCAATAAGAGCAGTCAGAAGTTTGGAGGCATCAGTCACGGAATTTACTCTCCACTGACAAGCTGGTCGCTGCAGAACTCATGCAGAAGAGGATCTAAATGTGTCTGTATCCACGACACACACAGACGTTATAATTATAGAAGAATATTAATAACCCAGTTATTAGCGTCCTTAAAACGACCTGAAGATGACAATGCCTGCAAGAAAACAAAAAGAGGGCTGGAGAGATGGCTCAGCAGTTAAGAGCACTGGCTGCTCTTCCAGAGGCCCCGAGTTCAATGCCCAGCAGCCACATGGTGGCTCACAACCATCTGTAATGAGATCTGGTGCCCTCTTCTGTCTCAGGACTGGTGAGGTGGCTCAGAGGTCAAGGGAAGCCTGGAAAACTTAGTAATCCAAGCCTGAGCCACAAAAACCACACAAAGAAAGAGGCCGACCACCCCCACGCAAACGCGAGCCGTTTCAATGTGCCAATGATAGAGATGACAGGGTGGAGGGAAGATGGAGGCAAGAACGGACGTGTGATGTGCGCCGTGGCAGCATGCCCCCATCATGCACACACTCATACATACACACACCATGTGCGTGTACACAATAACAATAAATACCTAACGTTCTATCAAAGAAGAATGCTAGTTTAAAATGGCCTTTGGGAGGGACAGGCTTCCTAGCCTGAGGTTAAGTTTTTCTATGGCTATTAGAAGACACATTTCCTTTTGTTTAGAAAAGGCAATGTGCGTTTTCAGTAATAATATAAGTAGATCCCGGAAGCCTGCCCCAGAGTCTGTCTGCTATCCATTCGAGGGAGAAGAACCCTTGCTTTTGTTTGCTTTGGTTGTTGTACTTTCAAAAACTGCCAAGTTATCAGGTGTGGTGGAACGTGCCTTTAGTCCCAGCAGGGGAAAGGCAGAGGCTAGCCAGGGTTACATACATCTCAAAAAAGGCAAGGGGGAGGGGGGAAGGGAGAGAGAGAAAGAAAAAGAAAACTAAACAAAACAGTTTTCCAAACCCATTAGAAGGGAGGGGGTTAATAAAATGAGCAAATGACGTTCATTCATCAATGCCAATTCGACAGCTGTCAATTAATCATTAGATTCTGGCCTGAGAAGGGCTGTACATGCATGGGGGCTCAAGTCCCTAGGCTTTGGGGCTCCTGTTTCCCTCCTCACAGGAAGGCCCCCTCCCTCCCCTGGAAGGTACGCACCTTGAGTCCAGCTCTCTTCTGAGGCCTGAGTCAGTGATGCCTGCCCTCACCTTCTCTCCCATAGCTCCCCTGAAAGGCTTCCGCTCATATCCTGCTGTGGCTGCACATGCGGGAAGCTTCCCTTCCACTCCCGGGCTCAGATCTGCGGGAAGTCCTCTGTGGTGCTAGGACCAACCACGCAGACCAGAAGGGGTGCACTGTGGGAAGGTCAAATTCCAACGCTTCTCTCTCCACAGGTGTTACTGCTGTTACACGACAAATGTGGTGGCCAGTGTGGCCTTTGGCACCCAGGTGGACTCCCAGAAGGCTCCGGAACACCCCTTTGTGCAACACTGCCGGCGTTTCTTCGCCTTCTGTATCCCCAGGCCCCTCCTGGCTTTAATCCGTGAGTGCATCCCCTGCCCCGGGTGAGGAGACCAGACCACCACCCCTTGGGACAGCTTGCAGGGCTGAGTCCCTTCCACTAGGAAAGGTCCCTGGGGGGGTCTCTGAGAGTTGACTTGCAAAGACTTCTTCTTCCTGGGGCCACCAGAATCCTCCTGTCACAATCTGGGGTGACTTATCACCAGCACAGGGGGCCTCTGTCACACCAGGGTCAGAAAACTGATGCATAGAAAGGCAACGTCAAGGCTAGAACCCAAAGTCTCTCATTTCCTAGGGCTTTGGGCTTTTTGGTTTTTCTTTCCCCCCCTCACTCAGAATCCTCTTCTGAGGGCTTCTCTACCAGAAGCCAATGACTCCTAAACTGGAAACCACCCAATGGGTCACTGGAAGGAGGCTTACTTCTCACAAGACTAGTCCATTGATTTTCAAGGGAATCTTTGCCTCTGGCCAGTTCCAGTCTCTTCCCACTTTATGGAGACGGGCCCGCACTTCTCAGCCTCTCTCACACTGGCATAGTCTAGACACGCCTGGGCCACTTCATTCTTATTTCTCCCTCCTCCCCCTTTTCCTCCTCTTCCCTCACTTCTTCTTCCTCCTCTCCTCTTCCTTTTTTGAGACTGGGTCTTCTTTACACAGTCTTGTCTGGTCTCCAGTGAACAACCCTCTTGCCTCCCCCTCCTGCGTGTCGGACTTACGGACCACTCGCCAAATTCTTTTTCCTCACTTCTGAGCCAGTTTCTGTGGGAAGCCTCTCCCCTCCATCACCAGCACACTGAAACTGTAGGCATCTGTGTGGGTCAGTCAGCCCCCTTCCTCGTGTCCAGGAGGTCTGTGGGGCTAAGGCCACCCCTCCTATGCACCTCTAGCCGTCAGACATTCTGTCCCATGAGGCAAGGAGTTCCATTAACAAGGCCCCGGCTCTCTGTACATCTAAACAGGCTGAGGTGTGTGAGTGTCGGGATCTACGGTCTCCAGCCCGACTCAACACAGAGGGTTGTGTACAAGCTGAGAATCTAGAGTCACCCCTGGGCCCAGCACCTCTCGCAGGGAGCTATCAAGTGTCTTGTCCTAAGGGCCCAGGCTGCATGTTGTAAGGCAGGGGGATATCCACAGTGGCTGGAGCCAGTATTCTTGTCAGGAGCTGCAACAGCGTGTCTTAGGGACAATTCAAGTGTCTGCTGTGGGGACACTCATTCCAGAGAAAGACAAATACAAATGGCCAGAAAGTTAATAAAGTAGACATACTTCTACTCTCTGTGAAGGCTTGACACACTGCCAGTCACCTATTCTGTCCTGAGGAACTGCAAAGACACCCCCCCACACACACACATACACACATGAGATTGGAGCTAGGGATTTCCAAGTGTGAAATTGGGTTTGCAAGGCCAGGGACACATGAGGACTCACTTTATTGCACAGGCATTTAACGAGGGCTTACTGTGTGGGGGGAACGGGCTAGAGAGCAGAGTTCAAGTCAGATCCAACCCTACTATGAGAAACAGAGTCTGTAGGGAAGACGGGCCTCCCAAGCGACTCTGATTCAAGACCGCCTCTTGCTTCCGAGTAACAGGAGTCTAATAGCCCTGGTTCATTATCACTCCCCCTTCAATGCCACTTTTGTTTTTCTCTTTCAAGTATCATTTCCATCCATAATGGTCCCATTGGCCCGGATTCTGCCCAATAAGAACCGAGATGAACTGAATGGCTTTTTTAACAAACTCATTAGGAATGTGATTGCCTTACGGGACCAGCAAGCAGCAGAAGAGGTAACTATTTTAATAGGATGCAGCCTGCAAACAGAATGGAACCTAATGTGGCGTCTCTCTCTCTTTCCTTTCTCCACCCTCCCAACCCTTCACATCACATGGGGCTGTCTTTTCTGAGTCCTCCATTGGGAGCTTTCTGGGGGCCAGTGGAAAGCAATAGGAGGGAGGGGAGGAAAGGATGGTAGGGAGAAGCCCCCAGCAATGTGCCTGTTCCTGGTGTGAACTGTAGAATGAATGCCAGCCCCTGAACTGTCTCACACCACCTAGATATTACCCCAAGCACGGGTTGCAATAACCCCACCCCCAAATTTTCTAAGTAAGTGCCTCATGCAATTTTTATGAGCATAGTCTTTCTGCTGAGAAATAGCAAGATGAAGATTCATAGCATGAAGAGCATAAATATTAGCAAGAAGTTTGGGCAACTGTCAATCAATCCCACACTCTCTTTCCTCACGGAGATTCTTGCTAGAAAATTTGCGGTTGAGGCCTCTGCTCTGTTTAGCATGCTCCTTTGTTTCCTTTTTCCCTTACAGGCTTACACTCTGCTTGGCACATAGTATGGATAAGTAAATATTGGTTGAACTTGACTCTGAGTAGAATGGCATTTTCAGTGTGAGAAATAATCTTTCAGCATCAGGAGATACTCCTGCCCATGCTAAAGGTGTCCATTAAGGATCTCGTTGCATTAAAGACAGTTACTAAAATGAAAAAAAAAAAAATGGGCTAAAAGGGCTTTCCCTTCACTGCCTTGAGCAAGATGGAGCTTTAAAAGGGTTTTCTCAAAGACAGTGGCTCAGAGGGATTCAGGAGGCCTGATGGTTAAGGCATTGGCCTAGAATGAAATCCGAGTCAATTAGTAGCTTGATGCACTTAGCAGCCTTGGGCAGCAGCCTGTCCTACTCAGCTACACACCCTGGGGACTCTGTAGCCACTTTTTCTGGATAGGGAAGTATATATACGCTCTGAACCCCTTGGCCCACACCACCATCAGCTCCACTCAAATGCCCTTAGAGGTGGGGAAAAATGGGCCATCTGGTATACCCGGCCCCACTCTGAAGCAGACAGAAAGGATAAGACAATTACATTCAAATCTATGTTTCTGGGCTGTGAGGAAGAGGTCTAAAGGACGAGATAAAGAACCATTTCAAACCTCATCATTGCTGCAAAGGGCTGCCCTGTGAGAGCTTACACACACACACACACACACACACACACACACACACACACACACAAGCCTGAAACCTACTTGCTGTAGAACCAGGCTGCAAACTCAAAAACCATTGCACTGAGTGACTAAGAGGTGAGAGGTTATTAAAGAGCCAATTACTGGGATTGCCTCAAGCTTTTCCTTTTATAAACTTTACAGCTATTTGTTTCAAACAATGAGTTGATCTGAGAAAAACCTCCCAACCACAAATCCAGGGCTGCCCGTGTCAAGACAGAGCTATAGAGTTACTAAGAAAACTCACTTAGAACCCATCTGAACTCTGTATACATTCCATCAAACAGATGTGTGTTTGCACAGTGAAAATGCCACACAGATGTTAAAAGGTAAATATTTTTCTAAGCTCTAGCCGATGGGCGGATTAGACACCTACATCTATCAGGGCATGTATTTTTCTTGGATATAACCATAAACCAGCCCTGTTTCCATCCTAAATGGGCAGCTTTCGCATGGCCTTCATGATGCTCTGTGAAAGGAAGAATCCCATCTGCACTAATGTTCCTCTCTAGCTCATGAGCCCTAGAGAGAGGCCCTTTCCCCTGGCCTCATTAGCTGGCAGTTAAGACAGATTTCTGCAAGACTTCACCAGCCCTTTTAGCAGTCTGGCTGGGCTGGGATAAGAGGAAAAAATGCCAGCCACCATGCTGCTTCTGGAAAAATACATGGTGTGGCTACGGCTGTGAGATGCCTGGTCATCACCCTCCTCCACCCAAGAAAAGCTACAGCCAAGCCTCAGGGACTAAACTGTGCCATGAGGCCTAAGGGGAAGTTCACTTTGCTTCTCTAGTCACAGCCAGGCACTCAGGGAACCTCAGATATCATGTTCCCCCGTACCATCTTATTCCAACCCGTGACATGTCAGCAGTGGGACCACAACTGCCACCCAGATGCTGACCAATAACAGTGAGGAAGTTTGGACAGCAGAATGAGCAGGGTCAGGGAAGAGTGAGGAAGCCCAGGCTTAGCCTTTTTCTCTGCTATCAAAGTGGGAACAGGCTGGTGGGAAATAGAGACCTTGCCTTCTTGGCCTCAATGTATGTGAATCTTTAGTGGTGAGCCCTGCCAGGCTTCCAGCAGACGCCTTTGATGGTAACCACCTGTTCATCAGCAAAGGCTTCCTGCTCCCAACAGTAGTTGAACAGTTGAAACCAAACCCAATGCACCCATCCCCAAGGGCATCTGTTGCTTTACATTCTGATTTGTAGAAGATTCTATTGCACGTTTAATATGCGCTCAGGTGGGGGAAAAGGAGGGTCTCACCCTGGGGTTGCTTTTCATCTCATGGAGCAGAAAAAGTAGCCACACATGAAATGCCAATGAACTTAAAAGATGGAATTACATGCTGATGTGTGGGGCATAGATTATTCATGCAACAGAAATTCAGAAGCCAATGAATTGAGAAAACGCTGCAACTAGGAAAGTACTTTGAAATTATAATATTTTCCTGTTGGAGGTTCTGATACTCTCCTCTTGCTGTTTTAATCCCATAAACTTTAGAAAAGAGCAACATCCCAGTTGTCATTCATCACATTAAAGGACATTTCAAAGAAAGGATGTGTTGGGAATACACTCTGTGAATGCCAAAGCAGTGGGTAAACACTCCTATAGTTAGAATTAGTGGTAGTCAAAATGTAAAGGATATGCAAATTACTGATAAGGAAGGTAGGAGAAATGATAAGAAGGCTTTATTCACTCAAAGGAGATTGAGGATTACTGGAGAGAAAAAAGGGACTCCGTAGGAAGCAGGCTGCCAAGTCTGGAGACTTTGAAGACAAGGCAGCTCCCCGCTACATGCCCCCATCCCATCCTGTTGTCTCTCTACTGTGTGAGAAAACTTATAGCTGCCCACTCTGTCCTTGCATGATAAACAGTAGACATGTGCTCTGATTTAAATCTATCAGGTATTTTCTCATTGGGAATTCAGCCAACAGTACAAGAGTGTAGAAAGTGTTAATCAAAACTAAAAGACCTTGGTTTTCCCACCTCCTCTTGCTCTAGTGATCTGCTGAATATAGATGTGACCAATGTTGACTACACATGAAGAATACACATAGTTCTCTAGATTGTACACTTACTGTTTTTGAAGAATGAGGTCCCACTGTATCTACTAAAACTTGCTTTATTTCAAGCATGTTTTGGGGATGGGTAGGAATCAGCCTGAATGAAATGGCCTGGCCTCATCTAGAATAGATGAAGGTGGTATGGTACATAAACACAAGAGAATACTATTTGGCCTTATAAAAGAATGGAATCTGTTGGTTTTCAGCTACATGGATAGAAACTGGAGGACATTATGTTAAATGAAATAATCCAGGAACAGAAAAACAAACACAGAATGCTGGGTATGTGGGAGCTGCAAATCTGATCTCAGAAATGAGAATGATTGTCACTGGAGGCTGGGAAGGACGAGGGGAAAGGGAAAGAAGGTGGTGGGGTACCCAAACCCCAGTGAGTAAGAGGACTAAGTTCTGGTGTTCTCCAGCTCAGCAGGCTGACTATATTCACATATACGTGTGACTGTTCTGGGAACAACTACAAAAGGAGAGTTTAAAGACTCCAGACACACAACGCACACATGATAGATATGGAAGACAGCTCTCACCATCTCACATTGCATGCATTAAATTGTCACACTGTTGCTCCGTAAGTCTGTACAATGGCAAAGAAGGCAATAGCCTCATCTTTTCACGGGTGTATTGGTCTGCCCCTCACTGATGTCCTGAGGGTCATTCAGGAGGTCACCAGGCTCTCACCATTTCAAATAACCCAGTGACAAGAACCTGTACCTCCTGAGTTGTTCAGGAGCTCCACCCAGGAGTCTCCTCCCTTGTCCTCCAGCCTCATTCTGTGGCTCTAATGTACCTTTCTTCTCTTGTCCTCAGAGGCAGAAAGACTTCCTGCAGATGGTGCTGGATGCCCGGCACTCCACAAGCTCTGTGGGTGTGGAAGACTTTGACATGGTCACAGAAGCCCTGTCCTCTACCAAGCGCACTGTGGACCCTCCCCAAAGAAGCCACCCTACATCCATGTCTAAGCCTTTAACCACGGATGAAATTGTAGGCCAAGCCTTCATCTTCCTCATCGCTGGCCATGAGATCATCACTAACACACTCTCTTTCATCACATACCTGCTGGCCACCCACCCTGACTGCCAGGAGAGACTTCTGAAAGAGGTGGACCTCTTCATGGAGGATCATGTGAGTACAGCATGTGTGTGCATCTACAAGCAGTGGATTCAGTGAAACTTTGCTTAAAAACTTGTTAAAACCACATTCTAAGTTTGTAAGATAAAATAAGGTCACACCCACCTTCGCCATCTCTCTGGGCTAGCAAGTAAAATGGGGTGTTCAGAGGAAAGAAAAGAGCCCATAAGACTGGCTCTGGAGGCCTGCAGAGGCCAGGAAGGAGTAGGGGGTCGAGGGCAGCCTTAGGGAAGGAGCCTGGTTATGGCATGCTCTGACTGTGGAGAGGCCTCTGTGAAGAGAGGAGACGGGAGTCAGCAAAGGGGCACGTCTGGAGGCAGGCATAGACCCGGGACACCAGAGGGACCAGGAAGGAGAGAGCAGAGGAGGAGCTACAACCAGACAAGAAGATAGAATGGGGCTGAGAGCCCCAAGCACAGATGCGGTCTGGGAATTCCTTGGAGATGAGGCCCCTCTGTAGGAGATCGCAACAACCTTCCAAGGGGGTTGAGCTGGGCTGCTTTCTTAGGATGCTGCTGTGTGCACTGCCTTGAATCACTTTAAAAGTCTGTACTTTAAATAAGAAAGTCCCCACAATGGAATCTTGTTCGTCATATTCGGATGTCATTAGTCAACAGTTACAATGTTGGAATGTAGCTCATTCTGCTATTGGAAGTGTTAGGATCTAGGAACTGCTTCCTAGAAAAGTCTACTTCTTTGTCCTACTGGGGAAGTGGAGGCAAAGGCACTCTTCCCTCTCCAAGTCACTTCATAAATATTTGAAACCTGAATAACTGTTACTAATTGCCCCAGTGTTTAACTCCATATGAGCCTGCATGGTCAACTTCAAGTTCTTTGATGTTAGGACAACTGCTGAGCCAGGTCTCCCCAGTACCCCGCTCATACAGATTGATCTTTTGAGTTGATGCAAGAGTTTGTATTTCTCCTTATTACTGTTCCATCAGTCAAAATAATTTTGAATCTGGATTCTGCCATCTGTCATATTATCATTTCCTCCAGCTCATGTCATCTGAGACTTGCTAACCATGTCTCCCATTTCATCCAAGTCATTGATTAAGATGTTGAACGGGACAGGGCTTCCTCCGGACTGACATTGATCCATGAATCAATATTCTTGGAGCATGGCGTCTCAACAAGCTGCGAATCCAGATAACCCACCACTGGTCTCAGTGTGCTCTCGGGGTAGTTATTTAATATTTGCTTCCAGGTGAAGAGCAGGGGGAAGAGGCGTCAAAGAGGATGGGGCGTGTCTTGTGACATGTTGAGTACCAGGTAACAAAACTCTGAGTCAAACTGAGTTTAGCAAAACCAAACATTTGTATTTATGGGACAAAACCCTGCTCACTTCGGGAGTGAATAAGACTTCAGGAAAATATTTAGCGAAGCCTCAAAGATACCCTCAGGCCTTTGTCTTTCTGACCTCCGTTTTTGGCTGTTTCTTCCTGTTGGCCCCATGTTTGGCCATGCTGTCCTTGGGAAGCCATAGGAAGCCTGCCCAGAGTGCCTGGGACCTCACGCTTCCTCATTCCTCGCCATCAAATAGGCTCTATGACTGAAAATTCCCGGTCACGAAGGTCACTCTGCTCACAATGCTGAAGTCGCTGTCCACCCCTGGGCCAGTTTTGTGGTCAGGGCATAGGGACACAAATATGCCTAAGCAAATTGACTCTAGCCCCAGATCAAGTGTGCTGAGGTCCCATGGTTGAAGACTGGGCAAAACTCCTTCTGAGGAAGGCAGCAGAGGGAAGGTCAGCCCTTAGTCTGAAGGGCGCCTTGTTATGACAGAGGCTTGGGGAAGCTGCAAATGCTCCAAGAGGTGGGTGGGGTCATTCTCTTCACCCTGAGGGGATTAACGGCCAATAGTCTGTTAAGCAATATCCCTTCCAAATGAAACCCTCCAGGGCCACATAAGATGTGCATAATTAGTTCTAGACTGTGGTATCATCTAGACAGTAGCAAAGCCCCAGGAGTCTGCCAGGTTCATCAGCTACAACCTATGTTGGGTCTGGGTATAAGGCTCTGGGCATTGCAATGCTCCCACACAAAATCCAGTGGCATGCCCTCACCTCTACCATGGCCTGAAACTGGCCCTGGAAAGTGATGCCAATTCACCAGAACCTGGCCTCCTCCAGCCTCTGAGCCTAAGAATAAGGCTTCTTTCTTCAAAATGCCACCTCCCATGGGGCTGTGCTCAGTGTCCCCAAGCACTGGGGAGACCCATGGGCACGCGAATTGATTGCGCCAGGTACAGGTTTTCAACCTCTGAGAAGATGATTTGAATGCAGATTCCAGGGCCCTGACCATAGAAGTTCTGACTCTGCAAATGTAGTCTGGGAGGAGACTGCATTTTTGATCAACAGTCCCACAGGTGCTGATGCACTTGTCCCTGGTTCATTTTGAGAGTGCGGCATTAGACATTTGGGACCTAGAGCCATCTCCCGAGAAAAAAGCTCTGCTCCACCCATGCAAGTCCCGAGGGTCATTTTCTTCCTCTGGACAACATTTGGGGTCCTTTTTGACAGATGGGAATGTCTCCAGGTTGTCTTTTTTTATTTTTAACAATAAGAGGGAAAGTCGGAGAGCAGACTGCTTTGTGCAGCCTCGCTCACAGTGCCCACTCCATGAATAGTTGTAGGTTTTCTTTTTTTCCCCTTCCTTTTCTTTCTTTCTTCTTTTATTTATTTATTTATTTTTACTATACTCAGAACTCTGTTAATATGGGCCATCTGTCAGGACATGGAAATGCAGATTAGCTGTTCACACATTAAGTATTTCCCTGAAAATATTCCCCAAAATTTGCATGTAAAGTATGATTTGTTATAACTTTCCTGCTGCTTTCCATTCAACAAATATCTCCTGAGTGCCAGTTAATGCCAGCTTCTGTGGCTGCAGACATTTCCTGTGCACGGGGTGCTCTGGCCTAGCTCTAGAGGGCAGGACCTCTTGGACAGCCTGCCATTCAAGTGGCTGGATCCTGGCTCTAGGTCCTTCTCCCTCTTCCTTTAGGAATGTGGTAAGAGGGTAGTGACCCTCCTCTATGACAAAAAAAAAAAAAAAAAAAAAAAAAAAAAAAAAAAAAAAAAAAACTGCCGTCTGGGACTGCTTCGGGCAATGGGAGAAAATGTCACCCAATAGGCAGTCGAGAAGGTTCAGCTGGGAAAGCCACCTCCTGCTCAGCTTAATGAAATGGGTTCAATCCTCCTCCACCAACCTATACTATAGAATGAGAAAAACAGCCTACCTGACACTACCACCTGACAGCCACACTCTAGCAGTGGCACCCCCAAACACACACACACACACACACACACACACACACACACACACACACACACACAATAAATAAATATAAACAACAACAGCAAGTAAAGCAGGTAGACTCCAGGGCACAGCAAACTCCAGAGGCTGGCTCCCACCAGGAATGACTGATTCAAGTGTCCCAGCCCTGTGCCCAGCTGCGCTCTGTCTCTTGGTTTCAGTACCTTCGGGCACACTCGCCATTCTCAGTCTCTCCTGTCACTCCAGGAGAGCTGTGTCACCTGGATTTTGAACAGTGTGAATTAAATGAGGCGCACGAGGAGCTTTTGTTTCCTCCCATTATTACTTTAAATGCACTCTCCTGTTTTTCGAGTGTGTTGTATGTGCATGCATGTACGTGTATGTGTTCACATGCCTGTGAAGGTCCAAGATTGACACTGGGAGTCTCCCTCCAATGCTCTCCATCTTATTCATTGAGACAGGGTCTCTCAGGTGAACCCAGAGTTTCTGAATGGCTAGTCTGTCTAGCTCTGAGGGCTCCCCATCTCCCCTTCTGAGTGCTGGAATTATAGGTAAGCTGCCACGCCCACTCAGCCTTTCAATGACTGTCACATCTCTGCAATATGCTGCCACACCTTACTTACACACAGGCGTCAGGGATCCAAGCTCGGGTCCATTGCTTGTACAGCAGGTACTTTACCGACTGGGCCATCTCCCCAGCCCTGGCTGAGAGGGTCAGTAGGAGGAATCCTACCTCGATTTGGAACTGTGAGGCAGTAAGTACCGTCTCCCGTCTGGCGATTCCTGATCCAGTGAGCTAGCATGAAATCCCTCTAGCACGGAGCTGCACCTCCAGCAGCTCTGACCTCTCTATTAGGAACATGGAGACAGGGGAAAAGCATGACTCTTTTTTGGAAATGCTCACACAGAAGTCCCACTGAGGCTCAGGGACAGATCCCTCAACCAGCCACTGGCAATGAGAACAGGAGGTCCTGAGTTGTCTTAGGCCTGGGTCACCTGTCCATCTCTGCAGTTTGGCAAAGAAGGCAGGCTTCACCTCTACCTCTTAGCTTTCCAGTGGGTAAAAGGGTGGATCCCTAAGACCCTGTCACTGGAAGTGGGGTGAATGACTTCTAGGTAGTCAAAAAATAAAGCTTGTCCAGCATTGGGCATAGAATCCACGGTCCCCCAAACCTATAAATCCAAAGCTGCAGGATCTCCATGACACAAAGCAACAACAGGATATCCGAGAGGAGTCCCAGTGAGGATGCAGTATCGAGGCTGTAGCAGAAGCCAGAGGCCTCGAACCTGACCAATGACTCATTGCAATGAACACTTACAAGACGTATGGACTACAGGGTATCTGTGTGACTCACTGGGCCACACTACAGCTTCCAGGACGAGATTTGTTTTACTTGGGGTTTGTTTGTTTGTTTGTTGTTTGGTCTTACTTTTAAATTTTGTTTTGGGGCGGGCAGGTGTCAAGGGCAGAGGGTAGAGGCAAAGGGACAGGGAGATGAGTGGCATCAGGATGCACGATGTGAAATCCACAAAGGATCAATAAAAAGTTTAAAAAAGAAAAAAAGAAACCATGGTCCCCCAAATTAGAAGTTTCCACTCTCCAATTTCCTTCTAGGAGACCATGCTTTCCTTCCCTCAGAACGTTTCAGAGCAGCTTTAGGAAATCAGGACAGTGACTCCAGCAGTGCCTAGGCTACCCGGCTCCTGTCTATTTCTTATAAATGATGTGACTGCTTCCTGTGACTTCCTCAGGGCTCCTTGTTGCTTCCTACTGCTTATGATGAAGCCAGGCTAGCAGGTGGCCACAGTGCATCCTTTACCAATCTAGAAGTGATATATCAGCCATGAAAGTCAAGAGTTCAGAAGTTTCACTTTTAGCAAAAACAGCTTAACTCATGCACATCCCCCCCCCACCGCCGCCGCCGCCACCCCTCATTGTTGGGGAATCTCTGTGTTTTTCAGCCCTCACCTTCTGCCTAGCAATGTTCCATCTCTTTCTCCCAACTCTGACCCATCTGGCTTCAGCTGCCTCTCTCCTTACAGGGGACATGTTTCTGCTCCACTGTAAGTATAACAGTTATAATCTGCCTCACAGTCCGTGTCTCCAGCCTTCTTTCTAGACACACGTACTTTCTCCCAAATTGTCTGTCTGGAGAATTTTGTTCAGCCTCTCTTCCTTTTGCTCAGAGCCTTCCCTCAGTCTGTTACTGTAACAAAAGACTTGAGAACAGACAGGTTAAAACCCAAGAAGTTCATTTCACTATCATGCTGGAGGCTGGGGTACCAGAGTCTGCAGGGCAGGAGGGAGGCAAGGGCCTCTTGTTGCTTCCTGACATGGCAGCGAGTGTCACATGCTGAGACAGCAAGCATGCTGGCGTGGTCTCTGCTCCTTTCCTTTTGTTTTTGCGTATGTTTGTCTGCGTGTGTGTGCACACACACACACAAATACATACACGTATACACACATGTGCACACAAGTACACAGGTACACACACACACACACACACCTATGGAGGCCAAAAGTCAGTCACTCTCAGCTTTATTTATTTATTTATGTATTTATTTATGTATTTAATTATTTATTCATCATTCATTCATTTATTTATTTATTTTTGATTCAGAGTCTTTCATTGAACTTAGAGGTCAATTCAGCTAACTGTGGCCAGGAAGCCCCGGGGATCCACCTGTCTCCACCTTCCCACTCTGGGATGACATGTACCAGCCGCTGACCCCAGCTTTTTACGTGAGTGCCAGGCATCCACACTCAGACCTTCACGCTGGGATGACAAGCCAAATGAACCCCTTCTTAGCTCCTCTGTTTCTTTTGTTATAAAACCACCCAGACCATTTTAGGTTCACTGCCCTCGTGACCTCATTAACCCTAATTTCTCAAAGGCTCTACCTTCCAATAGCATTGACATGTAAAATGAGGGGCCAAATCCTAGGACGCAAATTCTGTCACGTTCAGACCACAGTGTTGTCCTGCTCAAGTCACTGGGCCTTTTGGAGAACTCATCTTCCCCCGCCCCATGTTGTCTCGGTCAGACTGAAGAGGGGGCACATCCACCAAGCTAGTGGCAGAGCACCAGGGGAAGGCTTATCCCCGTTCGTGCAACTTGGGAGACTGCAAAAAGCACTCGAACTTTCTGGTCAGGCCTCGGTCATCAGGATGTGTCATTGTGTGCTCCGCTATGTGACTGTTAACGGGTGAGAGAGAGAGCGCACAATTCTTTCCTCTTCCGTTGTTTTCCTATAGCTTTAGCTCTGCATGTTGAAATGACTGACTTTTGATCTGGCTAGACCATTCTCTTCCTCCTCTTTGGTGCTGGACTATGCCAGCCAAAATTTATGAGCCATTTTCCTTCTGCTTTAATTGTTGATATAAATCTGCTCTGCAGAACCCAGTTATAAATTTATCACAAACTGGACGACACTGATATACAGCCTCTGTTCAGGGCAGTTGGAACAGTCATGACTTAGAAGGGCGATCAGCTCCCTAGAACGCTCCACAGCTACTTTGTCACATTATAAAGATCTAATTAAAACACGTCTTCCTCTTCCTAGTTCTCTTAAGGATCAAAGGACATTCCATGCTGGTTTTTTCAGCTGATTAGCTCACGCTGCTTAATGTGAGCAAAGTTGGGGGTTTGCTCCTTGAAACAGTCAGAGGATCTCCAAGAGCCAAACATACCCCATGGTTACGAAAATACAACAGCTGTTAGCTGCAAGCAGCTTTTCATAAATACGTGTGTCCTTTTGTCACGGGGGAGCACTGGTTGAAAACTATTTAGATAGACTAACATAAATTTCTCCTCACTATGGGGGAAAAGGTCTCCCAGCTAGGAGAGGGTCCATGGTCATATCCGGGATCACGCAGGAAGTGGGGATGGAGCTGAAACCGGGAACGAGGCTCTCGGTCAGCAGGGGTTCCTCCCTTTGCCCGTCTGCAGGAACTCTGAATGAGTTTGGGTGCTCGCCTCAGCTCCATACCAAGCCACACAGTCCCCACAGCTCCTTAGAACTCCTCGCTTCTTTTCAGATCTCACAGCAGTGCCTTTGAACCTAAAGCAACCACGTAGAAGAGAAAAAGTAACAACACTCTACTATCCAAGCATAAAAGCAAGAACCAGGGTGGGGGCAGTGGGAAGCAGGCCCAGGCCACAGCACTAGCCATAGGCTAAAGTGCCTCTGGGGAGATGACTCAGTTAATACCTACCTGTCAAGCAAGCCTGAGGTCCTGAGTTTGGATCCCCAGCAACTGTAGGCAGAGTAGTGTATGTCTATAATCCTAGCACTGGGGAGGTAAAGACAGGAGACTGTCGACCTGCTGGCTGGCCAGTCTTGCCCAATCAGTTAGCTTGAGGTTCAGAAAATAAGATAAGGCTGATACGGTGGTGTCCATCTTTAATCCAGCACTCGGGAGGCAGAGGTAGGCAGAGCTCTGTGAGTTTGAGACCAGCCTGGTCTCCATGGTGAGTTTCAGGCCAGTCAAGAAGGAAAATAGAGAGCAACAGCGGATGGCACAAATGTCAACCTCTGGCCTCTAAACACACACACACACATACACACACACACACACACATATACACATACACACATACACACACACACACATACACACACATACACACACACACACATATACACATACACACATACACACACACACATACACACACACACACACATATACACATACACACATACACACACACACACATACACACATACACACACACATACACACACACACACATACACACATATACACACACACATACACACACACACATACACACACACTCTCTCTCTCCTCTCTCTCTCTCTCTCTCTCTCTCTCTCTCTCAATTAACATACATAGGTTCTGTGGAGCTAAACTGTGGATTCCTGTTGGGCTGAACTGGGGTGGGGCTTGAGCATGTGCATTCCAGTTTCCAGGGAGAACTCCACATTCTGGTGTCTGTCAGCAGCTCGCATGGCAAAAGCCAGGCCCTTCACCTGTAAATCCTGCCCCTGTTAGGATGTGCCTGGAGTCAGTGTGTGTTTGTTCCTAGTGATAATGAAGGCCTCAGGCTTCAACAATGGCTCGCCTTTGGTGAATACATTTTAGTGGTTTCTAGACTATTCCGGTGATAATGCCAGTCACTTTATGGATGAGAGATAAAGTGTTAAGGAACTCATTCCATCCTAATCCATCTTGGAAGTCCGTTAGTCCTGAGTTTGTCCTATAATCTTCTTGCCTCCTTAAGCAGTTCTCTGATGGGAAGTGAGGGCAAGCTTCTGGTTGACTTAAAGCTGTGTTCAAAACAGATGGCAAACAGGATGCAGAATGCTGGTACAAACTGGAGACCTGTCACAGTCAACATGCGGGTACCCACTATGCTGTCCCCTCAGGCAGGGTTCTCTCTCTGGCCCTGGAGCTTGCTCAGGAATCAACCGTCGTACCCAGTAGTCTTGGTCACTGATGAGGCCCTGCCCAAAGTGTTGTCAACAAAGGGAACTTCCCCTCGACCAGTTCTCTAGTGTCACATGAAGAAAGGGACTCTCGTGAGGGGGTTGCTAGAAGGGAACCTCAACTTGCCTACTTTCCTGTCCTTTCTGGGGGCTTCTGACCCAAGAGCATAGCACCCCAACAATGAATGCTGGGTAGGGAGTCTTCATATGTATGAACAGGGGTCTCTCTGGGAGTGTGCCTGGAGCTCTGTCCTAGAAATTATGATCAGACAGACTACAGACATGTCTATGTGGGCAATTCGTGAGTCCCTAGAGCAGAGTGGCCAGTAAACCTGGACCAGGTGCCAGAGAAACTATCCCCATGGCTTTTACACAAACAGGGGGAAGGACAGATGGCACCTTTCAGGGCCTGTCAGGGCTGTGAATGGTCACAGCCTCTCTCTGTCACTATCCAGGGCTCCTAAATCCTTCATATTCACTCCAGATGCCCAGTGCCTACCCCTGCAGTAACCCCTGGGAAATCTGACCAACCCTGACTGTGACCTGCCTCAGCCTCCCCAGTCGCTCCCCTGTTCTCCCCTCTATACCCCACTGCCATCTCCTGTCCCTCCTGCTCTGATGCCCACAGGACTGTCTTCTCTCCTTCCCTCCTTTTCCCCTTCATCCTCATCCTGGCTCTGTTCCCCAGATCCAGGGAGATCCAGAATCCACCCTGCCTCACTTCCTGGCTCACTGCCCACGAGCGCCCCCAACCATCAAGAGACCCTGTAACTGAACACCGAGGTAAACGAGGCAGGAGGCAGGTTGAAGGGCAGGAAGGATTTAGGAGGAGCTTTTCCCGAGCTGCCCCACCTCGGCAAGTCTGCCCCCTCCCCACCCCTCTGTGTCCCTGCAGAGCAAGGGGAGACGTGACCTGTAAAGAAACAGCTCTCCCAGGGCGGCACCACACCAACCAGCCTGGACGTGTGCCTTTCCCATGACAGTTTAGGGTGTTGAATAGTCAATATCTGGGGCTCTAGGGGATCTGGGCTTTGCTAAGAACGTAAGATGGTAGGGTCGGTTCAGAGCAGCGCAGAAAAGCAGGAATTAAAAATAAATATGAGCAAGTTGAAGCCACAGGTGGAGCTCAGTGTTCTGTGGGTTCACTTGGCCTCGAGTCACACCTGAGCCAAGTGGTTCTTAATTATTGTGCACATCAAAAGAATGGATTTTGTTCCCTCCAATTAGCTTTGGAAATAAAAGAATAAATGGAAACTTCATGTTTTGACTTCCCTGGACACCTTTGACAAATGCTGTTTTACACAGAAGTTTCCAAATAGCTAAGTCTGGTGAGAATTTGAAAACTCGTGGTCCTTAAAAGACTTCCTGTCAACCCAGCACTAGACTCAGAATGCCACCATTTTGTCCCAACATATCCACTACTAGCCTACGCTTTCTCTGGCAGGGGCACCTGCCAGACTCAAGCCCAAGCAGGAAGCCAGCCCCATGGGAATAGGAAGCCACATCTGCCAGGCCCACTGGTCCAGCCCAGATCCCACAACAGCACCTGGTACACACCAGGCCTGTAGGATGCAGGTGCTGAGAGGTGCCGTACATGGATGCTGTGCCCTCCTCCTCCAGCTGGAGACAGAGCTGCGTGCAGACCTGGGATGGGGTTCGCAGGGAGGCACAGTGAGTAAAAGCAGTCGGTCACTGCCTTCTGGAAGGACGGAGATACTCAGCCCAGACAAGGGCCACCACTGAGGGAGGGGCTGTAGACTGAGGAGGCTACACGGGATGGCCCCCACAGTGAGACGACAATGTTCTCACAGGCTCTCGTGGAGCATCACACAGACCTATCAGGTGATGGCTAGAACCTTCCAAACAAGGAAATGAGGGGAACCCGGGCTATCTGTGGCAGTCCCACACCCAGGAGGACAGGTGTATGACAAGAAGCTAGCTGTACGGTCAGGCTTGATGGTTCCAGCACAAGTGACTTTCTACTTTGGTATGAGTGTCCCCTAGAAGATAACACATTCATGGCTTTGGCCTGGGCCTCCATCCAGTCCTCCAATACCTTAGAGCCAAGTGGGTGTGTGTGGGTGTGGGGTGTGATCAGGGAATCACCACAGAACAAGGGGCCTTTCCAAACTGTTTGTGTACAGACTTTCTTGTGAGTCTGTTCCACCCCAGGTCTGGGAACAGCATTATGTTTTGTGTTGTCTGTTTTGGATGTTTCATAACTGAACATGGCATGTGTGAAAACACCAACTAGATGAGCATGCCCGGCCAGGCCTATGAATATTCCAGATCAGAGGGATGCTCGACTCTCCAGTGAATGGCAGTGTGAAAGGTTTATGAAGTTGAGCGTTTAGAAATCTGTCTTTTATGTTTAAATATTTAGACTGGGTCTCTAGGACACAGGACGCAATGCCTGTTCCTCACTTGCTTAATTTGATTTCCCCCTCTCCTTTTGGTAGCACAGGTTGTTTTTCAAAGGCTCATTTCTTGAATGTTCCCTATAGGAAGAATATAATTAAACTCCAACTGGCCTCCTCCTGCTGGGACCAAACTGGGGCAGGAGCCGTAGGGAGCACACCACAGACCCCTGCCAAGGCTTCTTGTTATGGAGATGAGCAGGGAACACATTTCCCAGGCTATGAACAAGAAGGGGTAGAGAGCCACCCAGACTCCGTACCTTGTGGCTTCCTCTCCTAGACACTGTAATTAGTCGTTTAGGACTGGAGGGAGACACCAACTCCTCGCCTCCTCTGTGGCAGGCAAGGATTTGAACTACATGAGTAACTGACTCCAGTAGTTGGCAAAGAGGGCAGCTGGGTCAGGAGTGGTGGAGAACCCCAGTACTCCAGATTCTAAGGCAAGAGGATCTTGAATGTGAAGCCAGCCTGGGCTAAGCAGTGAAAACTTGTCTCAAAAAACTGAGTCAACAACCAAAGAAGAGATGGTTCAGGATTGTAGTTCTTTAAAAAACAAACTTTTTCCCAAAAATGCATAGTTTGGGATCCTGCCCCCCCTGCCATCAGTCAGTGGGTCTGCAATCTCACCCCTCATGGGCCTGGGTAGAGCAGGATTGTGTCTCTCTCTAGGATTCTTGGCTGGTACCACAGGCCCCCAGTTACATTCCACCAAACTGGGCCAGAGCAAAGAGCATGCCTTCTAAGCAAGAGGGAGCTCCAGGAGCCAGATACTGATCCCACATGGCCAAGAGGGCACATGGAAGACACTGAGTGATCATTGCTGGATCTGTGACATGACATACCTTTCTGTTCCTTGGTTTTCCTCTCTGTAAAATGGGGATAGGTACATTCTATAGCCATGGGTTGTCACACAGACTGAGTTAACACATGTGTGATATTTGTGACAGCATCAACAACACACACACCAGCTGGTATCCCCTTTCCATGCCTCGGTTTTCTTATCTATAAAAGGGAGGGATTGGAACAGACGATGTCTCTGCTGTCAAGAATGGCGGCATTGACTGTTCTCAGGGAAGACCCCAGCCCCTTCCTTTGCAAACAAGCCTTAACCTGGTCCTCACAAGAACTTCCCAAAGTCAGAGCTGACACGGTGCCTGTGGCATTGGCAGGGAAAGAGGAGCTCCAGAGAGAGAATCAAGGAGAGTGCGAGGTTTATTTTAAGGAGTTGGCTCGCGCCGTGTGGGGGCTGGCAAGTCTGAAGTCTGTAGGGCAGGCTGGCAGTTGGAAACTCACAAAGGAGTTGATGCCACCGTCTGGTGACGGGGTTGCTTCTCCAGGAAACAGCAGTGTTCACTCTTCTGCCCTCAGCTGAACAGCTGAGGGTCAGTCGCCCAATCCAAGGTCATGTCCTTTATTTAATGTGGTATAGATGTGGGGCATGCCCTACCATGCCCGGCCTCCACATTGTACCTTATCATACAGGGAGCCACAGAGCCTGGTGATCCTGGACTACAGCCCCCAAAACCATGAGCCAAAATTGCTCCTTCCACCTTTAAGTCACTTCTTACAGGTGACTGTCAGAGTGGCAGGAGATGAACACACCCACTCTACACAGCCATCTGACATGGTACAATCTGACTTCAGACAACCAGCAGCCCCCGGCACAGTGTAGGCTGTCCCTCACTCCTGACACCAGTTGGGCCCCCCAAAATAGCCAGAAACTTCCATGTCCTCAAGAGCTATAAAAATGCAGTGGTTGGGATCTACTTCTGAATTCATTGGTCCAGAGTGAGTCCTGAGCTTTGGGAAAGCCCCTGGGGATCTAAGATGCAGCTAGGGTGGAGATCTGTTGTCACAATGCTGTGAGGAGTCTGCACCAGAAGATCTATAATGTGACCTGAAGTCACTGTCAATGACAGGAACAGTTTTATACACACCCTGCGGAGACTGGGCTGCTCGTGGCATTTTAGAAAAGCCCCTGCTCAGGTTGTTTGGGAAACAGCAAGCTTTCTGAGACTGTGTGGTGGTCACACCCAGCTCATCTCGATAGCTACAAGTCTAGCAAAGACTTAGAGACAGGGCCGCCCTGACAGGGCCGGCAGGTGTACCTGTCTGAAAGCATCTCACACAAATCACACCAGACCCAAGGATGGGAGGTCACCTGGTCTGTGACCAACTCAAGGACTGGGAAGCCTATTTCTCCCTCTTTTCAGCAAGACAACTGGAGCCGGGGGTGTCCCATCACAGGGTCACCTCAGCTAAGAAGGAAGACAAGGTGTTCCTGGTGTGGGGCAGGGGGGCGAGCCGGCTCTTCGTCTCTCTCCCACCCGCTGCCTTTTCACCTTTCTCTGTAAATCTCATTTGATGAGTCCTCAGCTTGGCTGCAAATGAAAGATTTGTAGACCTGGAAGATGCTAATGATGGTTCTTACCTCCTGAGTAACAGTAAACATTTATGGAGCATTATAATTATTCATAATCACTTTTATGTGCTAAATAAATCTGACCTTGCTGTAAAGAAGTCGACCCTGCTAGCCAAGAATCCTGGGTAAAATGAAGTCTCCTAGAAGCTTTTAGTGGAAGAGGTTCTCATTCAATAGCACAAGTACCAGGTAATCCTAACAGCCAAGTCTATGTTTTGACTTCAATTTAAAGGCTAAAAGGAAATAGAAGCTTGGGGTTGAGGTAACTAAGTTAGAGACAGAGACCTAATTTGAACCCAGAACAACCCTGGTACCATCTTGGGAATGGCCACTAAGTCTGGGGAACACTGTCCTGTGAGGGCAGATGTCAAAGTGGGCGGCTTGCAGTCAGATGCACATACGACTTTTGTTGCGTTACCACTGTGGCAGCCAAGTTCATGACAAGGTGTTGGATCCCAGAGCTGATTCTCCTCTGCCTTGAATGTCCCCTTTCTGTAGCCACCAAGTCTCAAAGGGCACCATTAGAAAAGAGATCATTCTTTACTTTACAAGGAAATATCAGTAAGTTAAGATGCGTTTGTCTTTACCAGTAAAAGAATAAATTTAGCCAGGCGGTCGTGGTGCACGCCTTTAATCCCAGCACTCGGGAGGCAGAGGCAGGTGGATCTCTGTGAGTTCGAGGCCAGCCTGGTCTCCAAAGCAAGTTCCAGGAAAGGCGCAAAGCTACACAGAGAAACTCTGTCTCGAAAAACAAAAAAAAAAAGAAAGAAAAAAGAAGTCAAGTCGGGTGGCAGTGGCGCATGCCTTTAATCCCAGCACTCGGGAGGCAGAGGCAGGCGGATCTCTGTGAGTTTGAGGCCAGCCTGGTCTACATAGTGAGATCCAGGAAAGGCACAAAGCTACACAGAGAAACCCTGTCTCGAAAAACAAAACAAACAAACAAAAAGAATAAATTTAGTTTGATAAACTAATCAAACGAGATAAAAAAAATAGACAGCGAAGAAAATAAAAGGAGGGTTGGAGAGGTGGATCAGCTGTTCGGAGCTCTGTGCACAGTGCCTACATCAAGTAGCTCACAACTGTCTGTCCTGTCACAGGGGAGCCAATGCCCTCTGGCCTCCAAGGATGTCTGCACACTTGGTGCGTATAAACTTATGCATACACACACACACACACACACACACACACACACACACACACACACACTAACACGAATAAAAAATAAATAGATCTTTAAAAGCAAACCAAGCTGATTAGAAATGAGTTCTTTTTACTTAACATTTAGCAAATTTACATTCTCCTTGTCTACCCTTGGGTCTCTTAAAATTAATCTCTATCGATATTTCCATGTATTATTAGCTTTTATTCCCATGTAAAATCTCCCTATCAAGAATTCCTTCCTTCTGTCCCCTGGGCTCCGGGCAGACAGCTTCTTCCCCTAGGAATAATTTGTGTGTTAAGCCGTCAGTCGTCACTGTATCTAGTCACATTTTTCTCCCTGTCCCTCAAATTTTCCCTTAAATCCTACTTAATAGGGCCCATGGTGTCTGTCTGGAGTTCTGTGAAGCGCTGGGCTGACATAGACCCTAATTTAGCTAAACAAACGCAGTCCGTGTCTGGCATCTACACAGTAGCCTGTGACCTTTCCGTCCTCGATTCTCTTTCCCAAAGTTCTGAGGAAGGAGTGTGAACACTACCCCTGCCTGCCCTCTCCGGCTCCTGGCCTCCTAAGTCAGATTTCAAAAGCTTCACTGATGCAAGCCTCCTTCAGATTCTGCCTTTCATTTGCACGTAGACCAGCCTTAGCCGGAAGTGGTCCATGAGTGTAGCCTCTCCTTGCTGGTGAGGCATCTCGGGTCCACAGTTTCCAGAAACACGCACCTTCCCCTGGGTCCCTGCTCAGGCCTTAGACCCTCTTACCTTTTAACTGGCACAGACTGTGACCAAGCAAGCCACAGACTTCACCCCCCACCCCCATCCCTGGAACATATCTGCCTTCATCATTTCAGAAAAGCAAGAAACTCCTACCTTGGGAATTTCACATCTCATCCCCTCTTTCCCTGCCGCCTCCCCCTCCCTCCTGCATGCCTTCTCACAGGTAGAAGCCTCTTCTGCTTGTCTGCCCCTGGGCGAGACTGACTGTCTCACCACAAGCGCAGGATCTGTCATGATCACCAGTGGTCAGGGTCTGGACCAAGTGTTGCCAGCTTCTTGGCGTCTTAGTCAAATAATCGAAATAAAGATGCACACAGATTGCAAAGTAGCAAGGAAACTTTATTCAAAGCAATGCACTAGAGCAAGCTGGGAAAACAGGAAGATACGCGCATTCGAGAGTGACAGCAGACCACATGAGGGAGGGAACTCAAAGGACCCTGTTACTGTTTGAGACCTCCTTCCATGGGGTTTAGGAGAAGGAAGAATTCGGCCGATCTCTGCTCATTGAGTATGTCACTTCCCATGATGCATCTGATTGGAATCATACATGTGCCTAATGATGTATAGCCATAGATGGTAAGAAGGGAAGTCTCCCTAAATGTTCACTCAGAGGATAGAATTTGCCTGATTGTGCATGCACTCAAAAGCCAAGTAGCCAGGCGGTGGTGGCACACGCCTTTAATCCCAGCACTCGGGAGGCAGAGGCAGGCAGATCTCTGTGAGTTCGAGGCCAGCCTGGACTACCAAGTGAGTTCCAGGAAAAGGCACAAAGCTACACAGAGAAACCCTGTCTCGAAAAACAAAAACAAAAACAAAAACAAAAAAAGCCAAGTAAACCACATCAGAGCCACTGCCTTCCATATCCAGACACATTCTGGTATGCATTTTCGTAGAAATTGTTCATGAATGGGGAGGTTTGATCCTTGTCTAGGGGAAGAGGAACTTAGTCCATTGTTTGGAGTGAGGTGCTCATGCAGCCCAGTAGGTTACAAGGTGTCTTGTTGGGAAAGGGATATGTGTGCTTAGCCCAAACCAAGTAGAGTCCCAGGTTGCTAAGCTATTCCCTATGCTTATCTGTCTTATCACATCCAGACATGGGTGCTCAGCACTAGTCATCGGTAGTTGAGTAGGTGATAATTAAAGGTGAAAGACATAGAGATCATTCACTCTAATCCCCCTTTGAATGTGCATGCGAGAGAGAGAGAGAGAGAGAGAGAGAGAGAGAGAGAGAGAGAGATTACTAGGAATTGAATGCAGGGTTTCACACATGGTAAGGCAAACACTCCATCCACTGCTGAGTTCCATCACTTTGCTTTGTAAAAAAGCAAATGGGGAAAGGACATTAGGAGACAGCCCAGAATCACACTGTATTGTAGCTTCCTGACCCAGGGCCCACGCACACTTGTCTGTGTGCTTTGAGAAACCGCATCCTCTCTAAGAAGGCAGTGAAGGCAAGCATCAGCACCCCTGAGAATCCCCGGGACTGCCTCCTCAACATCACTCTTTCTGTTCCAGATCATTCTAGGCCCTCTTACCGGCCTTTCTCTCTGTAGCTTACTTCTGCCAACAACCATTTTCCAAGCCAGGCCTGGCATTTTGCAGTCTCCTGAAAGCCATCTGGCTTCCTGTCCTCCAAGCTTTACTTGGTACCAGGTTAACGGAGGTCATATTCCTTTTGCAAGGCTTGACCTTCCCTTCCAGAACAGAAATGGGCATCTCCTCCACAAGCAGTGCCCTGACTTTAAGAAACTGTCCTCCGAGTGTAGAGGCACACCTGTAATCCAAGCACCCAGGAAGTAGAGGCAACAGGATCAAAAGTTCAAGGTCATTCTCAGTTGTCATAGCTAATTCAAATCCAGCCTAGGCTATCTGACATCCTGTCTCAAGAAGATAGATGATAGATAGGTAGGTAGGTAGATGGATGGATGGATGGATGGATGGATGGATGGATGGAATGGAAGAAAAAGAAAAGAAATTATTTTTTAAAAAATCTAGTGGGATATACCAGGAACCTCCAGGAAGATGGCAGCTCTAAATGATCCAACCAAGTGCATCTGTCTAAGGAGCTAATGGCAGGTACCTATGTCTGCTTGAACCTTAAATTAGCCAGCTGGTGGGACCTCAGGCTTGCTTGATGTCCTTCTCCTTGTGTGTGACTGCTCCAAGACAGGATGCCAGAGATTAAAGATAAAACCCCTCTGAATGGCATGCCCTCAAGCCCATGTGCCCACCGCCCAGAGGTGCCATTCTTGGGCAAAGGGCAGGGCTGTGAGTCACCCCATGGTAGTCACCACTCCCAGACTGTTCTCCTAAGACTAGACCAGAAGGAACTCTGTGAGTTACCTACACGAGGACCTCTTGGGAGAGGTGGCCACAGTGTTCAGGCATAGGTAATCAGCTGCGCCAAAACGCAGAGCAAAACTCTTATCAGAAGATGTCATTTCCCCCTAAATGTCATATATACCATTTTTACTGGGGCATGATGACAGAGTGAATAGCTTAACATAAATTTGCATAATGCAATACAGCTGTTAATTTATGATCATATTAAAGCACAAAGTTTTTTAGTTGGAGGCATTTTAAAGTCTTAATCTTCCAACTTTCCCTCCTGTTTGCTCTCTGTTTTTTTTTTTTGTTTTTTTGTTTGTTGTTTTTTTTTTTCCCCGAGACAGGGATCCTCTGTGTAGCTTTGTGCCTTTCCTGGAACTCACTTGGTAGCCCAGGCTGGCCTCGAACTCACAGAGATCCGCCTGCCTCCGTCTCCCGAGTGCTGGGATTAAAGGCGTGCCCACCACCACCGCCCGTGCTCTCTGTTTATTACTTACTTCAAGCTGACAGGAGGAAATACAGGTATCTGGTTAAATTTGAATTCCAGATAAACAATGACTAGCTTTTTAGTGTAGCTCATTCACTATTGGGGATGTCCTTACACTAAAAATGTAGGTGCTGTACTCTGATACTTAGTTAACTGAGTGCTTCTATTTCTGTTCTAAATTGGGGGCGCCTGCACTTAGCTCAGTGATGGCTTAACCCCGGACAGTTGCTGCCAGAGCAGAAGGGATGGTAGGCAGGGACAATGCCCACCGTGGGGTCCACTGAGGAGCAGTAACAGAGTTAAGTGAATCCAACCACAGAGGGGTGCCAGTGAACATGGGGAACTGAGGCAAACAAGATACGTGGGCACTCCTGGCAGCACCGGGGGGTTACAGCTTTGGTTTTCAAACTTTGGTTCCCATGATGAGAAATGCAATTTATAACTCAGCTCAGTGCTCATTTACTGGAGCATACCACACAACAGAAACAGAAGTTTCACAAAAGGACACATAGCTGTGTATATGTGGGCCTGCTCTAGTCTACTGTACATGTGCATGCTCTGTGTGTTGTGTGTGTGTGTGTGTGTGTGTGTGTGTGTGTGTGTGTGTTATGCCCTGCATGCATTCACTTATTCATTCATTTATTTAGGTTTTATATTTTTCTCAATATTTTATATTTTCACAATATTTTATATTGTGGTCCAGCTTTATTTTGTTTTGTTTCAGACTGAATATATATCCCTGGCTGTTCTAGAATTGACTATGTAAGATCAGGCTGGCCTTAAATTTGAGTGATCTTGACTCTGCCCCCCACCCCCCCCCCCCCCCACCCCCCCACCCCCAGTGACAGGATAGCATGCGAACACCATCATGCCTGGCTACTACATCATTCTAAATTTTTGTCTTTGCCCCTTAAATTGACTTTATAGACCCCTAAAGGACCATAGCCCCTGTTTTGAAAATCACTGAGTGCCAGGAAAGTAAATAGATTAAGAAAGAGTCCATGAGGTGGCGAGATGCTCAGTGAGTAAGAGGGCCTCTGTACGAGCAGAGTGTGTGTGGATGCCAGGACACACTTACAAAGTGGAGCGTAGCCACGTGTGCCTGGAATCCAGTTCTGTGGGGGACAGAGATACAAGAATCACTGAGGCTGGCTTGTTGCCAGCCTAGCTCCAGGTTCGGTGAAAGACCCTGTCTCCAATGAATTAGGCAAGACATCAGATGTCCTCCTCTGCTCTCTGCATGCACAAGTACACACACACACACACACACACACACACACACACACACACACACACACGAATCTCCTCTACAAATGAGGAAATATATCAGACCAGTGAAGACTCTTCCCATTTGTGCTCATCTGTGACAAAGTAAGGGCTAAAACTTTGGACTTCCAGCTTGTGAGCCTGTGTTTTGAGTTTCCTGCCCTCCTCTTCCTAGCCCTTCGTCTGGTCTTTGAGTGGAATGCACATTCAGGGACTCTCTACTGTACCTGCCATCAGCACACGACTGGGACAGCACAGTCTTACCTGTCATCTCCTCACATTTCCAAACTTTGCACCGTTTCTGGGGTGATTACCTCACAGCTATGGCGTCGACTTGACTTGGAGAGCATCAAAACTCATTCATCCCGTTCGGTCTCCAGCAGCTAACTGATAAACCTGTCTCGTTGTCTCTGTGCCTCCAGAGAGCTTGACAGTCCTGGTGTGTCCCTGCTAGGACTGTCACCGTCAACGGCACAGGAAAAGGGCAGTAATAGTAACTACTGCATGGGAGCACATGCGCTCCAGCACCTACGCAGTATCTGTGAGGTCTGTTGCAAACATTCCCTTCTAGAGTGGAGGAAGTAGAGATTCAGAGGGCTCCAGGTATTTTTTTTTCTCAAGGTTATGATGCAAATCTAGAATCCAGCCTTCTCCAACTCTTACACTGAGCTGAGTCTTACAAAGAAATCAACTGATAGGTCAAGAAATTCCCATGTCCACTGTATATTTCCTTTCTGTCCCCACACAGAATGCTCTCTAATCTGAGCACCTCCTCTGGAGTGCCCTAGAATCTCTTCACGGACTCTCAATTCCATACACATTTTTCTTTTGGGTTGTGACAGGCAAGTCCCAAGGAAACTCTTATTTCCAGAGCACTTCCCCACGCCTCCACAGTGATTGTCACCTCGCCCACTGGATCCAAGCGCAACGTTCCTTCAGATGTTTTTTATTAGCTCAGTGGCCAGTGTACATAGAGAAGCAGGTTAGCCCTCTCCTTCCATTCTGTGGTTTCCACTCCATCCCTCTGGACCATGGCATCTGCTTCATGAGCTGCTAGACAACCCCATGGGGCAGCACAGCAGGCAAGCACCCACACCCAGGAAGGTAATATGGAGACTCACCACATCACCTTCATGCAGCCTGTGATGCCAAGCTCTGATCCCAACTCCCTGCTGAAAGGCCCCTTACCTATCCACACTACCTTGGGAACAATACAGATCCTCCCTGAGCCTATGTCTTCATCTGTTAAAAGGGACAGCAACACACACACACACACACACACACACACACACACACACACACACACCAACCAGAGTCATCCCCCTGCCACTGCATGTCATGCCCTCCTCATTACTGGGAACTTTTTCTACTCTCCTGCTCTAAATTCACCTCTGACATCCCATTTTCCCAGGACATGATTTCCTTCAAGAGGCCAACAGAACAATGCTTAAATCAGAGAGCATGTGTAGATCCCAGTCACTGGGGTTCTAGAACCCCCTCCTAGGTCTATACAGGAAACTGTTCTGTCCATTCCTGCCCACTACACCAGGAATAAGAAGTTCACCTCTGCCTGGGGGGAGGGGCAGCTTGTGGCTGGACCAGGCCGACATCCTTCCACCATGAGTCAAACTCCCCTAGAGAGGCGCAGCGGACACCTCCTGGCATTGACGATCTCTCGCAGAGTAGCAAGGTCGCGCATGTCTTCTGCCCATCTGTGTCCCCCATGACTGGCTGTGTCCCTCTGGAAGAAGCAGCAGACCCCATATGGGATGGTGAGATGGTGTAATGCCGATGCTGAAGGCTGCTTCCATAACACTCATCTCCAAAGGGCCGGGGTGGCCCCATCCCTGACCCACTATCAAGTCACCATGGAATTTATCTAAGTTCATAGCAAGTATTGTGACCCTGTATCATGAGAAGAAGCCCTGTACATTTATGATATAGTGGGTGGAAAGGGCATTTCCTTTGTTTCCTCCCTGAACTAAGTCTTTCAGGTATTCTGGTATCTTGTGAACAATTTCTCATGTCCCTCCCTCAAATCCTCTTTAAAACATCTTGTCTGTGCCTTTACGGTTCCTGATGGGATGGACTCATCCTCCATGGACTGGAAGCTCCATGTTGAAGGGCACATACTCAAGCACCCCCAGTGCCCAGCACAGTGTCTGGGTCATCATGAGCATCCTGATGGACCACCCATCACCTGCATCCAGACTTCCCCTCATCCAACTTCACCATCTTTCCATGTGCACAGGGCAATAAGGGGTCCTCCCTTGAGGTGCTGGTTGGCCTACTCTCTAGGACCTTGTTCCCAAAGCAGCCTCGTTTTTACGGGGTCCCACCCCCACCACCTGCAGCGAGGCTGTGCAGTGAGCATTGGACGAGCCTCTCTAGAAAGAGCGCAAATCCAAGACATGGTCAGCTCCACCTACAAAACGCTGCCTGAGGGGAGGCGACCCTGGTGGGGCACGGGGAAGCTAAAGACAAGTTGTGGGCGTCCACTGAGTTTTCTCAGGCAGGCATTCTTTTCTGAGCCATCCTTGAATGGAGGAGGTTCGTGCTGATGCAGCGCTGTGCATCAAGGCCAGCGCGTCTCTCTTTTGCTGGGTGAGAAACTGCAGCTGCCAAAGTCGAGTCAGGCCGCGCAGCTGGCAAGCCGGGAAACCAATTTAAACTCTGTGTGCGCTTCTAGTATGGAGGACTGGTGCCTGAGGTGGGATCTGAAGTCGAAGGCGGGAAGCCCTGGAAGAATTTCCCTAGCCATCCGTAAGAACTAGTCTTGGTCTACTGTTCTAGAAGACACCATCTTGAGCTTGGGAGCTTGGCTTTCCAGTGATGGGCCAACACTTGGCACTCCAGCCTCACACAAGGTTTTCTATCCTTGGATACAGCCTGGACTCACCCTGGGAAGTCTTCTGCCTATGGTTCCCTGCAGCTTCTGTGTCTCTAGAAACTGGCCTATGTACAGGCTTAGCCACAAGCTCCCTGGTCTCTCCAGGCACACTCAAGGATGGCAATCACAGTCCCTTCCTGTCCACCAGAGCTCAGTGCTCAGTGGCACCCTGAGCTGGAGTCTCATCTCCTCAACTCCCCACCAAGACTGAAGGGCCCTCTCTGCCACCATTCCATTTAGTCCCCCCCCCCAGTAGATTTGGGGGCCCCTGAGCCTAAAGCAATCACACGATTATAAAGCACACCTCTGATGGCAGTGGAATCATTTGTATTGAGACCACTCATCAGAAAGAAAGGTACTCTAGGAATGTAAAGGATAGTTTAAAATTAGTCCCAGGCAGTTTTGTCTTTGGTCTGTGTGACTTTAAAAAACAAAACAAAAACAAAACCCCTACTTTTGGACACACTCATCTGTGGGTCCTGAAAATGAAAGCAGGTTAACATGGTCATCCTTGCCTTGACCTAAAGACTCTGAGGGTCATGAGACCCTCCTAGACGCCCAAGAGTGGCCATGTGCCTGAGAAGGAATGGCATTTTCCCATCAGGTACGCTCTTCATTTTTTAAGATTCAACACCCAAACCAGAAATCTACCCACCTGCCAAGTCTAAGTTTGGGGAAAGAATGCTATTTTCTTAGTCAAGTGTGGGGACAAATACCACAGCATCCTAGGGACTGGGCCAAAAGTGGGCAGACATGGAATGATATGGCCCAGCCCACAGAATCCAGTCACAGCCGCCTGGAGAGGACAGAGGTCAGCGCAGGCAGCCTATAAACTGAGTGCGACTGGAGAGGTACTGTTATAGCTTTTAAAAATGTACTCGGTGCTGAATTTAAGAAATCAGAATTCTACAAAAATCTAGATCCTAGCTCTTTCTTTGAAGCCGTGGGAGCCTAGACCACCGTCAGCCCACCCCTTCCAGCAGCATCGGACAAGGGCAAATCCTCAGAGTGCCTGGAGCGCCTCCTGCCTACAGCAAGATGCTGCAGCCCTTCTGTATCACACCCGTGCCCTCTGGGCACCAGCTCACACAGTCCTGGTGCCCCCTGGCTCCACGGGCACTGGGTTTGCAGCAGCATCTGAGCTATGTGATCTTGCCCCCACCTCTGCATTTCCACGACCAGGGGCGGTTCCTCGTCTGCTCCGCACCCAACCTCCGCCGGACACGGACGAAACACCCCTGCCAGCCTTTGCCCTCCGCAACCTCCAAAGCTTTCTCTGAGCCTTTGCACGGGTCATGTTGCCCTCTAGAATGCGTATGGGACCGGTGTGATTCACAAGGAAGTCTAGAGAACTCTGGACCCCAGCTCAGGAGCTTGCAAACCCAGGCTGCAGGCCAGAGGGCAGAGGGCTGTGTGGTACTCTGTGTGGCAGGAACAGGGATGTCTTTGCCCAGGGCTGTATGAAGACAGCCTTTGGTGGCTGTCCCTGCTGGCTGGCTGGCAGGGAGAATTGGGTTTTGCTCAGCCATCTGTTCCAGGGCAGTGTGCCCACCAAAGCAGGGCCAGTTAGTCATGCTTGGTAACCTATAAGAAGAGAGGGCACACAGATGAATGGAGGAACCTTTAGAAAAAGCCACGGATGTCCCTCTCCTGCTCTCGTCTGGGTCCATTTCTTCTGGCCCTGCAGGCCCTTAGCAGAAATAAAGACAATATATAGTGTGCTATTTTCACTATTTCCAAATAGATTCACGAGTCTGGCCAAACTTCTCAAGGGTGACCCCTATTGGTCCAGGGACAGCTCTTGGAGGAGAAGCTGTGCTCGCTGAAGTCACAGAGAGGGAGAGAAATTGGCAGGGGGTGTTCCCACCCCCAAGTTAGACTATGAAGACAATAGGGTAGGTAATCTCCACTCATGTGAACTCTATGCCAGAGGATTCCACTGAAACTCAGGGAGGGCTGAAGGTCAAGGCTAAGAAAGCCAGAGCCAAAACTCTAGGTAGCTGCAGGATTCCCAAATGGCTTCCTGTCCCTTCTAAGAGAGCTGCCCTGTGCTAACGGGGACCAGCCTTGACCAGCCAGAGCAGCCTGTCTCGGGCCTTGGGCCAGTCCGAAGAGAGGTCCTGTATGGTCTCCGCAGCGGCTTCTGCAGCTGCGGGAGCCAAGAACCCACAGCATCCTTCCTTCTCTTGGCCAGAGCTCCACATTCAAGACCCTAGTCCTGCCCTCTCTTACCCACCTTCAACCTCCCTGACCCCGAAGCCCCTGGTCCCCAGAGGGCCCCTTGCTCTGCCGGCCTGGTTTATGGTCTGTCCCGTGAAACATCTCCCACAGGTTGTTCTCCTGTGTCCTTGTGCTGTCCCTGTCGCAGGCCTTGGAGTCCGCGTTTGGTTTTTATTCACTCCGTGACGCCACAAGCCCCACCCCTCATCTTGCCAGATGCCGCCATCTGTGCCTCCTGACCTTACACACAAATCCCCTGAGCAAATGCTCAGGTCCCTCGTCTATAAACTACAACTTGGTTTGTACACGGCACTGGTAAAGTCGCCCACAGAGCTCAGCAGAGTTCCTCCGTAGACCTAGAACTTTCCTTTCTTGTGAATGACATCATTGGCTCTGCTTCCACCCACCCCTCCCCCAGCGTAGGCATCTCTCCATCCCAACCCGACCCTTGTTACAGCCACACCTCTCCGGCCCTCATTCAGGACCCAGGCTCTGAAGGGTGATCCTGCAGATGCCTGCAAGGGTTCCCCAGCCTGTGGAGTCTGGGGTGTGCAGTGTGCTTGACCCTGCCTGACACTCCTCAGTCATCAACTCACCGCAGCAGCCCGGACTTAGAGGTGTTCATCTCCGCTCGCCCACGCAACGGCAGCCCGGCAGATCTGCATCCCGTCAGTGACACATGACTCCTGTGTTCTCTGAAAATCCACCCTACGTCCTGGTTCTGACCCCTAGGAGGGATCCAGCTCAGCTGTGCCGACCCCTCAGGATTGCGGCTCTGGCTTCTCGGACCACCCAACCCCAACACACGCCCCCCACGCCATGCTTCCTTGCCCTCTTTACCACCCCACCTTCTCAGTCTCTGTGGGGGTGGCCATAGACTTGCCCTCTGCTTTTGACTGTCTGGACCTATGATCCTGATGGAAAAAAATCCTACAGCCAGCTGGCCCTCCCCTAAAGGCCTCCCTGGAGTGACCTGGAATGTCACCTCTGATAACTAGAGGGACTTGCCCTCTCAGCCACTCTGACCTTCACGCTAAGTACCTTTGAGAAGCCTTGCCCCTGTGTTGGGTAGGATGCTCTGAGACTGTAGGGTCTCAGAGTCAGGCGTCCATGCGTACACGAGGCCCAGAACCCAGGCAGCAGGCATAGAGACGAAAGAAACCTAAGACTCTAAGATCCCCAGCCAAAACAAATTGCCCTCATTAACACCGGCCTCCGCCACCGTCTCTGGGCTGGGACCAGACTGAAGTGAGGCAGAAACCACAGAAGAGTGTGTGCCAATAAAATGGCAATAAACACACAGCGGCGATGGAACACGGCTCCGCGTTGTTCCAAAACCTTGTCTAACTGCTTTTATTGTTTCTGTGTGAAAGAACACAAATGCATTTGGAAAATTGCTTCAGCATCAGGCTCCCGTTCTCTGGGGAAGGCTTTCCAAAGTCCCCACCCCTACCCACTGTAGCTCCCGACCTTCACAGTGTCCCATGAAAGTCACAGGGTCCTCACTTCCAGCAATGCACTAGAATAACCCTGTGCCCTTGACCCCGGGGACTGTGCATTAGCCATCTCTACCCATGCCTGCACAGTGCTGGGTGCAGAGCAGGTACAGACAGCACTAGGCCATAGGAAAGGCAGGGCACAGACCTGTAGGGGTCCCATGGGTAGCTAAAGGGATCCGTGTGAGGCAGACAAAATTCTTATTAGGGGGAGAAGAGGAGGTTATTTCTGAAAGAATACACCACTGAAATAAAAGCATTAAAAACACATAAACTAAGAATCTTTTGTCACGTGAGACTGTGGGGGTGACTTGTTCTCTTGGGGCATAGTCACCACCTTAGGGTTTTCCCCACATTAGCACAACCTAATCACAGAGTAAAGAAAGCCAAAAGAAGGTACCAGAGCTGGACCCAGAGCTGGGACTGGTAGAGGCCTATGTCAGGAAGCTCTAAAGAGAACAGGGGGGGTGGCCTTTGGGGGAAGGCTTGGGTGCCACCAGCCCAAATGACCCAGAAAATGAGGAGGGGATTTTTCTAGGGGCATTGAGAAGTGAGAGGGGAGACCCTTCCCATTCCACGAGAGATGCAGAGAGCCGGGCCTCTCTGATCCACCTGGAGTGCTATGCGGGTACCACATGGGAAGGAGAAACGGGGGGCGGGGTGCACAAGGAGCCGGTTAGAGACAGCAAGGAGCCCAGGACCAGAACCTGGGCTCATGAGCTGGGCAACGCTGGGAAGACCTTCCCACAGCCAACTGACCCAGAGCCAGGAAACATTGGGCCTGGGTCCATCTGGCACACTGAGCTGCAACCCTGCCTCATCTTGGAGGACTTACCCAATAGCACCCTCCATCTTCCTGCCACCAGAGAGGACCTCCTCATGGCATCTCCCCAAGGCAGTCCCACCTGACATGGGATCTTGTCCTTGGTACATCGGTCTCCTACCTGAGCTGGGAGGGAGCTGGCTTGTATGGATTCACAGGGCCTGTAAACTGCCTTTGATATTCATGTACTCATCCTGTGTCCAAAGGGAAAGAACCATAAGCAGTGCCTCTTAAGAAAACCTACAACCAGCACTTCAGAGGGCAGCCCGGCTGTGACTCTGCAGTGCCCCATTTTCCAGATTTCCAGAGTCTCCGGGAGGCCAGTAACTATCTCCCAGCGGGGCCTGCTAGACTCACAACTCCGCCCTTTTCTTTGCAGTTCTGTCGGCCAGTCATGAAAGTAAAAAATCTCTACATGTTCATTATGAAAGAAAACACAATGAACTACTCTCTAGACTTCTGGTGTGTGTGTGTGTGTCTGTGTCTGTGTCTGTGTGTCTATGTCTGTGTGTGTGAAAGCTCTCACAGGGCAGACCTTTGCAGCTCCATATGTATCTCAGGCTGGCTTGGAACTTGAGATTCCCCTGCCTCAGCCTCCTGAGGGCTAGGATTACAAGCCTGCCCCATCAGGCTCCATTTCCTTGGCAAAAAACAAAACAAAGAAACAACTTAATAAAGTACTTGTAACTGTTGTAACTGGGGCTAGGTATATGTTAAAGAGTAGCTGATCAATGGCGTTTTCTTCCAGAAAGCAGCAAGTAGACCTTCTGTGTGAGCAGTCTCTCTGACTGCGCTGGGGTTCTAGGTACATAAAAAGAGTGTTGAACCAAGAGGACCTCTGAGTTTCCTTCCTGTTGTTCCCTGACTGGTATCCCAGCCCCGTGCACCTGAGAGCGTTGGTCCAACCACATAGCTTTCAACTTAGCATGGTCAGGACCACCCTCATGCCGCCAGAATGGCAAGCGAGAATAAAGATCCCCAGTTAAATCTGAATTTCAAATAAGCAATGCATGATATTCTTACAGCACAAGAATGTCCCGTGCAATATTCCACACATACACACAGTTTGAGTGAAAAGCATTTTTGGTCTTAATTCAGGTTGCTGTAGCAAAATCACCATAGACTGGGGGCTGGACGACAGCTAGCAGTTTCTCACAGGATGAGAGTGCTGGCAGATCCAGGTCCTAGGAAGCATGACACCTTCTCTGTGTACACTCACACGGCTCTCCTCAGTGCTCCCCAGAGGAGGGGGCGGGAGCACCTGGGCTTTGTCCTCTTCTACACCGCCTGACTGACTGACTGACTGACTGACTGGAAGCCGAAGTGTGAACGCAGTGTGTTAAGAACTGCAAAGTCACACTGCCCAAGTTCACCTCCTACTTGATCTAGAACAGACCCCATGTCATTCCACAGGTGCATTGTCTCCCTGGGGATTTTCCATGGTCACCCCAGAAGGATGCACCACTGCATTGTCTCACACTTGAGCACTGAGAACTGGCTCAGCGTGTGTGAGGTCCTGGGTATCTCTAACACTGCCCAACAAGAAAGGAAGGAAGGGGGGGCACACAACAGAGAAAACACATTCAAGGGTGTGTTGGTTCTTTTTCTACTCTTCTACTCTCAGCTCTTTGGGGGAACCCCCAGCCCAGCTCCCAAATAACCACATGGAAACTTATTCTTTCTTATGAATGCCTGGTCTTAGCTTGGCTTATTTCTAGCCAGCTTTTCTTAACTTAAATTATCCCATACTTTTTGCCTCTGGACTTTTATCTTTCTCTATCCTGTATACCTTTCTTTCCTTCTTGTTCTGTATCTGGCTGTGTGGCTGGGTGGCTGGCCCCTTCTTTCCTCGCTGCTTGATTCCCTTCTTCCCAGTGTCCTCCTATTTATTCTCTCTGTCTGGCAGCCCCCCCCTAGCCTTTCCCCTGCCTCGCTACTGGCTGTTCAGCTCTTTATTAGACCAATCAGGTGTTTTAGGCAGGCAAAATAACACAGCTTCACAGAGTTAAACAAAGGCAACATAAAAGAATGCAACACATCTTTGCATCATTAAATAAATGTTCCACGGCATAAACAATGTAACCCATCTTTAACTAATATCCTACAACAAGGGTGTAGCTCTGGATTTTCATATCCTGGCTTTTGTTTCATGCTTCCCTCTCCAGCACCACTGGCAGAGAGCATACTGCTGAGCCCCAGTCTGTTGGCCTGGAGTCTGGAACTGCCTCTGCTCCTCATTTGTTGAATACTTAAAGCAAGCTACTTCACCTCTCTGGCCCGTGGTTCCTTATGACAGGGTTACATTTTTGGAACCTGTGTATCTCCCCTTTCATTTTTTTTCTTTCAAGTGTCCCATGACTGACATCCAGTGCCAGCAAAAACGCTGGCATCTGACTCTCTTTTCTCCTAAGCTGGTGCATGAAAGGACCTCTAGGGCTGCAGAGACAGTGCAGCAGTCAAGAGCACTTACTGTTTGTACAGAGAAGCAGGTTTTACTGCCCGGCACACACACACACACACACACCACGGTGGCACGTAACTCCAGCCCCTACTCTAGCCTCCATAGACACTGTATGTAAGTGGTACGCAGATAAGCAGGCAGGCTGACACTCATACATAAAATCAAAATAAGTAAATAAAAAGCTCCTCAATTTTCAACAGTCCTTAAAATCTGGTCCCCAGACACTATTTCGGCCTCTAGATATCACTCTTGGACAAAGGAGGATTTTTTGATGGGGGAGGAGGGGATTTTTTTCCAACTTGGGCTTGGCCCTCCCCACTTATACCCTGAATTTTGAAAATAGACTGAGAAGTCAATAGGGATTTGAAGATGTGTGTGTGTGTGTGTGTGTGTGTGTGTGTGTGTGTGTGTGTGTGTGTGTGTGTTGGGGGGGGCTATTCCTGCTACAATAAATTGCATCACAGTGGAGATCTTTTTCCAGAGAATTCTGAGCCCAGACAATGGCTCATTTATTTAAAGCAATATTCAAAACAACAGAACTCCAAGTCAACAAAAGGATTTCTCTGGATCTTAGAGTTGATTGCAAAGGGATTTATACCACATAGGAGGGAGAAAAAAAAAAAGAAAGAGCCATTCGATGATAGATTCCAGGCAGGTGGAAGGTGACCTTGTAAATAAAAATCCTAGGATGGTCTGCTGAAATGCTGTGACATCCCGTGGGGCTCAGCCCACCTACGACAGTGTGAGACAGAAGCCCAGGAGCTCTGCCTGGGAGGATGTTTGGGTAAATATTTGGGCAGCCTTTGGCTGCGGCTGCTACACTGGTGAGCCGAGCTGGAGACCGGAGGAAATGGCTCTTGTCTCCCAGGCCCTCCAATGATACATTCTGATAAACATCCAGACAGGCTGACTCTGGCCCAAGCTCTGGGAATACATTACATATTCCACATGCCAGCAGAGACCACGCTCTAGGCATGGTGGCAGAGAGGGGACAGGAAGCAAGCGGCGGGAGGGGTCTGCAACCGGCTGTCTAAATTTAACAGGCAGTGGCTTTTAGGCCAAGTGGATAAAAAATAAATTCCAGCGCTTAGAGCTCTTATCTTTGTTTTACCATTTCTCCAAACAGTGAATGACCTGAACTCTGACTCTCGGGGTAGATTATCAACAAAAAGCACACAGGAAGTGGGGGTGGGCAGGGCGTAAACCCTGGACCACTCTGCCTTCCCATGGCATTTACTTGGTCTAACTGAGTGACTAAAACATGCTTGGGTCGCAAAGCTGTCTTTGAGCAGATGAGGTATGGCCCTAATACGTCAGACCAACTCAGAGGTGGAGGCACCTTGTGGTCACCCATGTCACCCACCCATTGATGAGGGGGCATCTATTAATATCCTAAAGTGACCTTTACAGATGCCCATGGACCTGCACAGCATTTTCCCGACACATGTTACCTGCGGCATATGACACATGCTTTGTTTGTCCCCTGTGTTTGTCTGTTCCAGTCCTCCTGGGACACAGGACACATGGTGTGTGAGTTTCACATTAGCCCTGTCTCTCACTTCTTCTCTCTCTGTTCCCTTTGTCCCACTGGTGTCTGTTCTGACTTCTCCTCTCCCCAAGCTGGCAATGCACTAGTCCTCCCTAGACCTGAATCCCCGGCCCTTGACGGGGGTGGAAGGGGGGGCAGTCAGCTTTCCGTCACTACAGCAAATTCCCGAGATCATCAACCAGTAGAGAGAAAAAGGCTGTTTGGGCTCACAGCTTTGAGGGTTTCAGTCTCGGCTGTAGATCTTCGTTGCCTAGAGCAGGCAGGATGTGGTGGCATGAAGCCTTCACCTCATGGCTGAGATGCTAACAGAAGAGGACTGGGCTGGGAATCCCACTCAAGGTCAACCCGACCAGATGGCCTCCTCCCCCTAAGCCTTGAATGTCCATCCCCCTAAGACTCTTGAATATCCACCACTTCCCAAAAGCACAGGGCTGGTGCTTTCCTGTGTGAGCCTTTAACACATGGACTGTGGGAGACATTTTAGAGCCAAATTACAGCAATCTGAGATGTTGTCCAGCGTCCCTTACTTTCCAGTGACCAGGCGCCTTCCCTGGGCAGTAGTGAAGGTCCAGTCCCTCTGTGCTTCTCTTGCTCTTAATCCCTGAGGGCACAGCCCCACTGTCCTCCCACTTCTAGGCACAAGTTGCTGTTGGGGGGGGAGGAGCCCCAACACAGATCTCCAGGTACCGACCGAGCTCCTCCCACACACCCTGGCTCCTCTCTCCATCTTTTTCTCAGTCACCAGCAATGAAGCCTGGGACTGACTTTAATCTCCTGTCCCCTTGGACCCTTATATCCCAAACCAAGCCTCCCTTCCCCTCCTCCTCTCCCTCCCCTCCCCTCCAATCCTCCTTTATAACAGTGACTGTGACATCCAGGCTACACATGATAATCCCTCGGGAGCTCGGGGAAACAACACCAATCCCTGTAGCCAATCCAAGCCAATTGAATGTAAATGCCTTGGGATGACCCCACCCCATCCTAGCACCATCAGGGAGTATCAAGATGGAGGCACATAGTTTACCTTCTCGGGCTGTGCATGGAACTCATCATTTCAGCAATAGTCCCCGTCCCCGTCCCCCGCATGGCTCCCCAATTCCTCCCGCTCCATCTATTCGTCCTGTCATTGTCAGATCACAAAAATGCCATTTTCACCGTGTTACCTCCACTCTCCAAAAACCCTCAGCGGCCCCGTCATAACAATAAATCTTTGAATGAACAAATGAATGCCTTCCCGATGCACAATGAATTCCATATGCTCTGGGATCGCATCTTATCTCCCCTTCTCTCCCCTCCCCACCCCCCACAGGCTGCTAAGCAATGCCTATCTGTGGAATGAGTGAATAAATACATTTTCCCTACAAATTAAATGCAGTCCACTCTTTCTCCACACAGAGAGAGCAGGCTGGGTGATTTAACTATCATTTGCAAAAGGGCTTATTTCTCTAAGCATCAAATACAATCAACTGTGAATGATTCATGCTAATGGAGAGGACAGAATGCTAAATATTATAAAACAGCAGCTAATTCAAAAACGTAAATTTGCTTGATGCCAGAATACATTTTTGCTTATGAGTGCTTGCGTCTGATAATTGGGACAATTTTTTAAATTGTGCAATTAGGTATGTCTTATTTGTTCCCATCCCTACCCCTACATCCCCCCTCAAACTATTTGAATAAACAATTCAACTCCCAAAATAGTACCCAAGTTTGTTCCCTCAACCCTTCCCTAGGATAGTTAAAATTGCTAGACTTGAGCATATCAGAAGGATAGAGGAAAGACGTGGAGGAAATAGAGAAAACTAAGATGCCAACTTGCCGCTTTATGGACGACTCATCCCCAAAATTCTAGGCATCACAAACAATTTGTAAAACCGTTTGAAATATCTACTACAGCTGAGCCTGCACAGCACTTAGGACCCTGAATTCTATTCCTAGACACATACCCCAGAAACTTGTGTACAAGCTTACCCAAAACCATGGCAAGCTTTGTTTATGAAGGCCCCCAAGCTGGGAACAACTCAAATGTATTATGAACTATTACTTGGGGGCCCCAAGGGTATCCGCGTACAGGGAACCATGCTGGTGTGCTGGGCAGATGCGTGGACGGGCTGGAGGCAAGGCAGCAGGGCGGTGGACATTCACAACCCAGAGGCTGCATCCCCGTGGAAATGGTTTATCAGAATAACGAGACGAAGAGAAGATAGGAAAAGACAGAAAGGAGAGGGAGAGAGAGGAAGAGAGAAGGGGGGTTCGAGGGTACGCACCTCATGGGAGGCAAGCGGAAGAAAAAGAAGAAGGGGCAGAGTTTTCCTTTTACATGCAGGCCAGCGCCAAGGGGCGGGGTCAGAATGTTAACTAAATGTCCACCCGCAATGGGAAGGGTCGTTGCACTCGTGGGCAGATCTCAGACACCAGCGCCTCTTCACTGACCAGTCCACGGGCAAACACTCAAGCCACCTCTGTGCTGCAGGTCAGGTACTTCTGAAGCAGCTGTGACAGGAACGGGGGCACGGAGCACTACAGAGTTCTGGAATGTTCTGTCCCAGTCTGGAAACTTTTACACTGGTAAACATTCATTGAGCTCTGCACGTCTGTGTGCTATGTTTTCTGTAGGATGTTATTTTTCCATAAAATGTACGAGAGGGAAGGAGGGAAGAGGGGAAGACAGCAGAGCTGGGTAGTCAGCAGGGCAGACAGAAAAGGCTTGGCGTCTGAAGACCAGGACTTGGTTCCAAGTCTACCTCTTACTAGATCTGTGGCCTGGAACTGGACGCTCAGTCTCTGGGACTCTGAGGGAAGAGGAGATGTCCATTATAAGATGGACAACAAAAGCTGCCCCATCTCTCTGGGCAGTTGTGAGGACTGAATGGTATAAAGACGTGGAATCTGATGAGCAGACCGGAACTGCACAAGATGAAAGCCCAGGATGTTTATCCTCTAAAGGCAGGATCCTGAGAAGGTCAGCACAGCTGATGATGTTCAACCAGCCTTAGGCGGAGAGGATTGATGATGATGATGATGATGATGATGATGACGATGATGTGTGTGTCTGTGTGTGTGGTGTGTGTGCACTCATTCATATGTGCATAAGTGTGTGGTGTATGAGTATGCATGTGTGTGTGTGGTGTGTGTGTGTGTGTTATCTTCTTTCCTTTGTCCCCTCAGCTAATCCCTTAATGGCCTGGGCCTCTGGGCCCAGGCACACCTGAAAAATAATCCCTTTGTTTGTGTGAGATGGATTCTGGCTCTTTTCTTTTAACGTGGATATAAATAGATGCCATGTACACACTCCTCGTGGCTTCCTCTAAGCTATGAATGTATTTCTGCCTCCAACGCTGCCAAATTCTCTAAAACTAGCACGCAGTACTTTCGGAGCATAGCCACGTAAGCCAGGAGACTTGAGAGGAGATTGCTCACACATGTGTGCTTGTGTGTGCGTGTGTGGCTTCGGAAAGATCACAGGAGCCCACTGAACTCCTGTGAAATCTCAGAGATGAACCTGCAATTGGTAGAAGTTAGAGACCTGGCTTGTGAGGAAGCCAGTGAGACCCCAGGACAAACAGTGAGACCCTTGGGACAGGCAGTGAGACCCCGGGACAGGCAGTGAGACCCAGGACAGGCAGTGAGACCCCAGGACAGGCAGTGAGACCCCGGGACAGGCAGTGAGACCCCAGGACAGGCAGTGAGACCCCAGGACAGGCAGTGAGACCCAGGGACAGGCAGTGAGACCGGGACCCAGGACAGGCAGTGAGACCCAACAGGCAGGACCAGGCAGTGAGACCCGGGACAGGCAGTGAGACCCCAGGGACAGGCAGTGAGACCCCGGGACAGGCAGTGAGACCCAGGGACAGGCAGTGAGACCCCGGGACAGGCAGTGAGACCCAGGGACAGGCAGTGAGACCCCGGGGCAGGCAGTGAGACCCTTGGGACAGGCAGTGAGACCCTTGGGACAGGCAGTGAGACCCCAGGACAGGCAGTGAGACCCAGGGACAGGCAGTGAGACCCTTGGGACAGGCAGTGAGACCCAAGGACAGGCAGTGAGACCCAGGGACAGGCAGTGAGACCCTTGGACAGGCAGTGAGACCCAGGGACAGGCAGTGAGACCCTTGGGACAGGCAGTGAGACCCAGGGACAGGCAGTGAGACCCTTGGGACAGGCAGTGAGACCCTTGGGACAGGCAGTGAGACCCAGGGACAGGCAGTGAGATCCAGGGACAGGCAGTGAGACCCTTGGGACAGGCAGTGGGACCCTTGGGACAGGCAGTGAGACCCCGGGACAGGCAGTGAGACCCTTGGGACAGGCAGTGAGACCCTTGGGACAGGCAGTGAGACCCAGGGACAGGCAGTGAGACCCAGGGACAGGCAGTGAGACCCAGGGACAGGCAGTGAGACCCTTGGGACAGGCAGTGGGACCCTTGGGACAGGCAGTGAGACCCTTGGGACAGGCAGTGAGACCCCGGGACAGGCTGTGTGCCTCAAGGAAGGCTTTGCTCCACAGTTTGTGGTCAAAAGGATAAAGCTAAGGTCGTCGCATTTTTCACAGATCAGTTTCATGCTGTGGTCTCTGCTCCCTGGAGAATCCAGGTGCAGGAAACCTTTTTCTTTCTGGGTCTGTTGTGTCTGCATTTCCCCGCCCCTCCCCGACTGTCCTTACACTTAAAAGATTTCTAATTCCCTGCTTCTAGAGAGAAGGGAGACATCACTGTTTGTACAATACGGAAGTAGCAATGGGGTGGGGGTGAGAGAGCCCTTATTAATGCCACGTGATGCTGCTGTAGAGGGACTGTATGGAGCCAGCCACCTTTAGTTCCTTTGACAAAATAAGAAAATGTTAATTTTTCTATTAGGTCTCTGAATCTCCAGGAGAAAAATCTTTGTAAATCGATGTCACTTTTATGTCCTTGTTTTCATTGACCCTCCAGGTCACATCTGTGCACACACCTAGTATGTGGATATGTGTAGGTGTATAAGTAAGTGTGTGTCTAGCTTTCAAAGAATATGATACACATACACACACATGCACACACACAAATCAGAAACACGGGCTGCTATTAAAGAGAAACACTATTTCCCACTTAAAAGATCTATCAATCACCTGGGAGTGATGCTACACACCTGTAATCCCAGCACTTAGGAAACTGAGGCAGAAGGATCACAAATTCATGGCCACCTAGGACTATAAAGCAAGAGACCCTATCTCAAAAAAATAAATAAAACAAAACAAAAACTGTGTTTAATATAGGGAGCCAGAGAGATGGCTCAGCAGTTAACAGCACTTCCAGAGGACCCGGGTTCAAGTCCCAGCAACCACATGGTGGCTCACAACCATCTGTAACTCCAGTCCCAGGGGATCTGACACCTTGTTCTGAACTCATAGGGCAGCAGGCACACACATGACACACATACATACACACAGGCAAAACATACACATAAAATAAATGTTTAAAAAAAATAGCCTGAGGCCAAAATCTAAGAAATAAAACTAGAATTTACTGCCTAGTAAAGATCAAATGTAAATGAAGCTCTCCCTGAAAATCAAGGAAGCCTAATGTGAGAATGTAAACACAGGGCGGGTCCCACTCACATTTTCCATTTCCATTTTTCCTGATATTTAATTTCCTCCTTTCGAAGAGCACAGAACTTCATTTTGTGAAGCAAATCTCAGCTGGAATGACTTTGGTAAGCCCTGGGAATCGCTTTCTCACTAACACTCCTTACAGAGGACAGACGTCTCCTCTCAGGAGTCTTGCCAGTGCGTGTGTCCCCACAGAAATGCCAGCCAGTTTGTCAGTAGTTCCAGAAACTTCCACTCTCATCGTCCATTTGCTCTTCCTGTGAAGTGGGGTGGGACATCCAAGGTGACCTGTTGACGGTGCTCTGGCAGCTGGGCCAAGGCCGAGCTGTTGTGCGAGCCATTCATACCTGTGCCCTACACTTGTGGAAGATGGTGGCTCCCCAGGGAATGGCCAGGGACAGAGGGACAGATAGGGCTACTTCGTGGGAGAGAGGTGGCTTTCAGGTTCCTTACAACTCCACCTCCAAGTCTGGAGGCCGCAGAACCCAGGTGACTTCATGGTGTTACCTTTTGGAACCGGGGAAGCTCGACATGTTGCCTGGCTTGAAGAGAATATTCTACTCGTCCCTCCCAGTTTTCCTGACCTTCCAGGCCAGGCAGACCCCACTTCGCTTACCTCCTTATTCTCCTGCCCGCTGCCCCCCACTTCCTACAGACATTCAGCAACTGTCAGAAGCTGGGACAACAGGGTAGGCCAGCTAGAGTTCTACGCTGTCTGTCTGTCACTCCATCCCCTCCCACAGTGTGTGTGTGTGTGTGTGTGTGTGTGTGTGTGTGTGTGTGTGTGATTTGCACACATGAGGGTATGCTTACTTACATTTGCACGTGTGAAAGCCAGAGGTCAACATCAGGTAGCTGTCATTCTCCACCACCACCTTTTTTTTTTTTAAACAGTGTTTCTCATCAGATGGAGAGCATGCCATGTCCGCTAGTCTGGCTTGTCAGTGAGTCCTGGGCTTCTCATCTCTGTCCCCAGTGCTGGACAGAGTGTGCTGCCATGCCTGGTTTCCACATGGGTTCTGGGGATCTGAACTCGGGTCCTCCTGCTTGAACAGCGAACTCTCCAGCCCCAACAGATGCTCTTTCTATTTGAAACATGTAGAGTGAGCCTCCAGCCTTTGCCTCCAAAGACACGTCTGTGTGTGTGTGTATGTGTGTGCGCGTGTGCGTGTGTGTGTGTGTGTGTGTGTGTGTGTGTGTGTGTATGTGTTTTATTTGGTCTTTTTGTAACAGGGCCCCTCACTTAACCTAGAACTTGCTAATTCAGTTAGACCAGCTGGCCATCAAGCCCCAGGATCCTCCGGTCACCTCCTCACGAGGTCTGGGATCACAGGCACAGACCTCCAGGTATCCGGCAAGCACTTCCCCCAACGGCACCCCGCAGCATGTCCAGGACAGACACTTCCCTCACCAAGCTCCCATCCTGCCCTTCGTCAGACAACAACAGCACCTGTATGCATACACACACACACACACACACACACACACACACACACACGCACACGCACACGCACACGCACGCGCACGCGCACGCGCACCACTCTGTGTCTGTGTGTTTCTAGATGCCGAAGAAAGTCCACATCCCCAAGGCCTGCCATGGGCCACACCCTCTCACCAGCGGCTACCTGATGTTCTCTGTCATCCTTTCTTAGAACAAAGGGCCACCCAGATGGGACTCCTTTCTCCCTCCCATGCACGGCACACTGCCATCCACCCAGGGTCCAGCTCAGGGTGGTCCATGACCCCCACTCGTCAAGCCTGGCAGAACCATTTTAATTCTTTGCACGCACCTCGAGGGTTTCTGCACAGATGGTCCCACTCACTGCTGTAGGACTTACATTTTTATCTGGTATTTTAACTTTTTATTATGGAGGATTCTACTAGACACAAATTAGAAGGTTAGAGGCTAGAGAGATGGTTCAATGGCTGTTCATCCAGAGGACCTGGGTTCTGTTCCTAGTGCCCACATGTTGGCTAACAACCGTCTATAACTCTAGTTCAAGAGGATCCAAAACCCTCTCCGGCTTCTGTGAACCCTGCACACACATAGTGCACAGACACATGTGCAGGCTAAACACCCATACATATGATGTAAAAATGAGCTAGCTGCTGGGGGGTGGTGGAACACCCATACACATGATGTAAAAATGAGCTGCTGGGGGGGGGTGGAACACCCATACATATGATGTAAAAATGAGCTAGCTGCTGGGCAGTGGTGGAACACCCATACACACAATGTAAAAATGAGCTGCTGGACGGTGGTGGAACACCCATACATATGATGTAAAAATGAGCTAGCTGCTGGGCAGTGGTGGAACACCATACACACAAGGTAAAAATGAGCTGCTGGGGGGGTGGAACACCCATACACACAATGTAAAAATGAGCTGCTGGGGGTTGGTGGAACACCCATACACATGATGTAAAAATGAGCTGCTGGGGGGTGGGGAGTGTGGCGCACACCTTTAATCCCAGCACGGAAGGGGCAGAGGATTTCTGTGAGTTTGAGGGCAGCCTGGTCTACAGAGCTAGTTCCAGGACAGCCAAGGCTACACAAAGAAACCTTGTCTCAAAAAAAAAAAAAAAAAAAACAAATCTCTAAAAATAGATAAATAAACTACAAGGCTGTTTAAGGGACACCCGGGAAACTGTTACCCACTTCAACAAGTACTATTTCATGGCCAATCTGGATTCACTATTTACCCAACTTTCCTCCACTTGTAAGATTTTTTTTTTCTCCTGAGACAGGGTTTCTCTGTGTAACAGCCCTGGCTATCCTGGAACTCTCTCTGTAGACTAGACTGACCTTGAACTCACAGAGATCCACCTGCCTCTGCCTCCCAAGTGCTGGGATTAAAGGTGTGCACCACCACCGCCTGGCCTGAAGATTAAGTCCCAAATTTCCTTCCCAGTAACCTGCAAATACTGTAGTGTATTTCTCTCACATGGCCAGTGTATCATATTCCTAAAACGTGGTCATGATGTCATCATCACACCAAAAGCAAACGAACCATGATTCTTTAAAAATAACCACTCTACCGTTGGGTTCAAAGTCCCCTGTTTGAGCCTTAATCGCTGTTCATACTGGTTTGAAGCGCCATCCACACACCTTCTCTTTTAGGAAGGTCAGTGTGAACAGGGCTCCCTCCCGGCAGCTGACAGGAATGAGTGGGCCTCCTCTGTTCTCCTCTCCAGCCCTGGTTGACTGAGAGTGCTAGGAAGGTGCTGTGCTGTGTGTAAACGTATCTCCTGTGCCTGGCCCTGTGAAGAGCGCTGGCTGTACTAAACTTACAACCTCGGTGAAGAACAGGATGGTTTGCCCAGCCGAATGGGCTTCTCTGTCCCTCCCCAGCCTATTCTACGGCACCAGTGAGTCCAGTGCTGTGATCTGTTAGATGTGTGGCTCCCCGAAGGACAGAGCCTGTCTCTGTGGGTCTCCGGCATCAAGTCCAGCGGCTCTCTGAGGTGTGGGAGTGTTGGGTAAAGGGGTGCTCAGAACACCTCTCAGCGAGACTCTGCCTGACAGGCTTTCTCTCCTTTTTTCTTCTCTGTATCATGAAGAAGTCAGAGGCAATGATTTCTGAAGTCCCTTCAGGAACCAGGGAGTCCCCCATTCACCATACACTTGCTGCCCTCTGCTGGCAAACTCAGCTCAGGACCTTGGTGTCCCTGGGATGCTGGGAACAAACAGGGATGAGTCCACTGCTCTGTCTCACAGAGCCCGGAACTTTTTGCCTGGCCTGGGTTTATGTAACATGAAGGGCGTGTTTCCCTTTGCCTCGTTTGTCTACTCTTCCTGTGTGGTGGGCACCTGAGGTTCCAGGAAAGCTCTGGAAAACCCCACCACAGGCCATCAAATCCCCACATAGACCGAGAAGACTGGGCCCAGGTGATGTTTATAGGCATTTGACTCAAAGCTGAGGGGCGGTGGGAAGCCCAGGCAGAGAAGGAACAAACGAAGACGTCGTCGTCGGCTTTATAATGAAGGTGCCACTCAGCCTGCCTAGTGGGCTTCTCCTTCTTTGACAAGTCCTGACAGTTTATGATCCACGCAAGTTTAGTGGGGAGCCAGCGCCATTCACCCATCAGAGACACAGCTCCTAGATCTCTCTCTCTCTCTCTATCTCTCTCTCTCTCTCTAACACACACACACACACACACACACACACACACACACACACACACACTATACTGTGTGTGGTGTAGTCACCATGCCCCTCCCTCCTTCCTTCCCTCCCTCCTTTTCTCCTTCCCTCCCTCTCTCCCTCCCTCCCTCCTTCCCCTTCTTTCTTCTTCCTTTCATATTGTCACATTTGTTAGGACTCCCATGGTTCCAGATATCAGGACTCAAGATACCGCTGACTTTGTCCACAGGTGAGAACTTGCCTGGGACAGACAGCAGACAGGAACTGGCTCTGTCCTTTGCCCCCCCCCCATTCTCTCTTTATATCTACTTGGTTTCTTTCTTAGCACCAGCTGGTACTTTGTACTCACTGATCCATGAGACAGAGGTGGCCACCAACAGGTCACGACTTATCCTCACTCAACCTCTGGCTCCTTCTTCTTTGCCCCAACCCAGATTTCTATACTGGTCCCCTTGGACCAACTAACACATCCTGCAGAGCCCACTGCGCAATTTGTGAGGCCGAAAGCAAGACGCAAACCTGAGACTCTGTACTCAGAAGGCAAGAGGAAGTGCCAGCCAGGCCGGGGTAGCCTTCCTCCTTTCCTCCCTGTTCTCTTGTTGGATCTGTCAGGGTGCTGTTTCATTTCCATTCAATGTTATCGCTAGGAAAGAAAAAAATCTAAATTCTCAATTATTTACATGATTTTTCCACCCATCTGCATGCCATGCAAAGCCAGTTACTGAAGTCACACGCACACCCACTGAGGTGGCCCAATTCATGTTGTGTGAACGCAATGGCCAGAGGACACAAACACAAACACAAAGCAAACTCCTGACGATGGAAAGCAGAAGAGAAATTGTTCCAGAACCCCCGAGCTCCTCAGACCTAGGCTGCGCTGAGGGAGTCCAGACCTTCACGGGTATCCTGAACCCAGTCCCAAGCTGGCCGAGAGGTGGGGCAGGGATGAGAGCCAGGAAGTTGGTCCAGGTGTCCCCCTTCTCATAGTCCCCCCAGCAACTGCTACTTCCAGGGGACTCTCTGTGGCCCACCACATAGTCCATGCTCTTCCAGCTTGAAGCTAAGATGGCCACCATGGTCACCCCAAGATGCTGCAGCATATGAGAGCCCTCTCCATGTCTGTCCAGGAGGCAAGACAGACAGCAACTGAGAACTCAGCCAGGGGACAGCGAGTGGCCATCCGAGCCCCAGAACATGCACCCCACTTCTTTCCAACTCTACCCCAGAGCACAAGTCTAAGAGTGAAGCTGTTAGCAATCTCAAGACAGTGATTCCAGAGTGCAGTCACACTCACGGGGCCGAGGATGGAGGTGGAAGTGGGAAGCCGCGTAAGAGCCTCAGACAGAAACAGTTCCGTGAGCGGAGGTGGGGAAGGGCTGGGAAAACCCAGCCGTAGCTGACATGTTATGTTACAAAGTGCAAGCATCTCCCTTGCCTTCCAAACACGTGAACATTCACAGACAGGGGATTCGGCCACATGCATTTACTGCAGCCTGACTCGTGAGGACCCATCATTAGCAGCTGTGTTTAATCTAGTGGCTGAACCATCACCGATCAGCTAACGTGTTGATCATGGACTTCAGGACTCCGAGTGTCCCGACTCGGCCCCCTCTCCCATCACTAGCTTTTCTGCATTCATAGCCACTTCCGAGGTGACATTGCTGTGGCGCCAGGATGCTCATCGGGGCACCGTGGTGGCCCACCCACCAGTGTGGCCTTGTGGTCACTCCTGGCTGTGAGCCTCTTTCCTGCAGCTAGAGAGGAGTCACCTGGGGCTGGTCTCTGTGGAATGACAGCTGCAGGTCTGCCTCTTGCTCTGCAAAGGAGGGGGGCACAGGAGAAAGTCCTCCCCCAGACTAGGGGTTCTGCTGGGATGGCTGTCGTTAACTCGCTGCTACCTGCTGTACGGCTTTTCTTGTTGCTATGACAAGATCCCAGACGGAAACAAGTGAGGAAAGGATTACTGTGACTCACTGTTCCGGAGAGTTCGGTCCCGTCACAGCGGTGAAGACACAGCAGGGTGGTGGGAGCTGTGTTGGCTTGCTCCTGGTAAGGACCAGGAAACAGACCAGGACCCGGGTTTTAACCTTCCAGGCCTGCCTCTAGTTACCTACTTAAGCCGCTAGGCCCTGCCTCTTGAAGGCTCTTGACCTCTCTAAAAGAACGTCACCATCGGGAGAAACAAGCATTCAAAACGTGAGCCTGGGGGAGCATTTCAGTGACGGACAGGAACACCACAGGGCGTGCAGCGGCAGGCTGGGAGTGCCTGGGTTAGTCCTGCCCCACCCATGGGGTACCCACAACCTGCTGACTACACACACCAATCTGTCCCACCCCTCGAGAGTTACCAGGAGATGTCAGGAACCCTGGCAACTGCACTCCCCAAATTACTCGGTCTTTCCGACTTCTAGTCTGCTGTGGGAGAATATTACTACTGCACATGTTTTTTCTTCCTATGACGTCTGCTCCCTCTCTTGGGTTTTGCCGTTTCAGACCCTTTGACAGCTTTTCCTCTGAGCTGTCTCGTCTTGCTGGTATGTAACAGCTTTGGGGGGCTTTGTTAACTGTTCATCCTCGCTAACTGTTGCAAGCGTTTATTCTTCGCGGCTTCCCCGCCCGCGTCTTTTAGCTTTATTGCCGTTCCAATTACTATGCAGGTGACAGGCACTCCGAGCCTCGGCTTCCTCCTTTGGAAGGAAAGAGCTGCCACCTCGGCTTGCTGGGAGGATTAAACTGGTGCAGGGCTTGCCATACTTAGCCATGCCCTCGTCTCCCGATAAACGGGACTGTCACTGTCGTCTCAGTCTGCCTGTGCTGCTTCTCCTGTTGCTGCGATAAAAATACTGACAAAACGTAAGGGGGAAAAGGTTTGTTTTAGCTTACAGTTTCAGGTCACAGCCCATCATGGTGAAGAAGTCAAGGCATCGGAGGTTAAAGCAGCCGGGGCACAGGTTCAGTCAGAAGAGAGCGATGAAGGCATGCACGGCAGTGCTGAGCTCACTGTCCCCAGAATCTCCTGCCTAGGGAATGGGGCCACCCACGGTGGGTGGGTCTCCTCCCCTCAGTTAACCCTGTCAAGATTATACACTGCAAACCCCTCTCCCAGGTGACTCTCCCTTCTGCCAGGTGGACAACACCAACCATCACACCAGATCTCTCCACGTTATACCCAAAGATCCCCAAGTCGCAGACTGCACTTCCTGGTCTTTGATAATGATATGAAGCAAGCTGAGAATGCCGGGGGGCTACTGAAAGGCCATCTGGATGGGATCTACTTTTCATCTTGTGGGACTTTGACAGAAATGCTTGCTGAGGTTGGAGCAAGGGCCCATGAAAAAGACCAAGAGCTGTGAGAGTCCTTCTAACCCCACCTCCCTTTGTTCCCTGCCTCAGTCAGCCCCTGGGTACTGCAGCCTGCAGGAAGGCCTGCCCTATCTGGACATGGTGATTGCAGAGACCCTGAGGATGTACCCACCAGCTTTCAGGTATGTCCAAGGTCCCTGAACATCACCGGTTGGGGCCTTTACTGATCCTCAGTCTGTTGCGGCCTATCATTGCATGTGTCCTGAAGGGTTCCTGGGTTTCTGTGTATCCCCTGGAGCAGCAGGCACAAGGCCTGAAAAGTCTGGCCCGTTCTCCTGTAGGTTAACTGCCTTTACCAAACATCACTAGCCTTTCCCACCATGGCCTCCCTCCTCAGCCCAGCCCTGCCCTTTGACCTCTTAGCCTCTGGTGGACTCTGCCATCACCCCTGCCTGCCCATTGATCCATCCACCCATCATTCACTCACCACCTATGTAATCTGCACTAAGTACTAGAAAATTAGCCCATGCACAAAACAGGCTAAAGTCCCTGCCCTTGGAGGCGACATTCAGCAGAGGATCATCTAGGGCTGGAATGTTCCTTCCTTGGTGTCCAGCAGCCCCTGCTGGAGTTCTTACAGAAGACTTCATGGCAAAGATTTCTTTTTTCAAAGATTTACCATATTTGCGTGCATGTGTGTGTGTGTGTGTGTGTGTGTGTGTGTGTGTGTGTGTGCCTTTTTTTCTTCAAGATTTATTTATTTTTATGTGCATGTGTGTGCCTTCACGGGTTATGTGCACCGTTCGCTTGCAGGTGCCAGCAGAGGTCAGAGGGCATCAGATCCCCTGGAACTGGAATTGCAGGAGGTTGTGAGCCACCTGATGTGGGTGCTGGGAACTGAACCCAGTGAGACCAGTAAGTGCTCTTAGCTGCTGAGCCGTTTCTGCAGCAGCGAGGGCTTCCGCCTCTCCGCCCAGCACTTTATGTTACATTTGTATTACATGTCCTTCATATTATATTCTTGGACACATTTCAGCACTCACAACATCACACCAACATGCAAATCAGATTAGGAGCCAGGTCTGCTTCTTTCAAACTCCCCCAAACCGAGTGCCCCATGGGAAAGGCATCTTACCCAGAGTCCCTTGAAGGTAATGAAATAGCGGCAGACTTCACAGAAGTAGCATGAAGCATTTAATCGTATCTCATAAACTTCACTCCGCACTCTTCAAATACCATGGAGACCATATGGAGATACCTTTTGTCATTTCCAAGAGAAAATACGATCTGAGGTAGCTCAAAGGAACGTTTCAGACACAAACACGACGGATTATATGTGTAGATATAATCCAAAATGTGCTGGCCCAAAAGCAAATATCTCAAGTTGCTGTAGTGTGAATTGAGGGTCTCTGGACGCAGATCAGCTCATTAGTTCAAAGGCTTCCTTGTTGCTCTTCTGATGCTGGTAGAAAGACCCAAGTCTACCGCCCTGCTGTGGCTTTCTTAGAAGCCACAAGTAACCTGATGTCCAATCCTTTTTTCTTCTTCATGATTTACATCCAGCTTTCCTCCCAGGGGACTTGGCAGGCAGCTGGTATGCACTGCAAAGTGCAAATTCAAAATGAAACCCAAAACTAAGCATTCAGTAGAAAAAAAGGACCAGGCTACTTCAAGGACCATCTCCAAGGCCCAGGAATGACTGATAATGGGGGTCAAGTCTTCCCATTGTTGCTGAGATTCCTGGGAAAGAGGGAACTGGCTGAGCTGCACAACTATCTCTCCCCAGAAGGAGGAAATTATATAAATTGGCCAAAACTACGTCATTTCAGGCTGGGTGTGGTGGTGCATGCCTTCAATCCCAGCACTCAGAAGGTAGATCTCTGTGAGTTTTGGACTGGCTAGGACAACATAGTGAGACCTTATCTCAAAATTTTAACAAAGGGAAAAATCATTTCCTAGATCTAAACCCAATCAAAAATCCATGTCATGGCCAGACATAGTGGGGAATACCTATAACCCTAGACAGCACTTGAGCAGCTGAGACAGATCGCTTCCCCTGAGGAAGCAGTACCCTCAGCCCCGCCCCTTTTCATCTTCTACTGAGGAAATTAATCCCTCAGTGTCTGCTAAACCAGCAGTGACTTTCTCTGAAGGAAATGCCATGTAAGACAATACTGATGTCCCTCAAGGGCCACCAATAGTTGCCTCCAGACCTTGAACCTCTGGTACTGGCTTATCAATCATGGTGTTTCCAGGCATAAAATAGATAGGAAGCCAACTGCATTCCTGTTTGATCTCTAAAAGCAGAAAAATTCTCAAACAAATGAAAGAAAGGCGGCATTGGATCATGGCAAAAGACAGTCTTGGCCAGTGAATCAATTTCCAGACTTGAGCCAGTTTGCAGACCCAGAACCCCTTGAATGGCAGGGTGGCCAGGTTCCCCTGGGGAAGGACCCTGATAAGACACCTAAAAGTTTTACAGTTAGTCTTTCTGCAGTGCTTCCCCAGAGGGACCTGAGGCCTTTTACAGAGCCAGTTGTACACCGGGGGAAGGAGACAATCCGACTTTCCGGGGTCTGTGGGATTCCGGTTCTCAATTAACACCGATTCCAGGAGATCCCAAGAAACGGTGTGGCCCGCCAGTAGGGCTCATGGAAGCCAGGTGATTAGTGGAGTTTTGGCTGATGTCCAACTCACAGTAGGTCCAGTAGGTCCCCAAACTCATCCTGTGGTTACATCCCCAGTTCCAGAATGTGTAATTGGGATAGATATGCTCAGAAGGTTGGCAAAATTCTTGCATTGGTTCCCTGACCTGTGGAGTGAGGGCTGTTATGGTTGGAAAGGCTGAAAGCCTTTAGAGTTGCCTCTGCCAAAGAAAATAGTGAATCAAGAACAGTCTGGCATCCCTGGAGGAACTGCAGAAATTAGTGCCACCGTCAAGGACTTGAAAGATGCAGGGGTTGTGGTTCCCGCCATCTCTCCCTTTAACTCTCCTCTGCCAGTGCAGAGGACAGATGGATCTTAGAGTTGATTATTGAAAACTCAATCAGGTAGTAACTCCAATTGCAGCTGCTGTACCAGATGTGGTGTCCTTACTTAAGCAGATTAACACATCTCCTGGTACATGGTATGCAGCTATTGATCTAGCAAATGCATTTTTCTCAGTACCTGCCCATAAGAGCCACCAGAAGCAATTTGCTTTCAGTTGGCAAGGTCAGCAGTATACCTTTACAGTTTTACCTCAAGGATATATTCACTCTCCCGCCCTGTGTCATAACTTAGTTAGAAGGAATCTTGATCTGTCTCTTCCATAAAATATCACACTGCTGCACTATATTGATGGCATTATGCTGATTGGACCAAGTGAGCAGGAGGCAGCACCCACTTTGAACTCATTGGTAACCCATATGTGTATCAGAGGATGGGAAATAAATCCAACCAAAATCCAAGGACCTCTACCTTAGTGAAACTCTTAGGAGTCCAATGTGTGGGGCATGCAGAGCCATTCCTTCTAAGGTGGAGGGTAAGTTCTTACACCTGCCCCTCCCACCACCGAGAAGGAAGCACAATGTTTCATTGGCCTCTTTGGATTCTGGAGACAGCGCATTCCCCACTTGGGTATGTTACCCCGCCTCATATACAAAGTGACTCAGAAAGCTGAGAGCTTTGAGTGGGTCCTGGAACAGGAGAAGGTTCTTCAACAGGTCCGGGCTGCTGTGCGGGCTGCTCTACCACTTGGACCATAGGATCCAGCAGACCTGATGGTACTTGGGGCGTCAGTGACAGATAGGGATGCTGTTTGAAGCCTTTGACAGGCCCCTATAGATGAAATCATAGAATCCCCAAATCACCTTTGGGATCTTGGAGCAAGGCTCTGCCATCATCTGCGGACAACTATTCTCCCTTTGAAAGACAGCTCTTGGCCTGCTATTGGACCTTAGTGGAAACTGAACGTTTGACAATAGGCTGCCAAGTTACCATGAGACCTGAACTACTCATCACGAGCTGGGTGTTATCAGACCCACCAAGTCATAAAGTAGGATGTGCACAGTGCAATCTATTATCAAATGGAAGTGGTAAATACGAGATCAGGCCTGAGCAGGTCCTGAAAGCACAAGCAAATTACATGAAGAAGTTGCCCGAATGCCTATGGTTTCCATTCCTGTTACAATGCCATCTGCTGCCAAGCACGCACCTATAGCCTCATAGAGAGTTCTCTATGATCAGTTGACTGAGGAAGAGAAGACTAGGGCCTGGTTTACTGATGGTTCTGTACATTATCCCAGCACCACCCAGAAGTGGACAGCTGCAGCATTACAACCCCTTTCTGGGACAACCCTGAAAGATACCAGCAAAGGGAAATCTTCACAGTGGGCAGAACTTTGGGCAGTACACATGGTATTACAGTTTGTTTGGAAGGAGAAATGGCCAGATGTGCAATTGTTCACTGACTCATGCGCTATAGCCATTGGATTGGCTGGATAGTCAGGGACTTGGAAAGAGCATAATTGGAAAATTGGTGAGAAAAACATCTGGAGAAGAAGTATGTGGATAGATTTCTCCAAATGGGCAAAGGATGTGAAGATTCTTACGTCTCATGTAAATGCTCATCAAAAGGTGACTTCAGCTAAGAAGGAGCTCACTAATCAAATAGATAGGATGACCTGTTCTGTGGACAGTCAGCCTCTTTCCCTGGCCATCACCCAATGGGCCCATGAACAAAGTGGCCATAGTGGCAGAGATGGAGGTTATGCATGGGTTCAACAACATGGACTTCACTCACCAAGGCTGACCTGGCTACAGCTGCTGCTGAGTGCCAGATCTGCCAACAGCAGAGACCAACACTGAGCCCCACGCTATGGCACCATTCCTCGGGGTGACCAGCCAGCAACCTGGTGGCAGGGTGACTACAATGGACCACTTCCTCCATGGAAAGGACAGCGCTTTGTCCTGACTGGAGTAGATATTTATTCTGGTTATGGATTTGCCTTTTCTGCACCCAATGCTTCTGCCAAAATCCATGGACTTGCAGAATGCCTGATCCACTGTCGTGGTATTCCACAGAGCATTGCTTCTGACCAGGGAACTCACTTCACAGGCAGAGAAGTGTGACAGTGGACCCACGATCATGGAATCCACTGGTCTTCCCATGTTCCCCACCATCCTGAAGCAGCTGGCCTGACAGAAAGATAGAATGACCTTTTGAAGACATAAGTTGCAGCACCAATTAGGTGGCAGCAGCCTGGAGGGCTGGGGCAGGGTTCTCCAGAAGGCTGGGGCAGGTTCTCCAGAAGGCAGTATATATGCTTTGAATCAGCATCCAGTATGTGGTATGTTTTCTCCCATAGCCAGGATCCATGAGTCCAGAAATCAAGGGTGGAATTCATTTACTATCACCCCTAGTGACCCAACTAGGAAAGTTTTGGCTTCCTGTTCCCACAACCCTAAGTTCTGCTGGCCTAGAAGGTTTGGTTCCAGATGGGGGAGTGCTCCTGCCAGGAGCCACAATAAACATGCCATTGAACTGGAAGCTCAGCTTCCCTCGACACTTTGGGCTTCTAATGCCCTTAAAACAACAGGTGAAGAAAAGAATAACAGTGTTAGGACGGTGATAGATCCAGATTACCATGGTGAATTGGATTGCCTCTCTACAATGGAGGTAAGAAGGATTATGTCTGGAGGGCAGGAGACCCTTTAGGGTGTCTCTTGGTCCTACCATGTCCTGTGATTAAAGCTAATGGGAAGCTACAACAGCCTAATCCAGGCAGGATGACAAAGGGCACAGACCCTTCAGGAATGAAGGTTGGGTCACTCCTTCAGGAAAAGAGCCAAGGCCTGCTGAGGTGCTTCCCGAGGGTGGAGGAAAAAAAAGAATGGCTAGTAGAGGAAGGTAGTTCTAAATACCATCTAATGCCATGTGACCTGCTGCAGAAACAAGGATTATAACTGACATGAGTGCTTCTGTTGTAGTTTGTTAATGTTTTTGTACAGATATTGTGTTTTCTTTCAACTTCCTTATACGTTGTAACATCAATTAAGAGAATATCAACGGTTATCATACTAGAAGGATGTCCCTCAAAGGACAATGCCATTATTCTAAATTTATGATACGTTTGTGGTTGTACAAGGGTTATATCATGTTAGGTGTAATTATGATCTGGTTAAATATATATAATGCACTTGTGAGTGTACATGGGATGGTTATATTATGTTTAGGCATTATGACCTGGTTATTGTTTTTCATTTGGAAATTAATGACATAAGGATACATGATTGTGTGTCAAGTTGACAAGGGGTGGATCGTGACGGCTATTCTTGGCTGTCAAATTGACTATATCTGGAATGAATTATAATCCAGAAATGGAGGGCACACTCGTGATCCACAATCCCCACGTACATGGAGGGCTCCCCAGCGCTCCGCTCATGGATGAGGCATTATCTCCAAGGGCCATGCACATCACAAGGGCCTTGAGATTGGAAGGGGTTCGTTCGTTCGTGGGATAAAAACTTGGCTTCCTCTCTGGTTCACCCTGGCAAGAGGGTTGGGTCCAGTCTCTAGTCTCATTCCACACTCCATCTTGGGTCCCGTAACACCTGAAGCCCCTACCCACTGGCACACTGGCAAGCTTTCCTGCCCCTGTCTCCCACAGATTCACACGGGAGGCAGCACAGGACTGTGAGGTGCTGGGACAGCACCTCCCCGCAGGCACAGTGCTGGAGATAGCTGTGGGTGCCCTACACCACGACCCAGAGCACTGGCCGCACCCTGAGATCTTTGACCCTGAAAGGTGAGTGAAGTCTGTCTAGAAACAGGTGTCCCTGAGGGATGTGAATGTATGGGATAGAAATTTTGCTACAGAGACAGCAGACAGGAGTCACAGGCAAAGTTGTCCCCAAACAAAGAGCACACCAATTCAGACAGACTGTGAGGCACCATTTCCAAAGGAAAAACTGATCCAAAGATCTAGCATGATAGCAATAATGCACGTAAGAGTCAGTATCTTTTGTTTGTCCAGGCCAGGACACAGGAGGCAGGGTTGGTTTGTGTTTATTTTTTTCAGATTTAATTTCTAATTATGTGTCGTGTGTGTGTGTGTGTGTGTGTGTGTGTGTGTGTGTGTGTGTGTGTAAGTGTGTGCCATGAGTGTAGGTACCTATGGAGGCCACTGCATCAGGTCCCATGGAGCTGGAACTACAGGCAGGTATGAGCTGCCCAGCATAAATACTGGGAATCAAACTCAAGTCCTCTACAAGAGTGGTACATGATCTCAACCACTGAACCATCTCTCCACCTTGCAGGGTTATATTTTGTGTGTGCATGAGAAAGCAACAAAACACATCACTTCCATCTAGTGCATTCATATCAGCGTAACTGCCCTTCAAACCTAAATTCATGAGATCCAATAGACCTGGATCCTCTTCCTTTCATGGACATGGATCTGGCTGCTGTCGATTTCATTTCTAGGCTTTCTGGTATAGAACACCTGGGCAGCCCTCACACGCTGCTGCTTGACAGCATCAGTCACTTTCCTTCTCCTGTGGCCCACCCGGGGAGGCGCTCAAGGAGCCACGGGGCTTCTCCATTTACTAACTCCACCTGAACCCAGTCCACCTCTCCACTAACTAACACCCCACAGCTCAGGAGCTCCTGCAGACACGGCAAAGATTCATAACCAAACCAGCAGCTGTGGGGCTCACAGCATGACAAGAAAGCCTAGAAGCTGGTCATCACAGGTTGGTGACTGTCACCTAGCTCCACAGAGCTAGGGCTGAGATCTGATAGCAAGCTCAGTCCTTCTGCCTTCAGCCCAAATCTTGAGGCGCCCAAGGACTCAAGCTTCCCACATTCTGGGCAGCAAAGCCAGGGCAGTGGGGAGGGAGCTGCCAGTCTTGGATGAGATAGCAGGTCGGGCCCTGGGAGGGCTTCTGGGATGTGGCCGAAGTGCCTGGGAACTTCGCTGAGGAGGAAATGAGAGAGGCTGTGTGGTCTGATGTGAGGGGAGGGGAGGCATGCTGGGGTCGGGGTGTGCTTGTCAAGCCTTAGGAGTTCGGATTATCTCCGGCCTTCACACATACATGGATAATGATGACTTCCTAGACAAGGTGAGAGGGTGCACTCAGCTGACTGTCTGAATGGAGCAGCTTCTGGGATTGGGCAGGACAGTGCTGAGGGACCAGAGCATGGCGGTCAGAGGCCACCAGCTACCCAGAACCTTGAGGACAGTCCTGGACACAGGATCTTCTCGTCCCTGGTGGAGGGAAGGGAGCTCAGATGAAGGGGAATTGAGAATTCAGATCAACAGTTTTCAACCTGTGTCCTGCATATCACACATGTATGTTATGATTCATAACAGTGGCAAAATTATAGTTATGAAGTAGCAGTGAAGTAATTGGGGGGGGGCTCATCACAACATGAGGACTGTATTAAAGGGTCGCAGCATTAGGAAGGTTGAGAACCACTGCTTCCGATGGAGCAGGTGTCTCAGGCCGACTGTAACCTCCGCCTGACCCGTAGGTTCACAGCAGAGGCTCGGCTTCAGCAGAGACCCTTCACATACCTGCCCTTCGGAGCTGGCCCCAGGAGCTGCCTCGGGGTGCGGCTGGGGCTGCTGGTGGTCAAGCTGACACTCCTCCAGATCCTACACAAGTTCCGCTTTGAAGCCAGCTCTGAGACTCAGGTGAGGGTCTGGTGTTCCAGGGTGGGCCCTGCCCACCCTGCTTCTCTGCCTGTGAGCCAGGGCTGGTCCCCCTCCTCCCAGGGATACCCCATCTCTTGATCAAAGCATGTGCTAGAAACTGCAGCCTCCATCTCATCCCGGTGTGAGGGGAGATGACTGGACGCTTGTGCTCAGGTAAGTGTTGGCCCGACTCCATGAGGTTGTTAGCATCACCCTCAGTACAGTAGCAAGTAACTGTCGTCCTAACTGATCCTGAAGGGTTTTGGAGTGCTCAACTTTTTCTACAGAAAGAAGCCAGGGACCCTCTCTCTGGCTCCTTCTGACTCCCAAGGTTTTGTCTCTCAGCCCATAGCAAGATTTTCACAAGCCATGCTTCAGGCTAAGTTCTGACAAATATTTTAATTTACTCTATTTTAGGTTCCACTTCAACTAGAATCCAAATCTGCCCTAGGCCCCAAGAATGGAGTCCACATCAAGATTGTGTCACGCTGACACAGAAGGCAAGTCGAAAGTACTCTGTGATGATGACATCTTCAAGTCCTGTTTGAAGGGTTCCCCCCGGGATTCCAACAAAAGCCTGGTGTGGAGACGGAAATGTTTAAAGAAATACAGAGATGATATCTTTATCTTAGGGTGATTAAAAGGGTACATGGCACTTGAGCATGTTATTTATGTCACAGTCCTGGATGTTTAATAAATGTTTGTCACGCTTCATTTTGACAGTGGGGTTCAAAGCATGGCTTTCTTGGGACTGAGGTTGAATAAGGGAAAGGTCGTTTTGATTAAACCGTGAGTATGGTGTCAAAGGAGTCCTGGCCTCTGGACGGTGCAGGGGAAACAGGGAAACTTGGGTGAACAGGTCCTGAGGGGCACCGGCATGGGCTTTTTTAGCTTCTCATGATGAATAGGTTTCAGAGAATAATATGTATGGACACTCAGCCTCAAAGTGGCTCCAAAGCCTCATTATGCTTTGACTAAATAAGAGCAGAAGAAATTTACTAGAAGTTTCCACAGCAGAATAATACAGGCTAAAGGATCTTTTTCTTTAAAGGGCACACTATTGGCTCTCTTAATGCTTGGTCCGGGGGTTCAGACTCACTGGAGAAAACCAAACATTCCTGGAGACCTACAGACCTCCCTTACTTCCCTGACAGCTCTCCCAGTTTCTGACACTCATCAGCCACTGCAGGAGGCCCAGCTAAACATGCAGGTAGGCTGGGGGGTGGCGGCGGCAGCGGCGGCGGTGGCGGCGGCGGCGGGGGGCGGCGGCAGCAGCGGCGGTGGCAGCGGCAGCGGCGGCGCACGCCTTTAATCCCAGCACTCGGGAGGCAGAGCCAGGCGGATCTCTGTGAGTTCGAGGCCAGCCCGGTCTACAGAGTGAATTCCAGGACAGGCTCCTAAGCTATACAGAGAAACCCTGCATTGGGGAAAAATGCAGGTCCCTGCTGAAGGAACAGTCCAAAACCGGAACAGGAGGGGTGGGCATCTGATGAAAGGTGTTAGAATGATGTCTGGTGCAAAAGGGTACAGGATTCAGGGCAAAAACATATAGATGCAACTGATTAGAAGGGTCTGAGGATCTAGGTGGGATATAACAGAAGATTTTGTGCACATCCTGTTTCCTGCCCAAGGTTATTCGTGTTGGGCATGAACAGAGTAGGATGTAAGCAGGGCTAGGAAGGACACTGAAGGGATGGGCGTCCAGTGATCCTAACAGTCCTGTCTGTGAAGATAGTGACCTTTTCACAGCAGGTCTATAAATAATAAATACGTAATAAATATAATAATAATAAATATAATCCATAAAGAGCCTTTCCTCCCCAGCCCCACACAACCAGGCACCGGCTCCTGCGGCTGCAAGCCCCTCCCCTCCCTGGCACTGCCAGTCCAAACAGTGGCCTCCACAACACTCACGGGGCCAGACGGATGCCCCCCACCCTCTAAACTACCACAGCAGGACCAAGAACTCAAGCAAAACACAGTGAACTTTCAGGATCAGTCAGGATGTGATAGAGCCACACTGAAAGCTCATGAAAAGCACATTGTCTGCAGCTCTGGGGCTGACCCCAAAGTGAAGGCTTATCTTTATGACCACTGAACTCAGCTCTCTGTATTGATTAGTAACAATGCCCTGTGTAAGGTTTTAGTCACTCCTAAGTGATAAATCTAGTTCAACTGCCTTAGATCTGATCACCACAGGACATACCAATGGCACACCTCTATAAGATGGAGTCAGTCTCCCTGCCAGCTTGGACCACACGAGTGTATTCAGACACAGATGCATGTGGAGAACACGTTGTTCAATGGGGAAACTAGGTTTTGTGGGACCAAACCTTTCTATCAGTTGAAGGAAAGAAAAATATAAATATATATGTGAACACGTGACTATATTGCAGAGGGCCCTTCCTAGAACCTTGGAAGAGGAGGTAGCAAGTGAGGGAACCAGACCTTCAGCCCTACAGAGGCCAGTGATATTAACTGTTATATTTTGCTATGGTCTGAATGTTTCTCCCCACAAACCCATGTTAAATCTGCACCCACTGGTGATGGTCTCGGGATGTGGGCTCTTCAGGAGGTGGTTAGGTCCAGAGAATGAAGCCCTCATCACTAAGATTAACATCCTTATAAGGGCCTGAGTTAGAAATCCTTCTAACTCCAAGGTTATTGTGAGATGGCCAGCTATGAGGAATGATCCTTAATAGACCCTGAATCTACAGACACCTTGATTGTGAACTTTCTAGTCTCCAGAACCTTGAACAATAAACGCTTAGTTTTCATTAAAGCCACTCAGTTTATAGTAATTTGCTTTATTAGCCTACAAGACTAAGATAATCCCAACGCCCAGGGAAGGGCCTGCTCCCTATTCTTTGTAAACACACTGAAAAATGAACTTCAGCCTTCATCGTTTCATAGTCTTTTATTTCCACACTCTTATGTGACATTTGCAGCACAGGTCAGTCAATCTCACTGGGACAGAAAACCCACACCTGGAAGGTGTCCTGTATGCTTACAGGATTTGGTTACAGGCACTTATGAGACAAGCCCGGGACTCGGGGTGGGGGGGACAGGAACGGGGACAGGACGGACTCGTCTATGTCTCCTGCTGGGGGCAGGGGGAATGGGCTTCATTTACACCAAGAACTGCCTGGGTTAGTGCCAGAGCAGTGGGCGGAAGTGACAGCGACGCCCAAGGCCTTCCCTGTAGTCTCCCCCAAAGGCCACTATGCTACTCTGATAAAAAAGCACAATGGACCACAGGACCCTCCAACAGAACTGTTCTACAGACATAAACTCTTAACAATTAAAAAAGTCTGTAAAACAGTATGTAGAAATTCTGTGCTTAGAGTTAATAAACACCAAAGTCATCAAAGAGTTAAAAATACAATGCTAATATTACTAAAAGGCAAACTTGGGCTCACAATCACTACTTATGGTGAGATCATAAGCCAACCTGAAAGGACCTAAAAACTAAAACTATTATCAGCCAAGGATTAAGATTGTAGCTTCAAGTCAGGCCTGGCAATATAGACCTGTAATCCCAGCTGCTCAGGAGACTGAGACAGAATGTAATTTAGCAAAACTCTGCCTCATAATAAAAACATTTTAAAAGGGCTGGGGGTGTAGTTCAGTGGTAGAGTGTTTGCCTAGCAAGCACAAGGCCCATCCCCAGCACTAGGGGAGAAAAGAAAAGAAAAAAAAAAAAAAAGAAAAAAGACTTAACTTCACTGAGAAGCCACATTAAATAGTTCATTAAAAGTTTTGTTTAAAAAAGACTTTCCAAACAGCTCCACCAGAAAGGCCTAATGCACCTTGGCCACACTCATTGCCGGCCGGTGAACAAGGAACCCAGGGTGACAAAGATGGAGGGGGTAGTAGCCGGGGGCTTGGAGGAAGTGGAGTATTGGATGAGGTACTCAGGGTAAACTTGATGCTTCTCAAAAACTACAAAGATGGATGGGTCGGACATGCTGTTCACGCAGCTGTCATAGAAGGCACTGCTCTGGCCCTCCTTGGCTGGAGGGCGGACGAAAGCAGCATTGCCCCTGATGAAGTCTCCCACCAGCACCCGGGCCAGGAACATGGTGTGGGAATGCGTGTCGGACTTGCTGTAGTGGTGGGAATAGGCAGCGTCTCTCGCAAAGTAGCTCCCTGAAATGATACACACAGGCTCCACAGGGCACTGGAAGGGCACATCCTGGCAATGTGGTGCCAGCAGTCTCTGCTCTTCCAACACCCCCTCTTCTACTCCAGTTCTCTACCTTCTTCGTCACTGCTGGAAGTCATCAACACCTCTCTATGTAGCAGGGCACGAGAGGATGTCCCCTAACTCAAACTAATCTTAACTCTGAATCCAGCAAAAACCTCGAGTCAATACTTGGTTCTGGACTTCAGTTTCCCACCTACAGAATAGGGCTGCCCCACCCCGCCTCAGTGGGTACCATGGAAAAGGAGCACTGTTCTTCCTACTGAGCCATTCTACAGACACCAGTAGCCCAACCTATAGAACAATGATTCTTCTCAAATGGGAACCTGAACTAGAAGCTGCTCCCACTCACAGGGCTTACTAACCTATCAGCAGCTTGTCAATCCCACAAATGTCACATCAGACTGAAACTGATAATCAGGTAGTCCATGGAGTTCAAGTCAAACAAACAGATTCTTTTGGGTTTTGTTTGTTTGTTTCTTGAGATATGGTCTCTCTACATAGCCCTGGCTCTCCTGGAACTCATGTAGATAAGGATGACTTCAAACTCAAAGAGATCCACCTGCCTTCTTCGTAAGGAGTGTTGGAAGGTGCAAGAGAACCACAGATGCCAGTTACTTAAAAATGGTTCAGAAAATGAAAAGATGAAAGAAGCCAACATGGCAACATGTTAAAATTGAGGAATGTGGATACAATTTATGCAAGAATCACTATACATACATGTGTGTATAAATACATAAACACACAGCTTGCAACTTTGCTGTGAGTTTGAAATTACTACCAAATAATGTTTTAAAATAACTAAGAGAGAAAAAAAAATGCCTAGAGAATTCATATGTGCTTGATGGAACGACACTCTCTGGTTTCTATTCTAAGGATGTCATTAAGGCACAGCCTAGGGTGCTCAGCAAGGTTAGAAAGGTATAGTTGCTCTCCTCTTCCAACTCTCACTACCTCCCAGAGCCTCCACTCTACCAGAAACAAGTCCCAGTGAGCAGGACTGCCCTGCCATAAGCTGACTGAGCTCTCCATCAGACATAATGGATCACACATAATGATGGAGCCGTTCCCACCGGGCACGGGCAGCTCAGGGTGGAGCCGTCCCCACCGGGCAAGGGCAGAGGCACTGCACTTGTTCACTGACAGCACGGAATGGCCGGCTCCTCCTGTAGCCTCTGTGAGGCTGTCTTCAAGCAGTTTCCCAGCTGCTGGTGGAGCCAGCCCTGCCTTACCTTTGCCATAGGATGTGCCATGCAGACCACAGACCCGCCAGTCAAAGTTCTGCTGGCAGATGGCATCCACAAAGCTGGTGTTGGTACCATGGAACAGCTGCCTCTCGTCTACTTCCTTCCCTCCATTTTGTTTCTGCATCTGCCCTTTTTGCCTAGAATGGTAGAAACATGCATGCTGAAGGAAGAAGATGTTGACCACCAAAGAACAGCTTCCTGGACCCATTTTCTAAAAAGAAAAGAAGTATCATGTGACCAGAAGAAGGCTGTGGCTTCCCTGGCCAACCCCTGGAGGATCAAGCCACAGAGCACAGAATGGAGAGAAGCTGGGCTGGGTCTGGTCAAAGAGCGAGAGGTTCCAGAAGCAGAACAGCTCTTGGAAGCTCCTGAGTGGAGCTGAAGCTGAGAAGCTGGGGAAGGTTGTGAGGCTGCTGGTCTGGGGGTGAGGAGCATTCACCCTCAGAGCCCATCCTCCCCCTCTACTATGAGGGGCTCCATCACTGCAGAGAGGTATGTACTGTCCCAGACCCGTGTGAGGCCAAGTCAGCAGGCCCCAGGCATCATGGAGAGCCATGATGAATTTCTACCCTATGTGGAGAAAAGGTGGGTGAACATGAGCATGCTGGTCCTCGTGGGAAGAATAAACAAACAAACAAATAAATAAATGAGGCCCCTCCACTCTCTAACTACAACTTGAAGTTCTTAAGGCTGATAGCGTGAGTGAACTGTCTTGCTCTGTCCCGCTGATCTTCAGAAAGTCAGAATGGACAAGGTTTACCAGTCACAATGAGAACAGGGCCAATGCTAGGGAAGCTTCAGTCCCTTCACCTTGGCAGAGGGCTGCTCCATCACACAGCCTTACTTACTGGGAAAGTAAGAGCAGAGACAGTTCATGACATACAACGGCACTGGGTGAGCATGCTGCTGCCTCTGACTGTCCTGGAGAGGCAGGGCACGCTGATAAGCAGCCAGCAGGGTAAGAAAGACAACTATCAGTCACACACATACCACTGGTAGACTTCCCACAGGCCCAGGTTCTGGATCCGCTCGATCTTTTGAACATAGAAAGGTAGTGTGCGGTTGAAGAGGTTCCACACCTTCTGGTACTCTTCTGAGGAAGAACTGAGAATAATCTTCTACAAGGGGAAAATAATTTTCCTATGTTATCGTCAGATGACTCAAATCTATGAACTGTCTTGAGATCACTGGAAATCTCTGTAACTTCAAGAGAAAGCCGAAGAGTGATGGTTTGGCCCTCTTCTCTGAGATGCAGTTTCTCCAGATAGGAAAAACTGTTTTCAGAGTATAGTAATTTCCCTCTTATTCACTTTGAAAATGGTTCCTAGGTCAGCTGGTGGTGCCTAATCTACCCATCTTAAGTATCTCCAGGATGTTGCTGTTACTGTTTTATACCCCACACAGGCCAAAGACAAGAAAGTAGAGCACATGGCCGGCAAGAACTAGTATCAACAAAGGTGTGTGCGCTCCTCTAGCCCTGCACATGCTGCCGCCTGCTTCCTGTGTGCTTTGAGCTCTATAAGAGACATCCTCCCACGACAGGCTCCATATTGGAAAAGCCGTCTGCAGTGTCTGGAATGCTCCCAGCCCTGGAAATCAGCCAAGGTGCCTCCCACTGATGGAGCACCAGGGACATTCGTCAAGATAGTATTCTGCTCAGCACCACTCCAAGATGAGCTACTGAATCGCCCTCCTGTCCACTACTGTCCAGTGTCTTCCCCTCTACATGTCCCTCATCACACTCAAATACTCCCGTTTCTTTTCATTCCTTAGTGAAACAGATGTATTGATCCAGCCCTGCTTGGAAGCTCCTTACTTCTGCCCTCCCTAGCCAATGTCACAGCTCATATTTTCCCTTACACTAACCACCTCCTTTCCCTAAGAGCTACAGTCAACCCATACATACAACCCATAGTCACCCAGTATGAAAACCCCAAGATCTACAGAAACAAAACAGAAAGTCCACATACATCCCCACCCTCCAGTGCCACGAGCCATCCATCTTTATAGAACCCCTTCTGTCCAGCTCCAGGGGGTGTGAATCCCATACCTTAAATCCTAGGTCTGGCAGGGCTGCAGGGTCCCAGTAGTCTGGGATGCTCTTTGGGACTTGAAACTTAGTATTGCTACAAAAGGTAAGCAAAACCACTTAATTCGTAGACATATGGAAATCACAGGTGATCTCTATTCACCAATATCACTAGTCCTGAGTCTTAGCATAATATATTTTAAGAAATAGAGGACAAGGAAGTACATAGCAAAATATCTACAGCATAAGAGCACTTTCATCTTGCCTACCAGCCAAGGCAAAAAGCCATCAGTCCTGAGAGATGCACTTCTCACCTGCATCCCGCCAACCCCACAGAAAGGACAGAGTACTTCAATAAAGCAGTAGACACGGGCCCCAGCCTTTACCAAAGTCTTGAAATTCAAAAAATACCAAAGACTTTTTTGAAGCCTTAATGATATACACTTGATATAAAGAAAATATTTTTAAAACAGTAAAATTGGCTCCCAAACCCACTTTGTAACAGAAATTTGAGTTAAGCTGATGAGAGGGTACTTGTGGTCTGTTGTTTGTCCTTAAATGTGCATTCTTTTTTGCAATTCACACACACACACACACACACACACACACACACACACACACACTGCTAAATTAAAGGGTGTCATGTAACAGAGGCATTACATTACCTTCTAAAAATATAAACAAATAAAAGTAGTACTAAAAACTGCCTCAAAGGGCTTAGAAACATCACTATGAGAAGTACCATCCGCTCATTTCCCTTACATTGAAACCTCCCCTGTCCTTCCCACAGCAGATCTACGTTCTGTTTCTGCTGGCATGGGGTATGTCCCTTCATCACAAGCCTCCAGGAAATCTCACAAATACTTTTCCTAGGAAAAACGTCACAGTTTAAAAATAATTAAGCAAGGATCCAAAAGCAAGAACCAGCCACAAGGTTCTTTTCACCTATTTCACCTAGGAAGATGAAATTATCAGACAGATTACAATCAGTGTTTATTCTTCCTATGCTTAAAACAAAACACTTGGAACAAACATGTAGGAAAACAGAAAAAGACCTACAAGAACCTAACAAGAACCAAGCAGAACTGCTAGAAAAACAGTGAATCCTTGACAATAGAAACTCAATGTCTAACTCGCAGATTCACCCACCTCAAGAGTGAAGTGAGCTGAAAGATGTGTGGATGAAAGTATTTAGAAACTGGTCCAGAGAGCAAGGGCATGATGGGAAATGTGAGAGAAAGGCCTAGTGGGAACCTAAGGAAGCTCTAAACAGGACAGAACTGGTGAGACATATTAACCACAGCTTTAAGAAGCCCACAGAATCTCAGTCAGAAGAAATACAAACACATGCCTAGATACAGCAGAATGAAGTACAGAACACCAGGACCTTTAAAATTAGCCAGAGGGGATTAAAAACAAAGTGACAGCATCCATCGAAAAGTACTAGTTAGACCTACAATGCTACCTCAGAAGCTACACCGAGAAGCAGAAACCAGTAGAGACTGGTGAGCTCTCGGTGCTTGCGTTCTACAGAGACAGGAACTACAGCGCCGAACAGTCTATACCCAGTAAAACCATCTTTCAAAGACAAAATAAAGACATTCAGACTAACTAGAAACAATCATCTCTCTCTTCCACAAGAAATCTTATCTAAGGAATTTGAAAAGACAAGTCAAGGTTAAAATGTGCATAATTTAATGAAGGCTTCACAGTACAGAACAGGTGTCTCTTAAAGTTAAAACAAAAAAATATTTGGGAAATTATGAAGGTCCTTACAATAGGAAAGCAAAGACATTCATTTTTGCCTAAGTGAAGAACACACAGACTTTCTTACACCGTTTCTAACACACCGTACAACTTCCAAACTAGTAGTGAGGAAAATAAAACATATTTTTTTAAAAATCAAAAAATCTTCACGTTTTTAATACATTTAATTTGTGTCTGCATGTGTGCATATGTGTGTGCATGTGGAAGCCACAAGGAAATTTCTAGTTGTTTTTCTCCTACCACCTTGCGTGGGTCCTTGGGATTGAACTTGGGTGTGTCAAGTTTAGCAGCAAGCCTGCGGCGGTGGTGGCGCACGCCTTTAATCCCAGCACTGGAGGCGGATCTCTGTGAGTTCAAGGCCAGCCTGGGCTACCAGGTGAATTCCAGGAAAGGCGCAAAGCTACACAGAGAAACCCTGTCTCAAAAAAACAAAAAAAAAAAAAAAAAAAAAAAAAAAAAAAAAAAGTTTAGCAGCAAATGTCTTTACCTACTGAGCCATATTACCAGCCCTGGATTATGTTAATTGAAAGTAGAACTAAACTCAATGTATACAAATGCAGTTTCAAATTTTACATTAAATGATGCTCCTACAGACTAAGGTATGACTCATGTGTGCCCAGGCAGCCACTGTTGCTAGAGTTACTGAGTAACTAGCTACTGTCATAAGGGTTGAGGAAGGAACTAGGCACCTCACCTGCATAGGCAGGATGCAGGATACAGCAGTCAGCTCACAGCTCACTGAGGAGTAGGACTTGAATCATTTGTACCTTATTTTGTATCTGATCAAAATAACTACTTTTTGTAGTTATTTTGTGCCTTGCATTGCACATGCCACGCATGTCTGCTTATGGTCCCCTAAAAACTAAATTAGATGATGACACAAGAAATTCAGTCTCAGAAAAGAAACAGAAAAGGCTTTTCCAAATTTTGCTTAGGGAAAGAATAAAAATGACTTCATGTAACTTTTGTAGGCCCATCACAAACAATCACAACTAAGCCTAGAAACAACACCAAAGACACTGACATTGAACCAAAACAGTTAAAAAAAAAAAGTTCTAATGAAAAATACCTTATGAATAGCAAGATAATAAAGCAGATAAAAAGCCAAGAGGGTGTATTTAGAGTTTATAAAAGCAGTCAAGGGCTAAAAAGCAGGCAGAGGCAGGCAGCTCTCTGTGAGTTTGAGGCCAATCTGGGCTACAAAGTGAGTTCCAGGATAGGCTCCAAAGTTACAGAGAAACCCCGTCTTGAAAAACCGAAGGGGGTGGTGAGGGAGTCCTAACAGATTAAAAAGAGCTCTCGGGGCTGGGAAGCCGTTTCATCTGTTTCATTCAGTGAAGTGCTTGCTGTGTAAGTATGAGGACCTGAGTGTGAACCCCAGGAACCCACAATGGAAGGGGAACCAAAGCCCAAAGTTTTCTCTCACCCTTCTATGCTTGAGCCATGAATATGCAAATCTGTTTTCATCATACATACAATCATAATAAATAAAATTTAAATTAAAAAAAGACCCAGGCAGTGGTGGTGCACACCATTAGTCCCAGCACTCAGGAGGCAGAGACAGGCAGATCTCTGTGAGTCTGAAGTCAGCCTGGTCAACAGAGCGACTTCCAGGACGGCCAGGGCAGTTACACAGAGAAATCCTGTCTCAAAAACAAAAAGACAGTCCACAGAAGGAAAAAAAGGATTTGGAGAATTATCCCTTATGTTTTAAAAAAATATACTCAATCTCATTCATAAAAGTAAGCAACTGGGGGATGGAGAGGTGGTTCAGTGGTTAGGAGCACTGACTGTTCTTCCAGAGGATCTGAGTTTAGTTCCCAGCACCCACATGGCAGCTTAAAACTGTCAAAACACTAATGCACATAAAAATTTAAAAAGAAAAAAAAGTAAGCCAACTGAAGTACACTATGAGAATGGCAGAAGCCCCAGGGCTTGATGATTCACAAAAGGCAAGGCCAAGGAAAATTCATAAATTGTGATTTTGCTGGGTGGCCATAGTGTCCAAGTTCATGGAAAGGAACTCAATTTGCCTTTTGACTCTGACCTGACAACCAACCTCCAAGCACACCAGAGGGTTCTCTGTAGCATTGCATTTTGTAATAGTGAATTACTGAAGATACAAACATCCAAGAAAGGGGAACAAGTTAATATACAAACTACGTTTATATAATGTAGTTTAATAACACTATATTGTATACAAAAGCTAATAAACCACCCAAGCAGAAGTAGATTAAAGAAGTCTTCAGTAATCTGAACAGAGCAATTACCAGGATATCTTTAAGATTTTTTTTAAAGGTTCAGAATGGTGTATATATATAGTAAGCTACCATTTATGTAAGCAAAGATAGGAAGCAGGCAGATGGCTTTATGAGTACCTGTACATATATATATACTATTTTATTTTTGCAAAGGCGAACACAGAAAAGAGCAATTAGAAGCAAACAAAAATGGTTACCACAATGGGAGCAGGTTTGAGATAACACAGATACAAACTACTGAGTATGTTGTATTATAGAGCTCTGACTTTTAAATAAGTACATGTTTTTTTTTTTTTTTTTTTTTTTTTTTTTTTTTTTAACATTTTCTTTTTTTTCTGACTACTTTAGATGCTCAACTACAGATCGCTCTCTCTGATGCTGATTAAATCCACACGCATAAGTACATGTTTTACATTTCATCAAAAATAAACTTTAATTAGAGGAGGAAAAAGGAGGGCATATTCTCAAGAAATTATGTTGCTGTATTTGAGTCACAAGGCATTGCTTCTTGGACTGATAATACACTTTTCGTCTTACTTATTCCAATTCTTTTTTAAATGACCTCTGTTTTACAAATACAATCAATAAACTTTACCTTCAAAGTCTCCAGAGAACCAACAAAACCAAAGTGATCCTGGCTTTTCAGGCTAATAAAGCTTAGGCAGCTAACAACATTGTTATCTTGAAGTCCCAGCACTGGCCATGGCAGACCAAGACTCTAAGGGGAACTTGGTACATCTTCATTGTCCAGGCCACCTTCTTCTAGTGCATAGCCAGCTCCAATCCCATCACGCCTGGCCAAGACTAAACCATTCTTGCTTTTAAAGAGATTTGATCAGTACAGCGCTCAAGAATTTCCCACCGCTGCAGAAAGTCTCTCTCCTCCCTTATATGCTGCCTATGGGTTCAATCAGATGCTCCTGGCAGCCATCCTGTGACACAAGAAACCCACTGTGGCCGGGTGCCTTTAATCCCAGCACTAGGGAGGCAGAGCCAGGTGGATCTCTCTGAGTTTGAGGCCAGAGTGAGATCCAGGACAGGCACCAAGACTACATAGAGAAATCCTGTCTTGAAAAAAATCAAAACACACAAAAAAGTTAAAAAAGAAAAGAAATCCACTGTGAAGTGAAGCTGGTTTGCTAATGACTATTGAATCATTTTCTTTCTTTCTTTGTATTTGTTTTTTTTGTTTTTGTTTTGTTTTGTTTTTTTCAAGACAGAGTTTCTCTGTGTAATAGGTTTGGCTGGCAAAAAACTCACTTTGTAGACCAGGCTGGCCTCTAACTTACAGAGATCTGCCTGACTCTGCCTCCCAATTGCTGGGATTAAAGGTGTGATGGCATACACTGGCAACTTCACCATTTTTTAAAGATTCAGGTCTATAATTCAGTTGTCACACTTAAAGACAAACTGATGGGCTGGCTTCTAATCTAGTCAGGTTTGCACATCCCAACAGACAGCCTTGTGACTTTTAGATGAAACCCACAATGCTAATTCTCACTATGGCTCAAAGACTTTCCCAAGTAGAAGGTTTGGGGTTTTTGTTGTTGTTGTTGTTGTTTTTGGTTTTGGTTTTTTTTTTTGAGACAGGGCTTCTTTGTGTAACTGTCCTAGAACTAGCTCTGTAGACCAGACTGACCTCGAACTCAGAGATCTGCCTGCCTCTGCTTCCCTAGTGCAGGGACTAGAGGCGTGCGCCACCACAGCCTGGTTCCCAACTAGTAGGTTTAATGACAGTAGTATGCCAGTCATGCATGCCAGTCAGTACCCTTTCATGTAGTCTGAGAAGCTTCCTGTTCCTGGCAGCAAAGCACTCTCCAACTGAACCCATACACCAAGCAAGCTCACAAATGTTAACTTACCAGGACTGCTTCATCTGAACATCCTTGGGAGACACATACTTGGGTCTGCGACAAACCTTTCTGACAGTGCCATACACAAGGTTTTTCTGCAGAAAGGCTGAAAAAAAAAATCAGATGTGTGTGCATGCACAGCAGTAATGTTCTGTAAACATAAATTAAATGGGTTGGACAGATAATCCAACATATAAAACCCAAGATCAGTCTTAAAGATAAGGCAATTTTACACATTTCAAATAGTCATAAAGAAAATAGGTATCCTTAGGAGACTGAGTTTAATGAATAGAGAAATGATTAGTAATTGGTGTATCAATTACACATGAATGCTTTTGAATTGTTCCTTCCAATAATATTTAAATTATTGTTTTGCTTAGCAATTTTTTCCAGCTTGGATGTAAAGAAGTTCCAGCCAAGCCTGAGACCAAATTACCACATCTTGAGTTAATGCAATTTATAGGTAATAATTTTGCCCTTACGACTGTTCTTAAATTTGAGTAAGCTGACTCTATAGCAGTGTTTATCAATCTTTTCAAATCCATGTTCTCTTTAATAAACAACATTTGACCCACCCTCAATCTCAGGTTCATCCCAAGAATAGAGGATGAGTATCCACCCACATTTGCATTGAAAATGACAAATATCTAGAAGTTATGTTTCCTATTAAGAAACCCCTATCAAGTGCTACTTTCATACTTAAATATGTAAACCAATTTTTATTTTCACTTTAGGAACCTTTTAACACTAAGGATGATAGGTGTCTGGAATTCACCTGCCTTTGAACATAACTACATAATAATCTGAGGATGTGTCCCTTGCACTACAGCTATCCTCGTTATCTCCTGGAGTCTACTATTCACCCAGCTTCCATAACCCTTCTATCACCCATCATCCAACCCTCCACTGACGCTTTGCTCATTAACACACTTGGCTTATTAAATGACCTTTCAATAGTAAAAATGGGCTATTCAGCATATATGAACTGGTTAAGAATATGTTAGACACTTTCTCTGACCTTCCATGGGGAAATAAGGGCCCCTTTCCCTAATAACCTGGTTGTTTCCTTAATTTACACTGGGACACATCCCTAAGTGAGCTTGCTGTGGGGGATTCTGCTGTTGACAGCCAGGAACAAGATATCATTACTCTGTTTCTGGAAACTTGACTATCACTTTGAGTTTGAGTTACTCTTTCATGATAAGAATCCTTCCCAGAGCTGGTCTCCCCAACCCTGTAGACTAGGTCATTTGGGCTGCTGTGTATATACATTCCTGACAATCAGGAAGTGTATATGGCAGAGTCTGGTTTGAGATTCTCTTTCATTATACATAGTAGAGACTGTGTAGGTGAAGCCAATGACTTCCATCCTCCTCCTCTTTTTTTTTTTTTTTTTTTTTTTGTTTGTTTTTGTTTTTCAAGACAGGGTTTCTCTGTGTTGTTTTGGAGCCTGTCCTGGGTCTCACTCTGTAGACCAGGCTAGCCTCGAACTCACAGAAAATCTGCCTGGCTCTGCTTCCTGAGTGTTGGGATTAAATGCACATGCCACCACCACCTGGCCCATCCCTTTCTTTTATAGGTACTATCATCTACCAAAAACTAAAAGAATCAAGCAACAGGTGAACTGTGAACAGGCCACTATGAGCATGCTTTTTCAAGCTACATCCTTGTCCTGAAAGTCTGCTCTATCTCCAGGGAAAAAGTCCAAGTTGAGAACTAGAAAGGTATGTCTGACATTTTTGTTGTATCTGTTTGACATTTTCTAGATATTTTAAACTGTGGTTAGTGGCAGCCAGGAGTGACCGCTGCATAAAATGGGTCTTTAAGCAGTCCTGCCTTTTCTACCCCGTCCTCTTCTACACACTGTCATCAGTCCTGCCTTTTCTACCCCGTCCTCTTCTATACACTGTCATCAATTATAATGACTGTCATTTGTAACACTCATGGTCTTGGTTGTTTCCTCCAGTAGAAGTCATTCCCCTAAAGAACAGAAGAAACTTCTCTGAGGGGCAAGACAAGCATCAGGAGTGTTCCTTAAACAAAACCACAAGTGCTACAAAACCACAAACCAAAAATAACTGGCCAAAAACAAGCAACCAAGTGGTTTTAGGACAATTCACCAATGGCACTTTGCTGCTTTCCACACAGAACAGAGTATATAAAATAGCAAGGATAGTACATTGTGCCAAGGCAAGTCCTCTGATTCTCTTTAACATGCTGGATTTGCAGCGGGGTGGTGGAGCATGCCTTTAATCCCAGCACTCGGGAGGTAGAGCCAGGCGGATCTCTGTGAGTTTGAGGCCAGCCTGGTCTACAGGCTCCGAAGCTATACAGAGAAACCCTGTCAAAAACAAAACAAAACAAAACAAAACAAAACAAAACAACCATGCTGGATTTGCAAGGTGCCAGATGTCAAACAGTAAACGTAAGCAAAGGTGACCTGAGCGGAGGTGGATGAGTATCTTTCTTTGCAGGAGATGGCATTAGAAACCACAGCACAACTAACACTTGAAACATTGTCACAGATCAGTCACTGAGGAACTGGCCAATGGGTGACTGGTCTGCTTCTGTCTGTTAAGGTATATTGGAAAAAATCATCTCAGCTCCAGCTCTAGATACTAACTACACATACAGAACTTGTAATTAGTGTGTCCTACATCATCAAGGCTAAAGGTACCTACAGAAAAGGCAGTAGCTTCGGTCCTATACCAGGAAGAAGGAGGCGACCCTGCATAATGGAGCCACTTAGGCCTTGTCAGAGACAGGTTAACCTCCAGACCCAGAACAGCCACTGTTCTCAGGGCCCTGTCCCTCCAGGTGTCCCCTTGACAGTGCAGGTCAGTGTCATCTGTTGATGGGTCTAGCTGCCTTTTGGGATAGATACACCCTCCTTTCCTTTCTTATACCAGCCCAGGACCCCAGGTTAATATGGGAGAGCTAGACTCACTCCTCAAGGAAAGGATACCTTTGAAGTCTAACTCGTAGCTGTGTTTTCCAGCCTGGAACTTCAAGGTGGCTGCCTGGGAATCAGCCCCTGGGTCACAAAATGCCAGGTAAGCCTTTTCCACGTCACTGCTGCTGATGGTGGTCACAGGGTGCACTGTACCCTGTAAGGGGAAATCCAGAGATGTCATGAGGCAAGAGGCTGTAGTGATGGCAAAGATGCTAGTCAAGGCAGCCCCTGTTCTAGACAGATGACCTTATTATAGGGAAAGAGGAGGGGGCAGGGAGCAAGGGAGCAGGGGGAGGGGTGGGGGATTTGGAAGGGAAGTGACATGACTCTCCTGAAGCTATTCTTGTGAACAGAAGACAGTACGAATAGGTCCTGCTAAGCAGGGTAACCAGGATGCAAGCAATAAAAAAGCATAGGACAGCAAGATGGCTCAGCAGGAAAAGGTACTTGCCACCAAGGCAGATAACTTAAGTTCAATCCTTAGAACACATGATAGAGAGAATCAACTGCCAGGATTTGTCCTTCGACTTCCACATCCACGCAGTGGCATGAGCACCACACCACACACACACACACCCACACACACACACACATATACACAAATACAAATACAAGCATTTTAAACATTCTTCAGAATAGATGGTACAAACGACGGCAAACCACCAACAGCGAATTCACCTAGGCTCCTCGTAACCATCCGCTAACCAATGAGCTCAGGAAAGGCTTCTTCTACTGCTAGGGCTGGTCTCATTCCCTTCTCCCTCCAGTCAGGCTGAGTCCTTTTCTGTGTTGTTCTTTCTCTAGTCTCTTGGAGGACCTTCTACTTTTCCAGTTATTTATTTCAATCCCTCATTTTCTCTGCACTTACCTACTAGAAAATATTTGGGATTGGATGGACTAAATGTAAATTCTGAGTTTTTGCTATGATTTAGATATGGCTTGTCTCTCAGGGGTTTATGTTCTAAAGCATAGTCTCCAGGACGGGGTGGAGCTTTAAGAAGGAAGGAGGACCTGAGGCTGTAGGGATGGCTCAGAGGCTAAGAGAACTTATTGCTATTGCTGAGGACCTAGGTTTAATTCTCAGTGCTCACTTGGCAGCTAACTGGTCTGTCACTTGAGTTGGTTCCAATGGTATCTGAGGCCCTCTCTGGCTTCTGCAGGTACACGGTATGCAGGCAAAATATCCACATACAGAAGATAAAAAGAAATCTCTTCACTAATCACAAGTTCTACAATGTATGGACAAAACAATAAATCAAACAAAATCTGTCCCTGCTTCTCAGAAACAGTACAGCAAGAAAGGAGGGAAAATAAAAAGCAAGTAGTTAGATCAATACATCGTGTTCAAGTGTCCCATGGTTCTTTGGGTGACAGAGAAGCTACAGGCACTTGCTGAGAATGACCTCTGCTGAGGCACAACCCAGCCAAGCTTCCTGGAAGAAAACAAATACAAGTCAAGGCCTAAGCCTGAGAAGAACGGCTTGGCTCTGTGAAGATGGTCAGGGAAGGGGTAGTAGGCATACGGTTTGGAAGGAATGTATTTTATGGTCCTATAATAGTGCCCAAGTTTCTCCCTTTAAACTATCATACTCCAAAACTAAATTATTAGGTTATAATTTGGAAGAATGAGGAGGCAGTATATAAATCCCTTCCAGACAGTGAAGGGGAAAAAAGAGAAAATAGATCCTTTCAGTCGAAAGAAATGAAGGAAAGAATTAGCAGAGAAGAGACATGGAGTCAGACTCCTATCTTAAGCCTCTGCCCCAAACCTTAAGGTCAAAAGTCCTTAACACAGGTTATCCCAGGGAAGACAAGGAAGACAGCCAAACGGAAAGCAAAAGCAAAGGGATGTTGGCTGCAATCTGGAAGAAGAGACCAGTGGTTAAGCTGAGGAAACCCAAGGTTAGCACTTTGAAAGACTAGTAAGATTTGGAGGAATGAAAAATCCCCGTGTGTTCTAAGGTGGGTCTGGTTGATTCTGACATTAAATTCTGAGGTACATTCTAAACTCAGAAACAAAGGTAGCTGTTCTGAAAATCAAGAGAAAACTGGTTTGAAACTGGAAGTTAGTGGGTGGGGACAACGACGATGACGACAAAGAACCTGGTTATATGAAAAGAGATCGCCCCCAAGGCTATACAGCCCCCACTGTAAAGGAGACCTAAGAGCCCACTGAGCCCCTGTGTCTCCACACCCTAACAGCATGGGCACACCAATGGCATCCACATGCAGTTCATTTCTAGGGATTCACAAATTGTCCTAAACAAGTTTATAGACTGTAAACAAAGAGTAAGAACATGCAAACATGAAGTGTGGACTGTTGGAAAGGAAAAGTCTCCAACCCTGGGCTTGACAGTGCAGGCTGGAAGCCGTCCAGAGATCTACTTTTGCATGAGTGCCATCAGAGCCCTGTGTGTTATATCAACAAGACTGTCCCTGTCTTCCCCCAAGAGCCAGAGATCATCAAATAAAATAGGACTGTTGCCTTTGGTAAGTGTTTCTACCTGTCATTGATCTCAAAATCTTGTAAGCAGGCAAGCCAGACTCACGGAACATGCTCAGCCAGTGTCTCTCTCCTCTCTTCCGTGCTAGGCCCCAGCCTCCTTCTCTCATGCTCCTGACCAATCTGATTAGAAAATGTATCTAAATGAGGCCACATACAGTTAAGACCTTCCAGGATACTGGAGAAGAGAGGAGAAAAAGCAGTAGTGGGGGAGGTAGGCCAGAGCAGCAGGTAAAGCTGGTGCCAGGGAGAAACTATAGAGAGAAAGAGGGTATTCGTCAACAAGGCCAGCACTAACAGTAAAGTAACAAGCTCCAGCTCGCTGGCAAACAGAAGCAGCAATCCCTTCTCTGACAGCCATCTATTTCTGAAGAAGCTGCAATGTACCATTCTAAGCATGGAAGATGCACCCACGGTAAAAGAGAAACATCTCGTCCTCATGGAACGTACATAAAAACGTGATCAGAGAAGAGCATTCTGAGTGTAGTTAAGAACAAGAAACCAAAGCCTCGGTACAACCTCCAACAAGCCAGGAGTGCAAGTACCCATCGGGTCCCACAGGTAATTCTCACTGGGGAAAGGGATCTCTACATAAATGGCTCTCTCTGCAGACTACACTTCTGTATGTCCCCAGAGACTCCTTTTAATCTCAGCCTCTGTAGACACCTTCATAGAATTGGCAGTGAGCTACCCGATTTGCGTTCCAAATCAATAGCTGATATAAATCAATATTCTCACACATTGCTATCTTCTGAAATTGTGGAAACAGGCAAGAAAGGCAATTTGGAAGCCTTCAACTTTATACTACAGTTTAAGCGCTAGCTCCAGAGTTTTTTATTAACTAATAAAATCAATGAAGGAGACTGCCACTATGACAGTTATATCACATTCAATTCTCATGAGCCGAGATGTCTAATCATTCAAAGACGGGCTTGTACAGATGTACTGTCATCCAGATATCTGAGGATCCTGGTGTCTACCAAGTACGCTCCCTGGCATCTTTGTGCTTTTGTTTAGAACGGCTTCTCCATCTTATATGAAACGGTCATCCTTTTCATCATCACACTTACTTGTCTTCCATATTCCTGCCAAGAACCAAACTCATCCATCCAGTACCAAACCCAGTCAGTAGTGAGGATGAAATGCGGGGGTTTGGTGACAGAAGAAGCTGTGGAGAGTCGGCGAGCCACAGTACTACCAAACTTCATGGACTCAAAGTCTAAATCAAAGCGAAAGCTAGCAGCTGACTCTGTGTACAGAATCCTGAAAAAGAAAATGAAGAGATTAAAACTTCACGAATTAAACAACACAGGTCATTCTGCTTCTACCAATGAGGATATGTGATGTGCAAATAATAAACGTGTCATACAGTTTTACAAATGGTTCTAGAGGTAGGGAGACCTGTTTTACAAGATTGTCACTTCTGCTGTGTAAAAACTAAAATCAGGGTGATACAGAAGACTGGTTATCATGAAAATCCTTTCACTGTAAAATTCAGAAAATGCTGACTAAAACATTCCTTTTTCAAAATAATTAGGACTGGGGATGTGGCTAGGGGAGAGCACTGGCCTAGCATGAACTGCCAGTTTGGTCTCCAAGGGTTTGATCTCCAAGGCTACAAAAATAAAATGCATTACTAAGCTGTAAAAAAAGAAGAGAAATCCTTGGAAAACAAACTAACAATAGTTATCATGAACTGAGCCAGCCCCTCCATAAAATAATTTATGTATAGTAGAATCAATCTTTACAACTCTATGGGATCAGTCTATTATCTCCAATGTAACAACTGGAAAACAAAAGCTAAGAGACACATCTGAGCAAAAACAGCCAACAAACAAGGTCTGAAGGAAGCAGTGTGTCAGCACAGCCTGCCTGGCTGCCACCAGACCAGGCTCCTTTCCAAACGGAATGCTGCTCAAAGACCAAAGGAGTCCCAAAACCAGAAACGAAAGTGAGGAGAGTGTCGATGAGCAATGATGTGTTTTCAGCAGCCACAACAGGGAGGTGGGGACACATGCAAATGTGGTATCTGGATAAGAAAGGAGGCCAAGTCCAAGGAGATTTTTTTCCCTCTAGTGTTGGATACCGAGCTAAGGACTTCACACACTAGGAAACCACTCCTCAATTAGCTATATCCCAGCTCTCTTTTCATTTTGAAGTAGTCATTAAGTTGCCCAGGCAGGTCCTGAACTTGTGATCCTCCTGCCTCACCTTCCCAACTAGATGGGATTACAGACCTACACCACAGACCCAGCTCAGAAGAGATACTTCTAGCCAGGCCTGGTAGCACACACCTGTAATCCCAGTACTTAGGAGGTCTAGGCAGGATCAGAAGTTCAAGGTCATTCTCTGCTACTCAGTGAGCTGAGGCCAGCCTGGGTTACTTGAGGCTCCATCTGGACAAAAGAGAGCTTGGGGTGAGGCAGAGGGAGGAGGGGGAAGAGAGACCAGAGACAGGTTTCTGTACAGCTAGGTCCAGGAACACGCCATGTCAGAGCAGTCAGGAAGGACAGTGGCTGCATGCACACTGGCTCTGGAGGGAAGAGAAAAACTTCCCCAGGACTCTCAATCATTCAAGCCTCAAAGTTTGAGAATGGTTCACACTTCTATGTTAGAACCAGCTGTAAAGATAGTGGTTCCCAAAGCCGGGCGGTGGTGGCGCACGCCTTTAATCCCAGAACTCGGGAGGCAGAGCCAGGCAGATCTCTGTGAGTTTGAGGCCAGCCTGGGCTACCAAGTGAGTCCCAGAAAAGGCACAAAGCTACACAGAGAAACCCTGTCTCGAAAACCCAAAAAAAAAAAAAAAAAAAAAAAGATAGTGGTTCTCAGAAAAGCAATAGAATCAGACTACTGAGGCTACAAACTAGCATTCTAAGATACAAACATGTGTAATGTGGTTCTTTTTAGTAATTATCGAAAGTCTAAGTTAGGGTTATGAGACTGAAAAAAACTGACCAGGTAAACTTGATGAAAAACAAGAACTTAGGAATAAGTAATATAACATCATAAATTTTAAAGACACAGATGGGACTCACTGGATCTCAGATGAGGCTGAACTAGTGGCCTGAGACTCTGAGAAGAATTCCCCTAAATGCAGCCAAGAGAAGAAAAGGAATCGAAAGGGAAGTTAGGAGAATAAAAGACAAAGTGAAGACTTCTCAGCCTACCACTTCATCAGAATTCCAGAAAGTGGACATGTGTCTGCATTAAAATCATAAAGACACAGTTCTCCCCAAACTCACGACAGTCGATGTAATTTCAAATAAAAAACACAGCAGAGTTATCTGTCAGCTGATGAAAACTTTAAATTCCTAAAGAGCAAAATGGCAAGATCCAGAAGTAGAAGCAGCAGCAGCAAGAGGATGAGGAGGAGGAAGAGCCTTTGCCTTCCCAGATGCCAGAACTCAGTATTAAGCTCCAATGGGTGAGAGTCAGTGTGGGATTGATACAGACAGGCACTGCCCAGAGGCCAGAAGACAACAGACACAGTGACCAACACAGGAGGCTGGTCACATTCCATCCTTTCCACACTCGCCTTCAGTGCCTCCTGTGCTGCTGAAATAGAAAATGAGCTGAAATGAGCTAAGGTGTGGTAACATTTTACCAAATTTGGCTCTCTTTTGGTGGTTTTAAAATAAGCTTCCAGAAATGAGCAGTCATGAGCTTGTATAATATGAGTGTACTCAGTAGTTTAAATTTTATGGCAGGTATTTTAATCATGAGCAAATTAATTAAAACTTTTCAAAGTAGGTATTGGAGAAACTGAGCTCAAATTTAATCACATAAAAGAGAATTTGAAGATAGTGTTATACTTAAAATCTTCACTTTTAGAAGAAAACTCAGAATTTCTTTTTGTTATTGGAATAAAGGAAGATTATTTCTTTCTTCCTTTCTTTTTTTTTTTTTTTTTTTTGTTTTTGATTTTTGGAGACAGGGTTTCTCTGTGTAGCTTTGGTGCCTGTCCTGGAACTCACTCTGGTAGCCCAGACTGGCCTCAAACTCAGAGATCTGCCTGGCTCTGCCTCCCAAGTGCTGGGATTAAAGGTGTGCGCCACCACCACCTGGCAAAAGGAAGATTTCTTAAGACACATAAAGTACAAAACCATAAAGGAAAAGATGGATAAATATTTCTCTGCATTGAAGACACTAATAGCTGACTAAAAGAGTTGATTTTTGTAACTCACATTTAATATGCAGAAATGTAGAGATTGCCTCAAAATAAATGGATAGGTAAAACACAGCTCTCTTTACTCCCAAATACATTTAAGGATGGACAGTGAACCAAAAACAGTCAATGGACACATGGAAAAATTTTTCTTCACTGAAAATCAGGGCTATGCAAACTGAGAAAACACTTTACACTCTTGACTGGTTAGTATGTAAACATTCAACAGTACCAGAATTGGGGGTCCACGTCATTAAACCCTGCTAATGGGAGTGGGAAGTACTACAGTCACCTGACAAAGTCGGGGACGGACACAGCAGACTCCCCAGAAGACCCCTTTGGAAACTCCCACAGAGACACACGAACAGGTGCACAGAAGATCAGTCCAGCACAGTCCTGGACTGGTGTGGTGGTACAACCCTGTAATCTCAGCCCTTGGGAGGTCTTGGCCAGACTGACAGGTTATGGACAGCCTGTGCTGCACAATGAGACCCTGTCTCAAGCAAAACTGAAAATTTTTAAAAAGCAAAAGGAAAGAAACCACAGTGTTGTGAGACTCCAGGCATGTCAGCACACAGCAAATGGTTCAACTTATAGGTCCAAGAACTAACAACAAAACCAGTCTAAGGTGAGAAAAGTCAGTGAAGACAGCTTTGGAAAGTGAGCTGAATGGAGACTCTTCTAGGGTGATGAGACACTGTGTCTCAATCGGACTGCTGGCTACATAAGCAAATACATTTGTCAAAAGTCACTGAGCTGATATACTTGAAATATTTATACACAACACTGTCTAAAACTTGCTTCAAATAGAAAGATTATGAGTGGTATGTGAGCTATTTAATCTTCCTAAGGGGAATAATTTGTTTCACATTCTTAGCCAATAGCAATTTGCACATATGCACACTAAGTTCAAAATCATTTTAGATATTCAAATTCTCTTCTTAGGCGGCTCAGTGGTTAAGAGCACTTGCTGCTTTTATAGAGGATCAGAGTTTGGTTCCCAGTACCCACAGTGGTAGTTCACAACTGCCTGTAACTCTAGGCCAGGGGATCCAATACCCTTTTGTGACCTATGCGGGCACCTATACTCACATGCACCTATATACACACAGATATACACATAGATATAACCAATAATAAAATAAATACCAAACTCTCTTTTCCTTTTAGTAAAGATTTATTTGTTTTTATTTCATGTCTATGGGTATTTTGTCTGCATATATTCACCAGGTTAGTGCAGTGTCTAAGGAGGCCAGAAGAGGGCATCAGATCCTCTACTACTGGAATTGCAGACCATTATTAGTGATCAAGTGGGTTCAAATGCAGGGGCTCTGGCAGAGCAATGAGTCATAGACTAGGCCACCTCTCCAGTCCATGTCCAAATTAAAAGTTTTTAAATTACCTTTTTAGCAACATATTGCAGCACATTTTAATCCAAGTTATGGCTAAATATTTAAAAGAAGGCTATCTGAGATTTCCTTGTTTAGTATGAATTGGCTGAGTGAAAATGCTAAGAAAAAAACTTAAAAGAATAAAAACATTCAGGTTAAACAGTTTAGCTGTGTGACTTTACGGAAAAGATTAGAAATTCACAAATTATTATCTGGATTTTCTGCAATAATGAATAACTGCATATGTGATCAATCCTAGCAGCAAGTAATTGAGAATACTTGGTCTTGGTACCACCTTCTTTTCTCACAGCTCCTCACTGAATGGAGGAGAGTGGGAGAACAGATAACTGACTGCTAGGATAAACACAGGCTTCCATCTCCCGATCAAGCTGATGTGATGGTGCGTGTGCATGTGTGTGTGTCTGTGTACACATGTGCCTATGTATGCTCGTTCTATTGTTTAAACTAAATCCCTTAGGCTGTACACAAAAGGCCAGGCACAAAGCCTGGATGAGGGGTGCATTTTCATTCTCCTACCTCTCTTTACTGGGGTTACTATAAGCCTCTTCAATAAGCTCCATGTTGTTCAAATCCTTCCATTTGCCTCCATCCAAGAACTGCCACCGATATGGCAAATGGAAATGAACTCTATAGCACTTATCTAAAATAGAAACATAAGCAGTAAGACACCCTAGCAGTAAACAGTGTGTCCCCACCCTACAATTATCGATGGGAGTGGTCCTGATCACTGACCTGAGAACATTCTGAGAAGATATGAGGAAGTTGTGCTTTGTTAGTGCAGTTACAGCTGGGCATCTACATACTGGAATACTAAGGGTCTTATCATGTGTGTCTTTCCTTTAAATGAGACATTTCAATAATTTTTTTTAAAATGTGTAGGTCTAGAATGTCATTTCCTGACTGTAAAGGTGATCATAAGAAGGTCATCGGTCCCAGCCCTACAGGGGTCAGTCAAGATGCTCCTTGTCTCTATGCACACCACAGCATGTGTATGAGCAGATATCAGATTCCAGATTTAACTCCAACAGTCATCTATCCCAGAATCTAGCTTGATGGCTGAGGCCTATAATCCCAGCTACTTGGGAGGCTGAGGCAGGAGGATCACAAATTCAAATTAAAAACAGGGTTGGAAATACAGTTCAGTGACAGAGCACTTGCCTAGCATAGACAAAAACAACCTTAGCTGGGTTCAATCCCTAGTAGGAAGGGAGGGAGGGACGAGAGGTGGGGGAAAGGAGAAATCCATCCGACTTCAACGCATCCCACTGAAGGTGGCTTGGCAATCTAGTTCCAGCTGATGAGATGTCCTCTGGGTACCTGCCTAGAGACTCACCCTTCCTCAACATACCCCAGCGTGTCTGCACATACACTGCTCTGCCCATCAGTGCCCATGTCCTCCCCTTGACTTCTGTCTTTTAGGTGCCACAGGGCGCAGGGCCTCCACTTCAAGCCCTTGCACCCTGCCTCGTCTGGATGGCTCTGACATCCTTTCAAAAGCCCTGTGAGTTCTCAACACATCTGTACAGAGATGGGGGGGGCGGTTTGGAAAAAAGGCCTAGAAAGTTCACTGAATTCTGACATGGAGGTATAGTCAAGATGTAAACTATTAGATACTCAACCAGGTGCAGAATGTTTCTATAAACAAAATAGGAGACAGAGATTAGTAGAACTCTAACTAAATACACGAATATATGCAGATATTTCTTGTAGAGGAATGAGGAAAGACTTCCTCCATTTTGCACGTTTCTAACTGAGTTATAAGAATGTATTCTAGGCCGGGAGGTGGTGGCACACGCCTTTAATCCCAGCACTCGGGAGGCAGAGCCAGGTGGATCTCTGTGAGTTCGAGGCCAGCCTGGACTACCAAGTGAGTTCCAGGAAAGGCGCAAAGCTACACAGAGAAACCCTGTCTCGAAAAACCAAAAAGAAAAAAAAAGAAAAAAAAAAAAAAGAATGTATTCTATAGTCTCCAAAAGTCAGCAACTGGTCATGTGAAACTGTGAAACAAAGAAAGTACAAGTGTGCTAGTGCTGTATGTGAACAAACTGAATACACATTAGAGACACACACACACCAGGAAATGTATAACATTGTTCTAAACAGACACCCAAGGACCAGGAAATCATTTTTTGTTTTAGAGGACCTACCTGGCTGCTAAGGAAAAGGAGGAGATGAAGACTCATTTCTTATTAACTATATAGTTAATCCATTTTTAATTCATAGTTTAAAATAATGAATTTAAGTTAATTTAACACTTGAAAAATTAAAATTTCCTAGAATCTACACCTTCTTTCTCAATATCACATCTTTCCCAGAGTCTACAAAAAGCACTGTGGTGGGGGAGTACCACAGAGGAACACGTTGGCCTTGCTAGGGCTTGTCAAAGAACAGGCCAGGAGCTGGACAGACACAGCAAAAAGGAGCAGTTAGGTCAAGAGGCCTCAGAAAACAAGCTGCAGGTGTCCAGGCAAGGAAAGCTCTTAAATTCAACAAGGCAGGACACAGCCATCTTGGGGACTTGCAACTTGCTGATCTGTACAGAGTTTGGGCTTATATGACTCACAGTAGGCTCAGAGATCTACTGGATTATTGACAAGGAGTGTGCCTACCCAACAATGAAGTACTGGGTCAGGCTGCAGTTATGGTCCAGTTATGGTTGTGACCAAATCAGAGTTCCTATTCACTCTTTGAAGGGCACTAAAGGAAATGATTAGAAGTGGGCAGAATGCACCCAAGTGTTGAAATGTTATGTTGATAAACTCCAAGTACAGGCAAATTCTGGGTAGCCCAAGGAAAACCTCCCTGGAAGAAAATACCTCCTAGAGAACAGTATCTCCCCCACACTCACCATACTGAGACCTCAGAAAGGACCCAGGGACCCAGGGCTGTGGCTAACAGCAGGCTTGGAACTGAGTGTAAAGTCCCAAGCTTTTCATAGGAGGAGCTCCTCATGGAGCTGGAGGCTCATGGGAGAGAGCACCTCAAGCACAGCAGCTGGCAAGAACTCTGGCCCAGCAGTAGGAACAGAAAGCAACCCTTCCGTGGTCATCTTCCCTGATCCTCCACCCTCTTTTTATCAGCTTCCTCACTTCCCTTCTAATGTTCCCCAACTCAACACAATCCAGACTAGGCTTCCCAGGTGAGTTATGCAAATAAGAGTCAACTTGGAAGGCAAAGCACCCACATCCATCTCCACTGCCTCCCTATACCCCTTGATACAACAGGGTAGAGAGAAGAGTAAATGTAATGGAAGCAATAAGAAGTACTACAAATAAAACAGGATCCTTCAAGAACCCCTAAACTACAAAGCAAGCAGAATAAAATTGAAAGAAAAAGAAAAAATAAATATTTTAAAAACAAGAATGAAGGGGCTAGAGAAATGGTTCAGTGGTTAAGAGCACTGGATGCTCTTCCAGAGGATGCAGGTTCGAATCCCAGCACTGACACAGTGGCTCAAAACCTTCTGTAACTCCAATTCCAAGAGATCAGACACCCTCTTCTGGCTTCCTTGGGCACTAGGCACAAACAAGGTGCATAGACACACATGAAAGCAAAGCACCCCTACACCAGATAAAATGTAATCTGAATGGATAAAGTATGAGACAAAGCAGCACATCATACAGCAAGTGTGCCACGGGAAGGATGAAGGAGGACTTTCTGCTCTGCTCTGTAATTCTCCAACTCCTTCACAAAGTGAAAACAGTCAGGAACTGCTTGAGTGACGTCTAAAGACTGAAATGGAACACTGTTTTGGTGGCTGCAGTCACAGAAGCTGAGAAAGAATCTTCAGTCCAAGGCTAAGCTGTCAGTGAAGAACGCAAAGCTTCTGTGAAAACATTGACCCACACAAGAATTACTGTTTGTAGAAAAGGATAGGTAAAGGTCCCAAGCAGGGACCACTGGCCTAATAACGGAGAAACCCTGAGCAATCCTCCAAGTGCGAATACAAGTGTTTCCTCCTCTTCACTGAGGTCTTCCTAGTTTCTGAGACTCCCCTAGGCCTACTGTCACCCTTCAGAAGTGGCAATTCTTTCAGCTTCCACTAGACTGAGCAGCCTCATTTCATAAAGTTCTGTGGTCACTTGACACTCCCCTGGTAGAGATCCAGATTGCTATATTCCCCAAAACTCATTTACAGTTTCATTTTCAAAAATTCAAGTAATCCCTTCCGTTCAACAAAGCAGATTCAGAACTAGTTTGGCAAGACCACACCTCTCTGTAGGGGTGCCTCAAAGCAGTTCCAGGAATGAGAAGCAGTCTCCCCTCCCATGAGAGGAAAGAGCTTCTAACTTACCTTGAAAGCTACAACTTTTCCGAATGTGGTACAAGCAAATCTGATCACTCTCCTCCTGGGTAGGAGCACCTGGTGACGCAGAACCTGAACTGTCTTTTCTTTCTACAAAAAACACCACACAATATGTCAGTGTCCATTGATGCTTTTCATGTAGGATTACAGCACTTCATGGCAAAAAGGAAGACAAAATCTATTCATCTCCTGCACAGGACAAAAGTGACCTAGGCAAACTGGAGAACCTATCCTTCAAGGATAAGAGCACCCCAACCACATAGGTAGGCACCTGACTTTTAGGGTGAATCCTACAACACTCAGCCATACAGCTTTTTACTAAACCCAGGACACCACAGAGGGGTATTTTTTTTCCCAACTCTTACTATATCCATCCAAGTTACTAGAAAAGAAAAAAAACTGAAGAGCATTTAAAACAATCATATTTAGTTTCTATGGCAAATATTTGTCAATGAAGTCTTTAGAACTGGGTACTAATAAGAAAAAGGTAATTAATATATGGGAAGTTTTCATCTCCAAATAAAATATTCATTTTAGTTTGCTTATAAGCTCTTAAGTTCTTTCAAAGTGTACCTTTCCTTCTCATTACCACTCCGTGAGTCTTTACCTATTACATTTATCCCATCCACTTAACCCAAGTCAGAGAAAAACCTCTACAACCTTTCCTCCCATGCCATCCTACCCCTGTACTTCTGCTATCCACATCTTTCCTTTTCATTCTGTAAACTCCCAGAGGTTCCGCAGGCTGGGCCTCCAAACCCACACCTGGGAGACCCTGTTAGTAAGACCTGAGCCACTCAGAAGCAGATCCTCCCCTCATTTTTTATAAAGTCATAATCCAGATAATGCTCTAACCATTATTTAAAGCAAAACCTTTGTAGAGCTGGGGATTAAAAAAGCATCTGAAGAGACAGGGAGGGCAGCTCAGTCAGTGCTTGCCCTGCAGGCTTGAGGGCCACAGGTCAATCCCCCAGAACCCACATTTTTAAAAGTCTGAGTGGGGCTGAAGAGATGGCTCCACAGTTAAGAGCACTGGCTGTTCTTCCAGAGGACGCCATATTCATTTTCCAGCATTTGCATGGCCTCCAACTGTCTGTAACTCTAATTCAAGGGATCCGACACCATCTCCTGGACTGTGGTCACCAAGGACTCAAATGGTGCACAGACAAGCAAGACACACATGTACACACACACACACACACACACACACACACACACACACACACTCAAATTGAAGAAAATACAAAGAAAAACTAGAGGCAGCAAGAATAATCTTTAACTCCGACAATCAGGTAAGACTGCAGTAGTTGATACGTTTGCTGGCTGTCTTGGCACTGACCTGATATTTTAGGGAAAGTTATTTATTTATTTATTTATTTATTTATTTATTTATTTATTTATTTATTTATTTAGATTTTTCGAGACAGGGTTTCTCTGCGTAGCTTTGTGCCTTTCCTGGAGCTCACTTGGTAGCCCAGGCTGGCCTTGAACTCACAGAGATCCGCCTGGCTCTGCCTCTCGAGTGCTGGGATTAAAGGCGTGTGCCACCACCACCCGGCGGGAAAGTTCTATTAAAAATGTTTTCTATATCAACATCTAAATGAGTAGATGGATAAAATGATGTGCTCTTTGGGGGAGGCCTCTTCTCATGTTTACAAAAGGCTAACTAGCCGGGCGTTGGTGGCGCACGCCTTTAATCCCAGCACTCGGGAGGCAGAGCCAGGCAGATCTCTGTGAATTCAAGGCTAACCTGGGCTACCAAGTGAGTTCCAGGAAAGGCGCAAAGCTACACAGAGAAGAAACCCTGTCTCGAAAAACCAAAAGAGAGAGAGAGAGAGAGAGAGAGAGAGAGAGAGAGAGAGAGAGAGAGAGAGATATGCTTATTAAATAAAAACCTTTAGCCAGGCACAAAGGCATACACTTACAGCCCCAGCTACTAGGGAGACTGAAGCAAAAGGCCATTTTGCCTAATTTGAGGCCAGTGTGGAGAAAAGAGTAAGATGTCACTTCAAACATTGGTAAAATCTTATGCAAAATCTAGCTTCAAATTTTTAGATTTGTGTATTTAATTTGGGGTGTCTACAGAGATCAGGAAACTAGAAGGGACACATGAGGAAGAGAAAAGGTCATAAGGCAGGCAAGGGGTTGGAACACCAGTAGATGGGGGGACACTGGGGCCTAAAGATTTAAGCAGGGATAGGGGCTGGAAACGGTGGGGAGTAAAGGGTTGGGGTGCATTAACTGAAACTAAGGCTCTATGAAAAAGGCTTATGGAAACACTGCTTTATAAGCTAATTTAAATTAAATATGTCATTTTTAAAAAGGAATTTGAGTAGGGAGTGCATTGTATGGATGGACAATTCTTTCCTCCAGAACACCTGGGTTACTAAATAAAATCTCAGTCCCAGTCATGGGCTACCTGTCTATGAGTCATTGGTCAGGGAGGCCCCAGAGGCACACCCACCAAAACAACAGAGGCTATTGCTCTTGTTTGCTCAGTATAAGTAGAAGGTTCCTGAAGACACAACATACTTTGATTGGAAAACAGAGAAGTCAAACTGGAACTGACTGAAAACATCCTCCCTGTTGGCTAATTTTCACAGTGGTAGAAGGCACAAGGCAGGCCACTGGAGGAGAAAAGTCATCAATGGAATACCCAGCAGTGGGTTCTGCAAGCTACATCCTGCCAGGCAAGATATGCCTACTGGTACAATAATAGCACAACTAGTGTGGTGTGTGGGTGTGGGTGTGTGTGTGTGGAGTAACCAATTGCTTTCTGATTGGATTTTGGCTTGCTGTATAGGAGATAATTCACACTTGGTACTATAAACCTAACCCAAAGTCCATGACTGGGGAGGTCATAAGGCATTAGAGGGTAACCTACTACTGCTGTTTTGCTAAATGGACATGCTGTCAAACCACCTTTTAAATATGTATTTTATACCCATCTATGAATGCTGCTCTCAACCTTGGTTAGAGAAAATGTTTTTTGCAGTGAGTAGCAACCAATGCAGAATTGTAACTGGTCAAAGTGCCAAAAATAAGTGACATGGTTAAGTGCTTAGCCCTAAGTAAGACATTTGTATTAGCCCCCCTCAAGGACCAGGGACATATCAGAAAGGGGACAGAAAGAATGTAAGAGCTGAAGGATGGGGAGAGTGCAGTGAAATGCTGCATTCTAGACAAAAGACTGCCACTGCACTCATGCATTCATAACAGCTATGGTTTACCTACACAAGATTAAGCCAGTCAACATTCCATTAGGAATGGGAGAAGGGTTCATGAGACTCCACTCCTAGCTGAGGAGCTATTGGCAATTGGTTGCTGCTTTGGAGAGGGAGACTCGTCTTTCTTTGGTGGTACAGCCAATGGTAGGTTGTTTAATCCCAGGTGGATGGCCCTATACCAACAAGCATGTAGTCAGCACTAATGGAGTTCAGTGGTAAGGACACTTGCTGTCAAGCCTAAGATCAAACCTAAGTTTGATCCCTGGACCCACATTGTGAAACTGTGCTCTGATCTACACACACAAATAGATGTTAATAAGTAATTTTTAAAATGATAGTGTAAGGGATCTAAAAAAAAAAATGGGTCAGTGGTTAAGAATATTTGCTGTTCTTCCAGAGGAACCTAATTCAGTTCCCAGCACCCACATGGAGGCTCAAAACCATCTATAACTTCAGTTTTCAGAAGATCTGATGCTCTCTTATGACTCTTATGGGCACCTGCACACATGTGGCATACATACAAATGCGTGCGCGCACGCACGCGCGCGCGCGCACGCACACACACACACACACACACAAATAAAAGTGAAATAAAATCCTTTTTAAAAACCACAATCAAGTTGGAGAAGAAAGTAGTGGAAAGAATTGGAAAGAGTAGGAAGGGGATTTGGGTTGGATATGATTAAGTAAATTGTACACATGTATGAAATTATCAAAGAATAACTAAAAATTATACTTAAAAAAAAAATCTCTACTAGAGGCTAATTGGCTCCTCTTCCTGAGGACCTGGGTACAATTCCCAGCATCTACACAACCATCTGTAACTCCAGCTCCAAGGGCTCTAATGCCTCTCCTAGCCTGTGGCCTCTGCAGGCACCAGAAGTGCATGGAGCACAGACAAACCTAGAAGAAAACACCTACGAATGTAAAACATTGTAAAATTTAAACTGGAAAGTCCTCTGTCTATCTGTCACTAAGCCTGACAGACTCTTAAAAAATAAATCCCCCACACTCACTCATGTTGACAGGCTACTATGGGCCAGGCACTGTCTAGGTACCAAAAAGAGGCAGAGAATAAGGCCAATTTTTTTTTTCTTTACAAGGGAGGAAACTTCTGCTTACTCATGGCAGGAAAATGGCCAAGGCCACAGCTTTACAAATGTCTTCTTGCATTCATTTGTAATATTATAAAGAATGCCACCTAACGGCTGCCCCTAGAGCTGCATAACCAGCATCTCAACTCTAGGTCCCTCACTGAAAGGAAAACCTCTCCAGAGATGGAAGGCAATTGCACAGGGAGGAGTTGACCTCACTTCAGTGCAGACCCAGATCCTCCTGTACACTGAAAATGCACCAACCCCAACTCACATCATCTAGAATGCTTTGTTTGACTACGTCTGGATTTCAACTCATCTTAGGAACCTCCTAGCTAGAGAAGGACCAATGACAGTCATTAAAGAGGGCCACAATTGCACAAAGTCATATTCTATTTACTAGCCAACAAAATCCAGGCCCCAAGCCCAGGGCCTACAGGACTTTCCACAGCCTTACCGGAAGTCCTCTGTGGACCTGCAGGAGAAGAGGACACTTTGCTGAGGGCTGAGCCCTGATTCTTGATGTCATACGCATTCCGGTAAGTAGAGAGCAGCCTGCTCACCAGGTCAGAACTTACACCCAACCTTTCCAATTTCTCCAGATTCTCCGAGTTAGTGAACTCGTGAGACCTCTTACAGCTAGTGCCGAATTTGCACTCTCCCTGTAAGTAGTACTGGCAGATGTGGAGTTTAATGCATTGCTTTTGAAATGAGCAAGAGCCGAAGGGTCCATCGCCTTTGTTGTAATGTAGGCAGATCTGTTGACAGAGAGGAAAAAGACATCAATCCATGAACACTGTACACAGCACACCTCCTCAATGGCCATGCCATGGGGGAGAAGGGGCCTCAGGGTCAATGTATTATTTTACCATTCACATGGGCCAGAGAGCTCATCTCTCACTTAAGACATGGATACCAAAATATTCCCTAAGATAAAATTACTCCGAACATGCCTCTCCCCGGGGAAGAGCCACAGAACTTCAAAGGATCCAGAACAGTAGCAGCCTTCTATCTACCTACCCTTACCCCCACACATAGCCTCACCACACCTAACATCCCTTTCTAGATAATTTCTCCCAATTTTCCTTTCTAAATTCAAATCAGAGAGGTTCTGAGGGCTAAGGCATCTCAGAGAAGGCCAAATACCACCCCTTCACTTCTCAATGGAAGTGGAAGACTCTGAAGCTCAAAAGCCAGAGGCAAAAAGACACCTGCTGCTCAGGCCTGAGGACCTGGCTCCAATACCAGAGTCCATCTAACGTAGGAGAGAAGACCAGCTCCTGGAGGTGTCCTCTGACCTCAACACTGGGCACACTCACACTCACCCTTGTACACATGGACTCCTAGCAAAGCTAATACATTTTATTAAGATTTCATCAGCTAGCCCCAGTCATACAGCTAGTCACTGTATTTGTTGTTTGTTGAACCGGGTTGTTGGCAAACTGCAACTTTTTTTCTGGTTTATTGATACAAGGTCTCCCACAGCCCAGGCTGGCCTCAACCTACATAACTAAAGGAAAGATGAGTCCTAGTCCTCTGCCTCCAACTGCTGTGATCACAAACACACACCAACCTCACTGAGGAGCCAGCCCAACTGACAGGAAGGAAAAGTTTCAAGAGGTGCCAAGGCTGGTCCAAGACCAGAGGAGCTGGCTATTAAATCCAGCATATTTAGTTAGCAGAGCTGGCTATTAAACCAAGTCTCCTCCATGCAATGGTTGGTGATCAAAATGAGGTTCTCCGTTCTCTCCAGCACTGAGTTCTCTATCTGCCAACCCTCTGGCTTCTCCACTACTACTTCAAAGAAGCCCTCAAGCCCCACCATCCCTCTGGCACTCACTTCCGGTAAAAGCCAGGGGTCATTCTGAATCAAGAGCTGGCAAAGCTCATTATAGGTGAGGTGGTCAACACCATGAGTTCTCAGCACACTCAGGTTATGATCAGTCTTCAAGTTGTGACTGTTCCTACAGTTCTTCCTGCAAAGAAGCAGAGACGCTGTTAGGGGCTAAATCTGATCTCCCCAAGCCCCCTGATTAGATCCCCAACTTCCAGATCCTTGGGGTGTAAAACTGCTTTTGGAGACAGTCATGAGAGAGGTAATTACATTAAAATGAGGTCATTAAGAGTGGCCCTAATCCAACATGACTTTAATAAAAATAAAAGGAGACTAGGGCATAGATCCATATAAAGAAAAGGCCTGTGAGAACCCCAGGAAGAAGGTGGCCATCTGAAAGCCACAGGAAGCAACCTCAGAAGAAACCAACCTGCTCAACACCTCGTCTCAGAATTCCATCCTCCAGAATTGTGAGAAATACATTTTTGTTGTTTAAGCCTCCTGGTCTGTCTATCAGGTTTTATAACATACACCTGTAATCCCAACACTCAGAAGCTGAGGCAGTGGGATTACAAATTCTAGGCTAGTGGGACAATATAGCAAGCCTCTATGAAGGAAGGGAGGCACAAGAAAGGGAAGGAATGAGAGGAAAGAGAGGGAGGGAGGGAAGGAGTGGGGTCAGGCCACCCAGTCTATGGTATTTATGGCTGACTTTCAGACCTGTTGAGATTGTTCTTCACAGCAATTTTTCACAAACACTTCCTGACCCTACTTATAAGCAGCCGAGAAAAAAAACAGCTATGCATGCAAATGTGACTATTTACCAGGAAGAGCTGAGACTGAGCAACGTATAGACACCAGACAACACGTCTCAGCAGGTCCGTAAGGAGAATGGCAGGGCCATCGTGAAAAAGGTCTCACAGCACACTGGCCACTCAGTAAGCACTTCAACGTGAATGCAAAACCTGAGTAGGGGCAGGCGTGATAGCACAAGCCTTTAATCCCAATACTCCGGAGGCAAAAGCAGGCGGATCTCTGTGAGTCAAGGCCAGCCTAGGCCTCATAGTGAATTCCAGGACAGCCAGGGCTATGGAGAGTCAGTCTCTGTCTCTGTCTCTCTCACACACACACCATGCAAAAAAAAAAAAAAAAAAAAAAAAAAAAAAAAAAAAAACAAGAAACTGAGTAGGGGTAGAGCATGGCTCAGCAGTTAAGAGCATTATACTGCTCTTCCTGAGGTCCTGCATTCAATTCCCAGCACCCATGCTGGGTGTCTCTCTTCTGACTCTGAAGGCCCTGCACTGAAGTGCACAAACCCCTTCACTCTACCCCCACACAGACACATAATTAAGAATAATCAAAATCTACAATTGGATCAGGGAACCCTCTGGAAGAGGAGGTAAAAAGATTGTACGAACCTATGCAATGGAAGACACCAAGGAAGCAAGGCCTTCTAGATACAACAGAACTGATGCAGATATGAGCTCATAGAGACTGTGGCAGCATGCACAGGCCTGTACAGGTCTAAGCCAGATGAGCTCCCAGCGCTGAGAGGGCAAGTGGACACAACCCCATATCCCTAACCCAGAAGCTACCTGTAATTGATAACCTCTCCCAAAGGAAAAACTGTATTTCTCCAACGGAATCTCACTTGATATATAAAACACCCTCATATGTGTTGGCTCAGATGACCAACACAAAATGAACTCGATGGCATTTTTGGAAGCTTTTGTGATGTGCAATGATTTGCTGGGTATTTTTTTTTTTTATCCTATGGACATTTTGATTATCTATTATGGTTTCTGATTTTATTTTTGAAGAGTTTTCTATGTATGTGAATGTATGTGCCTCAGCATCTGAATTAGTTTCTTGTAATTCTTCTGTTTTTTTTTTTTATTTCTCCTCTTCCTCCTCCCTATCACTTTAGATGCTTGCTTTTATTCTAATGAAAGAATGAAAGAATGGGTATGGATTTGGGTGGGTGTGTAAATGGGGAGGATCTGGGAGGTGTTGGTGGAGAGGATACTGTAATAGAAATATATTGTATAAAAATGTATTTTCAATAAAAATGGTTTTTTCTATCACAAAAAAATAATCAAAATCAATCTTTTTTTTTTTTAATGCTAAGCAGAGTGACTCATACTTCAGGTATTTGTACACGTAGACACACACACTCCTGGGTCCAACCCTTTTGCAGCTCCCCTCCTCCATGCTTTCAACCCACAAGCATCTGGTGAGCACTTATCAACCACACACTGGTACTCCACCCTAAGAACTCAGGGACAAATCTTTAAATGACTGTGGCAGTCACCTGGAAAGCCAGGTAAGCAGCGTCTGCCACGCCTCATTTAAGGTCTCGAAAGAATGCCAAACTCCTGATCCATTCCCAACCCCTTTTCTCCTACTAGATCCCCTGCAGATCAAAAACCCAAAGAGTCATCCTTGACTCCTTGCCCCCACCTGGTGAATGCAACAGAAAAGAACTCAAATAAGGAGAGGAAAGTTCGAGGTCAGCTGTGGTAAGAAACCAATAGCACAAAGGAGAAAGGGCACTGCAGAGTCCGGATTGGGTAGAGAAATGAGAAATAACCAGGAGGCCATCAGAAAGTATAAAACAAACAAGCCAAATACTCAGCGGGCTAGGGAAGAGCTGACAAGGGGAGACGAGAAGGGAAAATTAATTGGTGCTGCCAATGCCAACTCCACCAAATAACTGCAATAATGACAGTTACAATCTATTGAGCATTTCCTATGCACAGGCGCTGCCTAAACGTCTTCTGAGTTAACTCAGTCCTCAATGAACTGGTGAGGTAATCATCTTATCAGCGTTGAGGGAGCTGAGACTTGGCCATTAAAGCCACTTGCCCAAGTTTACCAGCCAGCAAAGGGCAGAGCTGGGTGTAACAAGGTGACGAGCTCATGGGACCATGCTCCTGATGACCAGGCACAGTGCTTCCTGAGCACAAGCCTGCAAGTCAAGAACTGAAGACTCCTTGGGCTTGTTTCTCACAGAGCTAATCCTGTGTTACGAAGACGAGTCACAGGAAAGTACAGTTAGTCACCTTCACTTTCCATTTGCCATTGAAAAAATGTCTCAGGTAGTTTAGGAAACTACCTAGTCTAAATCACGGGCTAAAACAAAGGTGAAAAATGAGGAAGAACCACCTCGGTCATGTAGGCCAGTAAACAGAAAACGTTCAGATTTCCAGTACGAAATCTGAACCCAAATTTCGGGAATTAGCATGAGAACAGATCTTCCTTCCATGATTATGTTACCAATTAAGCACATTATAAAGATGCACCAGGCAGGTGCAAAGGTGCATGGCTTTCATCCCAGAAGCAGGCAGATCTTTGTGAGCATGAGGCCAGCCTGGGCTACATAGTTAAGCTCCAGGCCAACACAGCGAGGCTGTCTCAATCCCTTCAACATCCCTGTCACTGCACGCCCCCAGCCACCGCCTGTTACGGACCCTCTTTCTCTGTGCTGCTGCTCCTCCTTCACCCCGAGATGCCTCGTCCTTGCTAGACAGATTCCCTAGAGTTCAACCGTCTCCGCAGACACACCTTCTCCTCAGATCTGGTCTACTCCTGTGACGGGGGCCACAGGATTTACCGCCTAGCAGCTTCCAAATCAGTACCTAAGGATTCGGTCTTCCCTTTAAATAACAGAACTCAAACTCTCTCCTGCCTTCAGGCCACGGTGGGAGCAGAAGCACGAGGCATCTGCTCCACAGCCCTCTCTTCGCACTGTCAATCTCTCACACACATTCTTTGTGAAGTTCTAGATTATTTCTGAATAGCTGAGTCCTAGAGACCACGTTACCCAGGCCATACCCCTTAGGTAGGTCGGGAGACGGCTTAGCTTCGGGTAGGTGGGATATTTACCACTTCTAGACCTGTCCCGCACAAACCTCACACCAGACCCTCTACCGTCCAGATTTTCCTTCAACCTCTAGAACCTGATGCTTAGAACCGCCTCCAAAGTGTTGAGGGCCCAGCTCTATTTGTCAGCCTGGATCCCTGAATGACGACATGGATCAAGGTTACTAACCCAAGGTGACTATTAGCCTGACATCAGAAAAAAATGTCTACTACGTTACAGCAAAAGGAAGCAGAAGAGGGAAGAAATTAATTCTCCTAGATAACTGGACTAGCTTCGAAGCAGGCCGTCTCAACATCCTCTGCTAACTCAGCATCTACACCATTACCCACACATCTTCCTAAAAGGCAAACCTGGTGGCGGCCATCCAACAGGCCTTATCACCTTCAAGGTGAGCCCAAATTCTTCAGTGTAAACCAATTTCACTAATCACGTATTTATTATAGGCAGGTGTACGTGGAGCGCCCGCCCAGACTAATAAGGAGAGTAAACAGTGTGATGTGGAAGGGTGACGAGGAAGAGCTCACGAACGACATATTCTTCCGGCTGCTGCCCGAGACCCTGCAAGAGCAAATCAGGACAGGCCAATGCCACCAAATGAACCAAAGCTGGGGGTGGCTGTGTAGAAAGGCACCCAAGAGGACTAGGGGGCTGCGGGAACCACCAGTTCCCTAAGGACCTTGAGAATCTGAGTTCCTGCTTCTAAGCAGACAAACAGGAGATGAGTGGCGCTTCTGAGGGGTTCTTGCAGATGCGCTTGTTCGTTCGCTCGCAAGCCTCGCTGCCTGCCCCTCACAGCTACCTGGATGGGCTCCGCCTCAACTTCCCTCCCGGGAGCCATGCTCAGGTGCCCCCCTCCTGGTACCACATTCGATCTAAGCCACTCACTCCATCGCACAGTGCCAGCCACTAAGGAGGTGCCCAATGAACGTTCTCGAGAGTGAAGGACAGGCGAGGCTGCCCCAAACTCGGGGAGGGGGAGGCGGCCGTCGAGGCCGGGGAGTGGAGGGAACAGGGGCCGCCGCCGCCGGCGTCCTCCTTACCCGGTCCTCAGGAACTTGCAGGCGCCGTAGATGAGGAACTTGCAGAGATGCAGCTGCGCGCAGAGCCCGGTGCAGCTCGGCTTGGGGCCCTGGTGCGCGCGGCACAGACGCAGCGACGACACGGCCAGCACCACGCGCTCCGAGGCCGCCGCCCGGCCCGCGCCCGCGCCCGCCCGCGAGGCCACCACGAAGCGCCCGCGGTCCCGCAGCAGCCGCTCCAGCACGTCGCCGCCGCCGGGGCTCGTTCGCAAGCGGCGCCGCAGCTCCGCTAACTCCAGGGCACCCCCGGCCGCGCACAGCACCTGGGTCATCTCTGCCACCGCCACCGCGGCCTGGGCCATGGTCGTCATCGCGGACCGAGCTCAGCGCGGACGACGACGGCGGCGGCGGTCACGGGCCCGGCCCCGCTGCTCCTCGGCAGGGTGGAGACGCTGGCAGGAAACGAAACCGAAAGCCGGGCCCCGGCGGGGAAAACAGGAGCTGCGGGGCCTCGCCACGCCCCCCGGGCCGCAGCTGAGGAGCCGGCGCCCTCGCCTGAGGGCCCGCAGCTGGGGCCCGCGCGCCTCGACGGCCGCCCGCCCGCCCGTCCGCCCGCGCGCGCGCACTGAGCGACCCGGCGCGCCTTCGAGGCGTCGCGCGGCCGGAGACGCGTCTGAGGGCGAAGCGGCGGCGGCGGCGTCCTTCGAGGCAGCGCCGGGTGAGGCGAGACGCGCCTTTCCGCTGAGGCCGGGCGTCCGTCTGCGACCTCGCTCGCTCTCGAGAGGCTGGGCGAAGTTTCCAGACGGCTCCGGCCCGTTGCGGCCGGTTGGCCGGGGCTGGGGGGGCGGGGCGCGGGGCGCGTCTGCCCCCGCCGCGGCGCGTTCAAGGGGCTCAGGGGTCGCCCAAGCAAACGCGGGCTTCGCGGGCGGACCACGCAAGCGGGATGGCCGACCTGGTCCCGTCCCAGCCCGGAACAAATGCCAACGGTGGCGGGGAGTCGAGAGGCCGGCCCATTTAAATGGTACTTGAGCGGCAGCGCTCGTAACGGATTCCGTCTTTCCCGGCACGGAAAGGGTAGGTGCGTCCTTTAACCGGGCAGATCCCTCTCCCCTCGCCCCGTCTGAATAAAGATTGTACAGAGACTTGGAGAGTCTTCCCCGGCAAGGACTCCCCATAGGTTACCCCGCGAGTCAGCCGTTCTCGGGGTAAGTCAATGGGAAACGCCTGTTAAAGTAAGGGTGCCCTTTGGCATCTCCCGTTCCTTCCCCGGGAGTCTTTCCCAGAAAGAGAAGCATCCGTAAAGCGTGTTCACAAGAGGGGACAGAGTACTGAGAACAGTGTGACTGTTGTTCGGACGACACGGCTTTCACAAGCGTAGGTTAAATCTCTGTCTTTGACCGAGAAGGACGTCCATATGTTGTGAGAGAAGGTCGTTATATAGAAATAGTCCACGGGCCTGGAGAGATGGCGCCGGGGTTAAGAGCTCTTGCAGAGGAGCCTGGCTCAGTGCCCGGCACCCACATGGCGGCTCACAACTGCCTGTAACTCTAGTTGCAGGAGGAATCGAACACCCTCTTCTGGACTTCGGGCATTAGGCACACACGATATACATATAAGCAAAACACTCATACACTTGAAAAAAAAACAAACTTTTTTAACCCAGGTGTGGAGAGGCACACCTTTAATCCCAGCGCTTGGAAAGCAGTGGCAGGTGATCTCGTGAGTTCCAGGCCAGCCCATGTTTGAGAGTGTACCAGGAGGATGTTTTTGAATGAACATGGAGGAAGCTCAACACTTTGTAAGGGAGAGTGTGTAGGAGCTACGAGGAAGTGGAAAAAGGACAAAAGTTGAGGGCAGAGAATTGGGAGGTGAGTACTTATAAACTTAAAATGAATATAAAATTCTAAGTATAAAATATTACAAAAAATGGGGAACTGAAGGTATAGCCCCCGAGTTCAATCCTCAGGAAGGTGCAGGGAGTATTCCTATAAAAAATGTAAGAAAAAAAAGGAAGTGGGCCAGTGCCTGTGGCACGCCTTTAATCCCAGCACTCGGGAGGCAGAGGCAGGCGGATCTCTGAGTTCAAGGCCAGCCTGGTCTACAGAGTGAGATCCAGGACTCAAAAAAACAAACAAAACAAAACAAACAAAGTATAAAGAAGACTAGATTGTAACAAGGACAAATAAAAATGCATTAGGGGTTGTGAAGGGCAATTTTTTTTCTTAGACTACTGCATGGTTTTGATATTTTGATTGTTAAATATTTTTATTTGATTAAAACATTTAACTGTTTATTTGTACTTTTGACATTGTTATAAAGCCTTATTATTTTCAATCTTGCATGTCAAACAAGTGCTCTTCCATAAAAGTGCCCCCATTTTAATATGACTGGCTGACAGGCGATGATGGTAAAAGTAGTGGGTCTTTCCATAGAAGCAGTGAAGAAGCTGGAAAACACTGTTAATTATTTCAGAGCTCTGGAAGTCAACTAAAGGCTCCCAACAACTCCTCCAGAGAGCTCCAGCCCAATCTCGGCAGCTTTTGTCGCACTTTCTCTTACTCGAGTTCTGTCTTGCCCTCCTGAAGCTCTTTGATACCTTTGAGAAATGACAGTCCCATTCCTAGTATCTCTACCAAGGGAGCAGACAGGGCTGGAGCTGTTTTAAAGGCTTATCCCAAGGACGACTGTGGAGGGCCTCCTAAAAAGGCATGTCCTTATGTGGTCTCATTGGAACTATCGAAGTCATAACAACCATCCCGCCAAGAGGACACAAGTGTCAAATATTTTAATATCATGGCTGAAGCAATGGATAGCAGGTGGAGAAAACAATAGACTAAGCAAAGAACTAAATGAACAATTAAGGGCTTTGAAAAGTGCCAGCATATTGTAGGAACCCACACAGGCATACACATGCTTAAGACCACTCAGATGCTTAGGAAGTTCTACCTGACATTCAGGCTCAGTGCAAGCAGGAAGCAAAAGCTATGTATACTTGTAAACTGCCTGACTGTTGCAGGCATATCCGAACAGTCATAGAGCTCCTTGACAAAGACTAGTGCATACTGGTTCCTGGTGCTTAAGGGAATCTCCATGGAGTCATTAGCTGAGAGGGAAGCTAACCAAGTAGGGACTTGAGTCACACACAGTGCAGATGCACACTTCACATAATTAGATCGGAAAAGTCACTAGACAAACAGAGCAATTTGTTGTTGAACGGGTGTGGGTTCACACTGGTCGGTGGGAAGAAGACACAGCCACTTTGAGGATGTCTCTAGCCTTTCAAGCTGCAGGGGGAATCAGCACTGAGACACCTTCCCTTAGCCAAGGGCATTTTCATTGTTCTCCAAATTTACACATTTAGCAAGTTGATTTCCATATCCCCCAAACATCCTGAAGAAGCTTCCAAAGGGACAACACCAAATACAAATTCTCGATTAAGGAATATCACAGTGTGCCAGATTTTTCCCAACCAAGTTTTGCATATGGTTTGTACCCTTGGGAAGCTCTCAGACAAGATTCACATAGAGGGCAACAAGAGAAACAAAAGCTGGATTAAGGCTAGGTGCTAGCACTCTGGAGCCAGACCAGATGTAGCCCAACGGGAATCCTCCCACAGCAACTAGTTCAACAAAAAACAATAACCCCAAGAAAGGAAGAAAATATGACTTTGGGAGCTGCCACATTAATTGAAATGTCCATCTTCAAGTAAATAGTGAGATGTGAAAAGAAACGAAGTGTGACCCATAAAAAGGAAGTAAAAGCTAGTAATACAAATATCTCTTAGGGGCTAGAGAGATGGCTCAGCAGTTAAAAGCACTGGCTACTGTTCCAGAAGACTCAGGTTCAGTTCCCAGCACCCACATGGCAACTCATAACCAGCTATAACTCCATTACCAGGGAATTAAATGCCCAATCTAGCCTCCTTGGGCACCAGGCATGCAGACAGAATACACATAAGAGAAACAGCTCCTGACAAAGCCAGATAGCAGACTTTAAGCTGTCAGAGAAATGTTCAAAGAGCTCCAACTCTGTAAAATAGGAAAGCATGAGAATAGTGTCTCATAGAACAGAATATCAGTAAAGAAATTATAAAAAGTAACTGGAGTAGCAATTTTGCACAATAACTGAATGGAGAAGCTCATTGGTATTTAGCAGCAGAATTGAACAGAGCAAAGAAAGGATCAGAACACCTGAAGATAGTAAGTCAAAAGGTTATCTGGTTTGTGTGACAAAAATTTTAAAGAATGAAAAAGAACAAACACCATCGGCTGTAGCACCATATGCATAATGGGCACTGTAGAAGTAAAGGGAAAGAAGGCTCTTGGAAGAAATGATGGCCCAAACCCTCTACACTTGATGGAAATCATTACGTATCTAAATTCTATAACCTCAGGGTATTTAGACTGTTGGAAGATAAAACCTCAGAATAGTAAAGGAGAGGCAACTAATTCATTGTGTGCGGGGAAGCCTCAACAGCTGACTTCTCATCAGAATCCATGCATGCTAGAGTACTCTTTTTTTTTTTTTTTTTTTTGGTTTTTCGAGACAGGGTTTCTCTGTGTAGCTTTGCGCCTTTCCTGGAACTCACTTGGTAGCCCAGGCTGGCCTTGAACTCACAGAGATTCGCCTGGCTCTGCCTCCCGAGTGCTGGGATTAAAGGCATGCGCCACCACCGCCCGGCGAGTACTCTTAAATAATAAGTTAAAGGAGAACTCACAGAGGAAGTTAGAGAATAAGACAAACACAAAAACCAGCGTTACAGAGACGGCTCAGACATTGAGTACTTGCTGCTCTCCTATAGGATCCAGATTCAATTCTTAGTACCCACATAGTGACTCACAGCTATCAATAACTCCAATTCCAAGGGATCCAATGCCTTCTGGCCTCTGAGGACACTGCATGCACCACAGACATACATGCAAGCAAAACACCCATACATACAAAATAAATATAAATACTTCAAAAAGAATAAAAAAACTTAGGGGTGTAATGAAAACAATGTTTAGGGGAAATGAATAGCTGTCAATGCCTACACTAAAAAGATCTCAAGTCAATAACCTAAAATCCTACCTTAGAAACTAGAAAAATAATATCCGAAATAGGAAATAATACAGATTAGAGTAGAAATACAGTAGAGACCAGAAAAAGAATACAATAAATCATTAAAACTAAAACTTGGTTCTTTGACATTTTAAAAAAAATTACCATATATTTACCTAGAATGAAAAAAAAAAAGACTAAAATTATTAGTAACCAAGGATAAAAGGGGTCACTATTAGCTGGGCAGCAGTGGTGCATGCCTTTAATCCCAGCACTTGGGAGGCAGAGCCAGGTGGATCTCTGAGCTCGAGGCCAGCCTGGTCTACAGAGAGAGATCCAGGACAGGCACCAAAACTATACAGAGAAACCCTGTGGGGGGCGGGAGGTGGAGTTGCTATTACTGAACTTACAGATATAATAACTTATATTTTATAATAGTTATATTTCTAATTGTTTTATTTGATGCTTTGACCTCTGACTCTGGACAGATAGCTCACTGTGGTAGGTTGCCTTTCACTTGCAAAGCACTGATCTGAGCCTGCTTCTGCAACCACCTCTTTCCTTGCTATAGCTCACCTTGGGCTCCCACTACCTGGGCAGTTACTTCCCTTCTTTAATTGCCCCAGGTCCAGGTTTTAGACATTGAGAGAGCCAGTCCTTGTATTCCACCGCAGGCAGGTGAAATTATTCAAATTAGCCTATCTTAACTTCCCCTTCGCCACCTGTTCTTTCTCCAGGACATCTCTCACAGTGAAGGCTCTTTCCCCTGCTCTCTGCCTCCTGACTCACATTGGTATTTACCTGTGTGTTCCTGAATGGCACAGTGTGCTTATTTCTAGAGCTCTCTCAATCTAAAAACGTCATTCATGACAGTCCTGACTTGTCATACTAAACAAAATCAATCCTGAGTAGTCTTTTCAAATGTTTAGTTACATTTATTTAGTGTGAGTGTATAAGGGAGCACCTGGAGGTCAGAGACAGCTCAGTAAGTTCACTCCTTTCACCATGTGGGGCCCATGGATTAAACTCAGGTCATGAGGCTTGGCAGTAAGCATTCTTACAAGGTGAGCTGTCTTTGTCATCCATGAGTAGTCATTTAACAATTTATGAAATATTTTTGGGTTGCTCTTTAATAATTTTTAATTCTACCATTTCCCCATCCCTTTCCTCCCTACAGCCCCTCTCATGTATCCCCCACCACACTTTCTCTCAAATTCATGGACTCTATTGTGTATGTGTATTTGCAGTAGTATCAAAACTGGGCCAAGGGTATAATATGCTTTTATATATTCATATATTCCTAAATAAATATATAAATTTATATATTCCTAAATATATAAATACAACCTGCTCAGTCTACATACTGTTACTTAAATATCTATGATTTCAAGGCTGACCACTTTGCATTGGATAACTAATGGAAGGGAGTATTCTTCCCGGGGAAGACCATTTTTCCTGCTCATAGCATTTCTTAGTTGAATATAATAACTATTCAATGTTTTAAGATAGAACGAAAGAATACTATAAAAAAATCCAAGTGGAAATGTCCAGCATACATCTGGATCTGTGAATCTAGCATTTATAGAAGAGGTCAGTACTAGAATTTTGAAAATACATATGGCATTTTGTGGTGATATATTGTGTATCAAATAAAGCTTGCCTGAGGATCAGAGGACAGAGCCAGCCACTAGATTAAACATAGAGGCCAGGCAGTGATGGCACACACCTTTAATCCTAACACTCGGAAGGCAGAAATCCATCTGGATCTCTGTGAGTTCAAAGTCACCCTGGACTACATGAAATTGATTCAGCCTAGGAGAGAAACAGCCAGGCAGAGGTGGCACACACCTTTAGTCCCAGTACTTGGGAGTCATATGCCTTTAATCCCAGCACTTGAGATCTCATGCCTTTGCTACCAGTATTTGGGAAGCACACACACGCCATTAATCTCAGCACTAGGAAGGAAGTGAAATGGCTGGGTGGAGAAAGGCATGTAAGGCATGAGGAGACAAACTAAACTTTGCGGCTGAGGATTCGTAGAGACAGGATCTTGCCTTCCATTCCACCTGAGGATTTGGTAGTGGTGAGAAGTTTCTCTAGTGGCTTGTTCCTCTGTCTCTCAGACCTTCCAGCATTTACCCCAATATCTGGCTCCAGGTTTTTATTAAGACCAATAATTTGTGGAACAGCATTTGAAACCACAGGGCTGGATAAGGTCATCCCGGAAGAGAATAAATTGAGAAGAAAAGGATTCCAAGAAGCTGCCCCTTTCGTGGAAAAAGAGTCTGAAGAGAAGCCAGTGGGATGAGAGAATAATGGAGAATATGAGGTCATGAAAGCCAAATATCTAAATATTTTAATAAGGGGTAATCAGCTACATTAAATACTATCAAGAGATTAAAAGAGTATAGAAATATATATCGCTGCACAACAGTCACCCCAAACTTTGTAGCTAGTACCAATGATTCTTTTTTTCTTCAGAGGTCTAAGCTGACACAGCTCTCCTGGGTAGTTCTTCCCTTGGCACATTTAAAACGCTGTGGCTGCATTCAGTTGGAACCTTAGTTAATTGCCCCTCTCCCTTTCAGCATCAATCCCTCCCCTCCCCGCTCTGAGCACTTAGAAGCATGGCCTGAGCTTCTGCAGAGTTTGCTGGTGGCTGACATGAGAACAAGCTCCGTGTGCATGTGTTTGTTACATTTCTTTTTCATAGCACTTCTTGGCTCTGCCCACAGTTGGCCTTTACAAGAAATGGCTCACCGGGCTGGGCTAGCTAGAGAGATGGCTCAGCAGTTAAGAGCAGTTCCTGTTCTCCCAGAGGACTCAAGCTCCATTCCCACGTATAACTGCCTATAACTCCGTGCGCGCACGCACGCGCACGCACACACACACACAATTTAAAAATAGTAATAATAAAAACAAATCTAAAATAATGATTCATATTAGCAACCCAGCAGCTTTCTCAGTCTATTTTCCATAAGACACCAAGAGCCGAGGAGACTGAATTCTAGCACTCTATCTTTTTCTGAGCTGGTACAGTTTAGGTTTTCTGTGTATTGAGCTATAATTACTCCACTAGACAAAAGCCACATCCATGACACCTTTTGAAATAAGTTTTTCTTTACTTTGACCTTCATGTCAAAATGCCCTTCAGATTTTACACCACTAGCTACTCTGACTTCAAATGTGAGGCTACATTTCACCACCAGGCCTGAGGGGAAGGGGGTATAGAGACAAGAGGAAAGTCTCCAACCCCTCTTGCTTTCTGCAAATGGGTACAGTAGCTGCAGAGGGATAAGGGATAAGCTGCAGAGGGATAAGACCTTCTAGATACAGGTCTTAGAGGCAAGGCTCACATACTGTTACAGAGACAGGGTTAAAAGGACCCAAGTGGCAGTCAGAACAAGAAGTTATCTATTTTGTACTCTGTGGTTCAACACGGAAACATTATTGACAGTTTCTATAATGAAGCTGCTCACCAGGGCTTCGATACCAAGCATAAGAACATATTATCCCTTTGACCCAGCTTTGGTAGTATTGCAAAATACATTGTATATTTCCTTAGGTCTGCCAGAAGAGAACCTACCTTGTTCCTTCCTGTTACTCACCCAGGGCCTACCTAGCACAGTACCCAATATTCAGTAAATATTTGAGGAAGGAATAAAGGCAACATGTCACTCATAATATCACTACCCAGGTAAAGCCCAGAAGATTAACCCCTGGATATTTTCTCTGAAAATGAATGATCTAGAATCTCTTCATCCAAATTTCACTTGGTTTAAGGGAAAGTGTTCATCGTAAGAATCATAGACAAGAAAGAGTACCACCCTTCAGTATTTACCACTATCATGGCCAGGGGAATCAATACTGACAATATACTGGTAAGAAAAATATTTTATATGGATTTATACACTATCCTAAGAATTGTCTGAGGGGTATATATGTGTGTGTGTGTTGCATATAGGTATCCTTATAAGAGAACTTTGGACATAGGCATGAACAGAGGAAAGATGATGTTTAGACACACAGAGAAGATGGCCATCTACAAAGCAGAAAGGTTGGGAATAGATACTTACCTCAAGGTTATCCAAGGCACCAGTCCTGAGGTGATGGTTAATTTTTTGTCAACTTGATGGGATTTAGAATCATCCTTCTCTAGCAGTAATGGCCCCTCTTCTTTTACTACTAACCCCAGGATGCCTCAACATCCCTCTTTGATATAGTAAGTAGTTATTTTATTAAATTCTGTAACTACCCAACTTGAAAAGTGCCAAGTCCATCTTCAGGGACCCTCCACAGACACTCGACTGGAGAGAAGTACCCGTAGAGGGGTCCTGAAGTAGAAGCAAGAGCAAGGAATGGTGATTCTGAAAATGGCTTCTTTTCTTCTGGTTTGTGAGCAATCATAATATTGAGTGGAGAAATTAAAGTTTCTCTCATTCCTTTCAGTGCCTTAACCTTGAGTTAACACCTGTTGATATGCTTAGCTTTTTGTGTGGTGTCTGGGGAGCTTATGTATTGACTAAAAGGACAGTGTGGCCTTTCTCAGCTCCTTACTATGCTGTGGTGAAACCATTTCCAGGGCAGGACACAGTGGCATCCTCAAGTTCTAGATAAAGAGCTGAAGAGTATGTTTAAGCAGTTACCACTCAGATAACTAGACACTGTTAACAACTGGGATACTTCATTCCAGGAATTGAAGCAACAGGAAGCAGCTGCCAAAGGCTGGGTCAACTCAAGAGAGGATGTAAGGCAGAAATCTGCACCCCCAGATAAAACATAGCCCAATGAGGTTCTATAGTGACATAAACATGTGTATGTTTGAGACAGAGACTCTTGTACCACAAGCTTTGAACTCTTTATGTAGCTGAGGATGACCGTATTATTTCCAGTGTTCAAAGCCTTTCCTGTTTTGGGTTTTCTCTCTCTGCAGCTGAATCTACCTCTAACATACCACATATAAAACATATTTGCTCTCCTGTTTATTCAGTGTATCTTTAGTAAGATTTAGTGACAAGCTCTTCAAGTGGTATTGATGATAGTTCAGGGCCCTGGTCCAAAACTTAGCTTAACATGAAGGACACAGATAAACATGGAAGTCAATAGTAAGAAGTGCAGCAGGGGCAGCAGAGGTAAACAAAGTAAGGGAAGGACTTCTCTGGAAAGCCTTAGAATTCTGGTGTTGATGTCAGCCCACCCATTCCAGCAGATGACCTGTGGAGGAGCAAGAATGGGACTTCCCAGGGGCTGTGAGCAGATATGATGAACAGCATGTGTTGGGGTAACCAATCCACTACTCCATAGAGCAGTGGTTCTCAACCTTCCTAATGCTGCAACCCTTTAATACAGTCCTCATGTTGTGGTGACCCCCACCAGAAAATCTTCATTGCTACTTAACTGTAATTTTGCTACTATTATGAATCATAATGTAAATATCTGACATGCGACCCAAAGGGGTCACACAGGTTGAGAGCCACTGCCAGAGACTTGTCAGACTCCAAAATTGCTGTTACCTGGGTTTGAAAACAATAATCCAAGTCTGTATGTGTGTGTCCCCCAAAGTCCTTGGTGATACTTCCTTATTCCCATCCTACCTATAGGCAACTAGCCACTATGCACAGTCTTATATGTACTGCTACAAATGCTGAAACAAGCTCAGGGCCTTCTATATTCCCAGGGTCACTTTCAGCTTTGACTGCCTACCCCAAAGGAAGGACTCTTTCACTCCTTAAGCAGCTAGCCTTTTCTTTGTCCTTAGTATGTCTAGTTTTGCTTATGCTGTCCGATAAGCATATTAGATGGCACCAGGTCAGTCTTAGATTGAATCCAAGGGAAGTGGTTTTTAAAAAGTGTATTATGAATATACATGTGCTGTGGGATGGCCTGTATGTCAAATCTGTTGCTCTGATTAGTCAATAAATAAAACACTGATTGGCCAGTGGCCAGGCAGGAAGTAGGTGGGACAAGGAGAGAGGAGAATACTGGGAAGCAGAAGGCTGAGGCAGAGAAACTGCCAGCTGCCACCATGACAAGCCGCATGTGAAGACACTGGTAGGCCACAAGCCACGTGGCAAGGTATAGATTTATGGAAATGGATTAATTTAAGCGATAAGAACAGTTAGCAAGAAGCCTGCCATGGCCATACAGTTTGTAAGCAAAATAAGTCTCTGTGTTTACTTGGTTGGGTCTGAGCGGCTGTGGGACTGGCGGGTGACAGAGATTTGTCCTAACTGTGGGCAAGGCAGGAAAACTCTAGCCACATACATGTGTATGTATGTGTATATATATGTATATGTTGCATGTACACAGTGGTAGTGCTGAAGCCCAGACCTTATGCATGCCAGGCAAGTATTGTACCTCTGAGCTACACTCCCAGCTCAACAAGACTGTTCTGATGGCTAACAACCAGTGTCTTTTTGTGTCAAGCACTGTCCTAACTGCACTGTAGGGTTTTGTCTATTTAATACCTTCTATAATCTGAGATTGAGAAGTATGTCACTAAAGAGCAAACTGAGGCCTAAGAAGAATATAGAACTTCCAGTCAGAAAGTAACAGAGCTAGTATTTAACTCTGGCTTTAATCTGTGCTCTTAGTCTAGAGTCTTAGAATGAAGTTTTACAAGGTCAAAGGGTAGTCTCAAGTGTAAGTCCTGCTTGCTTTCACCTGACCCTAGTGTTCAAAGAGTATGCAAAGGCATAAGACATGGGAGGTTTGGGAGAATTCAAAGGACCCAGTAAGAGCAGGTGTTCTGTCCTCAGCCTCTACAGAGGTCTGAAGGAACTTGGCCAGCCACATACAGTCTCCTTTTCCTAATAGAGGCTGGTGTCTATTAGTTCCTCAGGTTGTGTGGAACAGAGGCTGAGGCTGGATTGATGCAAAAGGGTTAACGGTAAAATTTTGCATATTTGCAGTTGGCTATGAAAACTCAAACTGGAGGTCTTGCTAAGTGTCTGGGCCAGTGGATTCCAGCGTGATATTGTATGTGACTGATGGTACAGTCTAAAGTGTGCAAGGAACAACAGCAGGGAACTTCTAGAGTAGGAGTCAGTTAAACGCTAGTTTTTACTATTATGAATCATTTGCCCAGGTTAAATTTGCTTTTAAAACCACCACAAAAAAAGAAAAGAAAAAAAAACTTTTGGAATTTAGATATATTACTATTTATAGAAAAAAAAACTTTGGCTGGCCAGTGGTAGCACATACCTTTAATCCCACCACTCAGGAGGTGGAGACAGATAGATCTGTATGAGTTTGAGGCCAGCCTGTCTACAGAGTAAATTTCAGGACTCCCAAGGCTACATGGAGAAACCCTGTCTCAAAGAAAAAAGAAAAATTGTTTTCTTTTTCAAATTCTGACATTAAATGAACTTGAAGTTATAACATAACAGAATTAACACTTTTTAAAAGTATAAAGATGGAGCTGGAGAGATGACTCCTCCTGAAGAGGACTGGAGTTTGATTCTCATGCATCCATATCAGGCATTTCACAACTATAAGGCCAACTTAGATGAGATCTGATGCCGTGTTAACCTCCAGGCACTACAACTGCCCTCACATGCACAACGCCCACCACCACTATTACATAATTAAAATATTTTTAAAAAACCATCATGTAAAAGATATGCATAAAATGGGGGAAGCAGATTAGGAATAGCCTGGACAAGGAAGAAAGGGGACAAGTGGAACTCAGAAGTTACAGAAGAGGAGGTGAGTGACAAGGCTCTGGATGGCGGGGCCTCAGCACTGAGTTAGGTCTTTGCTGTTTTCTTTCCCATGTGGGCCGACTCATTTTTGGAGCTTAGAAACCAGAGGTGATAGAGGAGCAGGCTTCCATGCAGGAGGGGCTGCCATCCTGCCATCAGGGCTATGAGCTGTCTGGTGGAGAGTTGCATCAGGCAAGGCTCTTCCTCTAGAGCTGTCAACTTTGGAAGCACTTACTGGGTTCATGTTTTACAACAGGCCACTTGTCCACTGGCCTGTTTTCAGTCCACCTTTTGTATCAGAAGTGAGATCAGTCCTGAGCACCAGTGTTCACAGTGTGTACAAGACACACTATGAAATGTGGTGAAAAATAAAACTCTACAAGAAATTCTCACTATATACAGAAATGTTTGGAACAAAATCATTCCTACATCAAAGACCATGTAATTCCTCCTTCATAATTCAAAATACAGAATAAAAGCAACTCAGAAGCAAGACTTTTAGTGTTTTGGGGATGGTGCATGTGTACAAGTATATATGAATATGTGTGTAGGAATTAACATTGGTGTTCCTTGCTCATTCTCCACCTCATTTACTGAGGCAAGGTCTTTTGCTGAAACTGGAACTCACTGATTCAGCTAGTATAACTTGCCAGCCTGCTCCAGGGATCCAGTCTGTACATTCCAAGTTTTGTATTACAGATGGTTCACCACATCTGCCTAGCATTTGTATGGATGCTAGGGATCCTAACTTGGCTCCTCCCACTGAGCCATCTCCCCAGCTCCAAGTTTTACTTAATGGTAGGTGAACTTGGACATGATACTTAACCTTCTCTATACCTTGATTTCACTTGTACAGCGGATAAGGTAGTTCCTATCTCGCTGCATACTGTGAGGAAGAATAAAAATATTCCCTGTATACAGTGAGCACTTAGGATGAAGTAAGGGAGACTTGTGATCCAAATCCTGTCTGTAGCAAAGCGCCTGGTTCTTTCCTCTTAATCCAAAGGAGTGCAACACCAATAGCCCCTGGGATTTATTTCCCAGTCCCACAAAATCAGGCTGAGTTTGTGATGATGAGGTATGCTCATTACTTCACTGTGATAGGGGACCATTACAAGGTACCTTCTAGATCTACAAGCACAAGTTCCGTCATCTGAAGACAGACTGGTCAGGACACTGGAGGGTGAAAAGCACTGGGACCACTGTGAGGGAGCTCCAGTGCTCCAGCCCCCTCTCCTCTGCAGGGGAGGAAGTGCCAAGGATCCCCTGCTGCTGCTGCTGCCTTGGTTCCAGTGAGCTGCACTCACCCACCCTACCTCCTCCTGAGCTTCCCTGCGCCCATGTCTCTACTCCCTCCTTCCAATACAAGAATTTACCCTTTTCATATCATCCCTCACCTGTCTCCCAGGCTCCGTGTCCAAAACCACGCCTCCCTCCCTCCTAGGATCTGCATTTAGATGCTTTCCTTACTAGGTAGTTAAACCTTGTTTCCCTTACTTTTTGATTTTTCCAGACATGGTTTCTCAGAGTAACAGCCCTTGCTGTCCTGGAACTCACTCCGTAGAGCAGGCTAGCCTCAAACTCACAGAGATCCACCTGCCTCTGCCTCCCGATTAATCTCTGCTGGGATTAAAGGCGTGCGCCACCATCGCCACCCAGCTTCCCTTACCTTTTTTGTCGCCCAGAGGCCTAGGCTTGGTTCTGCCAATCCTGTCACACTGCTGCTACAACAGTGTCTGCACACTGCAGGTGCCCAGTGAACACTCTTAAGACTTCATCCATTAAAGAAGTAAAATGTTTTTAAAAAGACATTACTTTTCACATTTAAATCCTCAGAAAAGGTAAGAACACAACAGTTTACCACATTGTAGTGCCTCGAGATTCAGAAAAAGGGAGCAGAAAGTCAGAATTGGATATAGAATTCAGATTTTTTTTCTTTCAGACACATTTTTATACAACTTTCAACATTTATACTTTTAAACAAAATAAGCAAAAAATACACTGAGTGCTAAAAAATCAAAACAGAAGTAATACAATTTTAATTTCAATATTTAAAAATACAGAAATTAGGAAGTAAGAATTCTAAGTACAACTTTAAGCAAGTCACTTGTCTTCCTCTATAATAATAATATAAGCTACTTAAAGACTTACAAATTCAGAGTAAAACAGAAACAAAATAAATACTGTACACTTTCCCTGCCTGCAGGCAAAAGATGGGAAATACTGTTCTGAATAAAAACAAACGCTCTTAAAGCTTCGGCATCCCACTCCCAGCCACACCCCATTCCATTGTCACACAGTGTGTTTCTGTAGTCAAAGGACACATGTGCACACACACTGACTGCCTACACACAGATGAGACACTACTCTGCACACACCCCAAACAAGAAGAGTAACAGTCACCAGGGACCATGGACATAAAAACCAGTAAGGAAAGTCAGGCTAGCAAAACATTACTACAAAACTAGTAAGTACCATAGCCAACAACTGTCCTCTTTTCAAATTTCACAGAGTTAAAACCCCTAAACCAATACTACCCCTCCCCATCACCACCCTCCAACACCCCAAAAGAAAACTTGCTGAAACACTGGCAAAGTTAGATGTTTCACAATAAATGTGAAAGTTCATACTATATAATCTCTTAAAATGAACCTTTTCATCCTTTCCACAGCATGAAACTGTTATGGCTTAATTATATTAAAAGTAGAAAAGTCTTTCCCAAAGGAAATACAGTCTGCAAAGATGCACATGCATTTCCTCTCAGTGCTATTTCCTACTCAACAACTGCATGACTTGCCTGTGCAGTCAAGAGCTGTCTGTGGAAAAACCGAGGTTACAGCATTGATTCGGTCTAACCATAAACTGTAAGGCCCTTAGTTTGGTTTAGGTTTCTTTTGCAAGATAAAATAACCTTGGGTTTCACTTAGCAAGTTACACCTCAGGTCCCTGACTACATTGTGTAAGTTATATGCATGCTTTGTGAAAATAAAATGTTACTTATGAATCTTAAGAGGAAAAAAATATTCTAGGCAAGCAAGCAACTCTACATTTAATGCTGGCATTTCTTACCAAACAAAATCCACCAAAGAAATATAAGCATATGTCTTGGTTATTTTATTCCTGCAAAACAGTATATATTCTAGCACTTATGATAATTGTTTTGGTAAAAAATATGGAGGGAAAATAACTGATTATTTCGAAAAAGAAAAAAAAACTTGTTGAAAACAAACCTTTTATGATTAAGTTACATTTATGACTGCTTTCTGTAATGAAAAGTGAATCTAGAGTATCACAGGTCTTGCATAGGTAAACTACTTGGAGGTCAAGGGCTACGTGGTAGCCAGGGTTTCATTAATGAATAGTGCAGAACAGGTAAATTTGTTGGAAGAATCATTGGATACATCCTTTACAAGGTTTTAAACAAAAAGTGTAATGTCCCAGTTAAGACAAAACCTTGAGAAACTAGAAGGACACCTAGTGTGAAGGGGAACCTAATAAGGGCTTCTCCAATGAGTGTTATTTGCTTCTCCCCCGTAAAGAGGGGAGACTGATTACAGAATAATTAAACCATGGTAGTGATATGCCAGCTGCTTTGGAAATAGACACTTGCTTTTTAAAAAAATGTTTATATCTTAAAAAATATTTATAGAAAGGGTATCAAATATTTATTTCACTTACAGCATGAAAGCAAAGTAAGGGAAAGGTTAGTAGTAAGGCTACAGTAGGAAGGTTAATCACTCTCAACAGCAATTTAGGAGTACACTAATTCTTTTTTCTGTCTAGCTTCAAGAACATATATGGACAGCATCCACAAACAAGCAGAGGCTACAGTGCCACAGAACAGGGTCTATGTAAGGAAACAAGGGATCAGAAATCCCAAAGCCACCATGTATCCCTAGGAAAACCTGTCCTATTTCAGTTGGTCACCCTTTTTGACCAGCTTTCCCTAGACAAGAGATACAATGCTTAGTTTTTTGAGACTGCATTGGATAAAAGTCTAGGGTACCAGGACCAGTCTGAAAGCTTTAGCTCCTCTTGCTCTCTTCGTGGTGCTAGGGATAAAACCTAAGGCCTTACACATATGAAAGGCCAAGACCTTCTCTCCTACACAGGGAGCAATTAGTTTAATATATAATAGGAAAGATGAATTCTTGAAAGATAATTAGATTTGCATTATGAAGTTTCTTATTTCTCCATGTGGAAACTAAAAATGCACATTTGCTGTGATAGTTCTTTCTAGCAGCAGTACACTAGGCCACACCATGATTCCCACCAGCTCTCAGGGAGTGTCTCGCCACTGCAGAGCATCTTCTGAAGCAAGCCAACACTCATTTTTGTTGAACACTTCCAGCTGAGTTCGCCTTTCTACACTACTCTCTAGTGTACTAACAGTACCTATAGGCTGTTAGTACCTGTCTTTGTGGAGTTCTTTTTCCTAGTCACCTTATTTTTGCCCTAGTCCAAATCTGGAGAACAGTACTATACTAATTTCTCTTTGAAAAAAACGGAAAGCTAGCTTTTCTGTTGTGCTAAATAATCACTGACTTGATGAAAGCTCTCATTCTTCTTTCCACAAACCAGCTCACTTCTTTTTCTTTCACTTCAAGCATAAAGCCTGATTCTAATTCAGCACCTTGTTTGGAATTTTTCAGGTTTTTAGGTAGCATGCTCTGAGCATTGAGTAGATATCAAGTAAGTATGATGGTTAGAAGCAGTTTTCATTTACAGATTTCTCTAAAGGTGCACTCAGCATCAGATCTAACTTAGTAATTAGCTGACATAATAGCTGAAGAATGCTGGCTAGTCTTCACTGAGTATCATTTATTTTTATCCAAACTTACAAATAAGAAAACTAGGACTTAGAAATAAAACTCAGAATAATATACTGACTCGAGATTGCTCAGTTGACATAAATGGCAGAGCATGGACCAAAATGCAGGACTTTTGCTTCCTTCTAAGTTGTACCACACCCTTATATTACCAACAGAAATGACTAACTTGTGGAATTGTTCTTAAATGTTAAAGGAGAGGGGTCTTTTTGTATTTTAACACTTCTACAGTGGTACATCTCAGTTGAAACTAACGAAGTGAGACTTTTCTTCTGTTCTGTTCTCTTTACAAATGGGTCACCTTCTGCTCAAGTTTGCTTGGAAGTGAAAACAATACTGCTAACATCCTGGAGAAGACAAACGTTCACAGGCAAACAAAAAATGAAACTGAGATTCCTCTACAGTGCTAACTAGTTCTGGGCACACAGTAGATGTCTGATAAATACCTGCTGATCTCATTTGAATAAATACACTAAAATACATTGAAAAGGATTAATTAGGATTAGTAAAACACAGAATAGTATTCAACTAGTATTTAAGTATTAAGCTAAGTAGTAAACTAGTGATATAGATGGACTTGTCTCCTCTGATTTTGTGGTTTCAGTAGATGGTTCAATTTTGTGTGCTTCAAAAATGAACTGTATTTATGAATTTCAATGTATTCCAAAGATTCTGAACTACTAAGCTGCCAGTTTTGTATTAATCATTCACCAGTACTGGAGAGCATGATATTATATAATGTGAATTACAGTACAGTAGATTCCAGGTTAAGGGTCACTTAGTTGAATTAAAACAGGATCACTACTGTTATTAAAGCTGCATATGTTGAATCATTAGTTCTCAATTTTACAATTTTATTTGCTTATAACTAACTAAATGCTATCACTGCGGTCTTCTTACTTAAGCTGTAGTATATTGCTTATAAATGAGACTACCTATCACTGTTGAACCCAGCTCCTATTAACAGTCACACCTCAAAGTCCAGCCATTTCTATGAGATAAAAGGACACATCACAGTTGGGGAATATATAAGAGGTTTGACTAGAAAAGTCACTGTCTATGTGGCTCAATTTTTATCAACTCACAAAAAGATATATGGATTCTTTCTTAGTGGCTATATTAACTTGCTAAAAATTTTGTAATTTAGTCAGTTGTGGGTTAAAATGTTCAAAAATGAATCCACAGTACTTTTACTTAAAAATTCCAAATACTGGCAACTCAAAATTAGTGTTTTATCAGCCTAAAGACACAGGGTGGATACTGGCCACAATTTTAATTCATAAAAATAAATTTTTAATTTTTATTACCAAAAAAAGTAGTTAAAATTCTTGAGTTATAAAAAAAATCCAAATCATTATAATTGGAAAAAGAAATCATCTATCTTATTTCTTAATCTAAATAAAAATGTGTATTCTAACAATAAAACAGAAAACAAAGACATCACAGTGATAGATTGTGGGAAGGCGAGGAGGGCCAGTCAATCTAGAGTTTTGCACCTTGAGATACGACCACTAGCTGGACTGCTTTCCTCTCTTCACTGGTTATGGCATAGTGTAAGCAAGGGCTAGGGAAGCTTCTACAGACACTGAATTCCATACAAAATCCTTCTTCCTCACACCCAAAATAAGATCGAAACCTTGGTCTGGACAATCTGGACCAAAAAAGGTGAACTCATAACTTCCTTATACCATGAAATACTGTAAAAGATGCAGAGTAAGAAATATTTTTCTTTGGAAATACATGTTTTGAATGCAACTATAAAAGATAATGGTACACTATTCTTTTCTTACAACTTAATGCTTAGTGCAGAAGGGAAAGTCCAACTACCTTGCTGAGTGAAAATGACAAAATTCATTAAACAGCCATATTTCTCCCTAAAAATAAATTTCATGTTATTTGCTTATATTGTCTTTGTAGGAATTTGTAAATTATGATACCATCAGACCCCCAGTATCAATTTACTTTTATGCCATGGGGAGAAAATAGGGAGACTAAAAACTATTATAAGCAACTGAAAACTTGCATTTAGTAAAAGTTGCATATAAAGGAGATAAATGATTATCTTAATAAAGTTTAACCAGACACTTAACCTCCATATGCTACTAGCCAAGACAGATGGAAGAAACTGCAAAAAGCACCCATTTTACTCCAAATCTGTATTGAAATAATTCAGAAAATCTCACACACACACACACACACACACACACACACACACACACACACACCCCTATTCCAACATGCTTGCTTCTATACATCTTAATATAGTATAGTCCTATTGTATTACGGCTTTTATGCAGATTTGAACATCCTAAATCAAATTGTATTTCTAAAAAAATTATGTCTAGATAATAAAAGCATGGGAAGATATAACCTGTGGTAGATGTTGGCTCTTCCAACACTAGCAGTATGAAGAAGGCCCTCTGTAATTATAAAGGTTTTTGGAAACACTACAAACATGACATTTTAACCAAACTTATACTTTCCCCATTAGGAAAAAGATATTAAAGCTGTTCTCTTTGGGACCCAGATATCATCAGGAGAAATGAAAATGAAACAAGCCTGTTTCTTTACATGTAGAAGAAAACCACAATGTCAAAAGAAATGAGAAATGAGGACTCTTTTATGTGGTTCTTAAACATTGGCTATGAAGGTGTTTCCCTGCAAAGAGAAGAGTCTTGGGTTGTCTCAATTGGGGGAGCGGGGGGTTGCAGTGGAAAGGTGGGGTGTAAGGGAATCAACCTGGATAACAGTATGCACCTTGGATGTTAGCAAAAGCGAAGCTAATAGCTTATAAAAAACACATGAAATATATAAAATAAAATGATTTCATATACATCTTAATTTAAAATAATTAATGCATCAAATCCCTGTTTAAGACTTTAACCTGAATATCAAATTTAAGAGTCCAGACTAGCTACAGTTACTGTGGCTCTTCCCCACATGTAACACATACACTATCAAAAATAATTTAAAAACCTTCACATTCTTAAATCTAAATTAGTGAGATATTTCTCCAGAAATCTTCCAAATAAATAGCTTTAAAAAGAAAGAATTTAAAAGCTGTTAACTTTAAAAAAAAAATCTGTTAAATAAATTATTGATAATTCTTTATCCTACTATTGAAAATAAATCAAGACACTACCAACAACAAAATTAAATTCAAGCCCTGACAAGAGACCCCTTTCCAGTTCAAGGTCTCTTTTTAAGGTTCTACCCTCCTTCTTCCTCTCCCCAACCAGGTCCAAAGGGTTATTGCTGAGTGGGTGTGGCACAGTGAAAATGCAGCCTCAGGTTCCTTCTGTTCTTCGGGCAGTATTACTGTACACACAAACTGCTCCAGGCAGGGCAGTGGAAACGCCAGGCTTCCACACCCCAAGACTGGACTCCAAAGGAAGAGCGCCGCCGCCGCCGCCGCCGCCGCCACCACAGCAGCAGCTGTCACACGAAGAAGCGTGCATGGCCGTTTCTGTTCAGTTTAAGGATCTTCCCAAGACGTTGTTTGGCTGTTGCCATTCCTTTTTTTGGACGTTTGCCTATAAAACACCAACAACACTGTTAATACAAGAAGTGTATTTGTCATATCATACCAGAAGACTTAAGACCTTAGAAACTCTTCCACTTGATCACACTTTTAAAAGAGAAAGGCCAGCATCCCTCCAAACTGTGCCTCAGCAACAAAGTTTTGTTTTTTTGTTGTTTTGAGACACAGGGTTTCTCTGTGTAGCTTTGCACCTTTCCAGGAACTCACTTGGTAGCCCAGGCTGGCCTTGAACTCACAGAGATCCGCCTGGCTCTGCCTCCCGAGTGCTGGGATTAAAGGCGTGCGCCACCACCGCCCCGGCAGTTTTGTTTGTTTTTAAACAAGATTGCAACTTTGATGCATTCCGCAGGAACCACTGCCCTTCTGTGCCTCAAGTCATGCTCTCCTCTGTTTTCATTGCTGTTCTGTACTTCCCTTAACTCAGCCTAGCAAACTCCTCATCCTTTTTAAGCCTCTACTTCCTCCTGAGCCTCAGAAAGCCACTCCTGTCCCTTAGGATTGGCTTAAGTATCCTCTCATTGTTACTACAGGAGCTCATACCCACTGCTATCATGCTGTTGTCCATAATACAAAAGATGATGAGTATAGAGCAGTAGTTCTCAACCTCTGGGTCACAACCCCTTTGGGGGTCAAATGACCCTTGCATAGGGGTCGCCTAAGACCATCAGAAAACACAGATATTTGCATTACAATTCCTAACAGTGGCAAAATTACAGTTATGAAGTAGTAATGAAAATAATTTTATGGTTGGGGGGGGTCACCACAACATCAGGAACTGTATTAAAGGGTTGAAGCAATTAGGAAGGTTGAGATCCACTGGTATAGAAACTGTACCTACCTGCTACCACTGCCTTTACAGAGTCACAAATATACCTAACCTGCTAATATATGAAAGTTACCTTTTGTTGCCTGGTTGCTGATAGGTGGTGGGTTTGATGCAGGTCTCTTGGTGGGGTGAAGGGGCACTGAAAAGGAAGTTTCACCAACAGGCCTTTCTGGGCTTAGATTGCCATTTCTTATCTGGCATGGCCCTGAAACCAAGCTGGGATTCAGCATGTACTTTCCATTTTGAATGCTTGCGTTACTGCTGTCCACACAATGCCTGCTTTGTGCCTTCTGACTGATTTCTGAAGAGCTTTCCTTTTTGATGTATTTCTGGCTTCTACTTAAGTCCTAAAGAAGGAAAGAAAAAAAATGTAGCTGCATTTTTTTCATATTTCAGATAAATGACATATTTAAGCTCTCTGCATTAGCAAAATCATCAAAGATGAGGAAATAAACTACTCAATTTTGGTTTTATCCCCCTTCTACATTATGTTTCATGTATGTGTGTGTGTGTGTGTGTGTGTGTGTGTGTGTGTGTGTGTGTGTGTGTGTGTGTGTGTACACATGCCTGCTCAAACATCAGGATGTATGTGTAGGGGCCAGAGAACAACTTGTGGGAATTGTTTCTCTCCTTCCATCATGTGGGTACCAGGTATCAAGCTCAGGCCATCAGTCTTAGTGGCAAGTGCTCTTCACCAGGGCTTGACAGTACCTACCCTTCATGATGGTCAATTCGGTCCATAACAGACCCCAGGGTTTGGAAGTTTAGTTCTTATTACTGCAGTAAGTAGTATCAAACACCAGAAGTGCTGCCTACTATCCTAGAATTGGGAGGAAAACTGAAATAGAAGCAATAGACCCACAGTTTCCTTGGCTCATCATGGTTCTCACTGCAATGTGATACCTTTTAGAGTTCTCTTTCCACCATGTGGGTCCCAGGAATACCCAAGCCATTAGGCCTGATATCAGGCACCTTTAACAGCTGAGCTATCCTGCTGCCCTCCCCATATTACCTCTTTTCAAACATAGCTAGTGTAAGGTTCATTTCTACTATATTTGTTTGCTAGAAAAATTCCAAGATCCAGGCTCAAGCCTGATTTTTCTTTTAACTAGAAGTCCTCTTTGAATCTCTTACAATAATTGAGTCAATTTTTAAGGGAAAAAAAGTTACTGGTAAGTCTTGAAATTAACTGAGAGATCATGACCACATCAAAAGAGAAAGGAACTAAATAGACACATGGAGTTTTAAAGAGAAAAGCAAAAACAATATTGAACATCCTAAATCTCTTCTTCATATTTCCACTTTGGAATATACCTGAGGATTAAATCTGGAAGTTCTGTCAAACTGTTTAGTCCAAGAAGAAGTCCTCAAATCTTGATCTGCAGTCTTGTCATGGTATCCTTAAAAGAAGTTCTGATTAAGTTATGTTTGCACAAACTTATCTTAAAACTAGCCCAGTGCTTACAACTGAAAGCAAATGTATGCTGACATTTCATTTATACATTCACATACCTTTTCTTTCACTATATTCCTTAAAACAAACAAAAACCCACAGTTAGCAGCTCACAACCAAATTTGCTATTTCTTTCAATTTTCTTGAAACTGTCTTTAGATGATAGGTTGTGTGCTAGACGCCAGAAGACCTACAGTTGAGTACTATGGCCATGTGTTGTTGATGTAAACCAAATGCAATACACATGTCTCTAAAATGACATATTTTCATCAGGACAAAGGTATGTATTTTCCTGAATTAAGGGACCAAACAGATTATGGGAAGGCAAAAATGGAGCAGAGAAAGACAGGCAAACCCAGATTTAAATTCTTGAGTTCTTCCAAATACCAGTGCAACTTTAGATAAGCTATTTAACCTTTCCAAGGTTCAGTTTGCTCTTATGCAATATGCAAAGATTTGGGGTTGATCCTGGGTTCAAATTCCAACAGATTTGAATAATACCTATTCGACTGTGTGCAAGTTAAATTAACCTCATCAAATCATATTTCCTTTTCATGTAAAATGGAGGTCAAGGTCCTAGTGCATACATGACCCTATTTATGAACTGAACACAATTACTACATGTCCTTTTGTCAATCCTACGATTTTTGGGAAATCATCTTTTGTTCCTCTGAAAGCACAGGGAAGAAACACTAGGTGGCATTACTGACATGCTGTGTCTGCTCTTTTCCTACTATTTCCTTTTCAAAGAGTTTGAGAAAGCATAGCCTCAGTCAGAAAGAAACTATTCAAAACTAGTTTCTCCTCTCCTAAAAGGAAAATGGACTGATTCTGCAGATCATTTAGAACACCAAACATTCCTTCCGCTCTGGGAGCTCTTATAGTTGTAGACAGGTAAACAAGACTATCTTTGTAAGAGCAATGACAGAAGTTCGCACAATTCTCGGCCCCGTATCACTTACAGTTTAATGAACTGTTGTGTGTAGGTACACATGTGCCACAGCATGCGTGTGGAGGTCAGAGGGCAGCTTGTAGAGTTGGTTCTTTCCTTCGACCACGTGGGTTCTGGGGGTCACACTCGGGTCATCCATCACCCACTGAGCCATCCTGCTGACCTATACTCTGAGTGCGTATGCTTGTATCTTACATGACTAAAGTATGTCTTAATGGTAAACAGTCCTTATTCATATAATCTCTAACTTCAACTAGGATCACAGCACTTTAAATTGGGAGTCATATATTACTTTTCAGAGATTGATGTTTGTGTTTCTTACCAAATTCCACTGGCTTATCACAGCGATGCAACTGCCTAAACGCAGGGTTACTGCTGTGGCAGCCACTGGGATCCTGGAGAGAGTTCTTCTCACCACTGCAGTCTGTGCTTTGCATCTGCCTTTGTAAACACGTGGAATAGTGCAACCCTGCCATAGACAGCATGCCCTGAATAGCTTCTTCCTCTGTGCTCGTCGAGGTAGGACATTCCCTAGGAGCAGGTGATCCAAAAACACAACAGTGTATTTTTTCTGATAAAATATTCAGTAAAACCTAAAAACCAAATGGTGTTTTCATAGCATTTACATCACAATATAAAACAACAACCACCATCCACAAGCATACCTTTTAATTGGAATTTCATTTCTAGATGGCTTCTGGCCCTTTTGAAGGAGGTTCCTCACTATATCAGATTCCTCCTTAAAGTTTGATATTACTTCATGTTTCTTTTCATCACCTGAACTTTCAGAATCTTCAGTGGCAAAATTAATTTTCTGAAATAATAAATCATTAAATGGAAACAAAGCTAAAAAGAAATTGACCAAGGCTGTACAGACTAACTGAAGTTTACCTGTTTAGAAGTTAGAATCTTACTTATCATAAAATTACTTCTGTTTTACGTCAAAATCTAAAACTTTCTAGTAACTATAGTAATAACCTACTGCCTGAATACAAAACACACTTACACGCTTTAAGGTAAAATAAAATATAACCCGTCAGAACATAAACCACATGAGCGCTTAGTGTAAGCAGCAGAATGTCTGCTGCCACCCTTCCCAGAACCTAACAAAGACTCGTAAGAATGTGCCCAGTCACAGGACGGTGTGTACACACAGTACACCACAGCCCAGAGACAAGCTTTCCTCTCCCAGGTGTTTATCACCCTAAACCTCGGGGTTCTACCCATACCAGTGCAGTGCAATCAGGTCCAGAGTCTTCTGAATCAGAAACATCAGAGTATTCTGAGGTTCTATTCCTGAGTTCTGATTTCACACTTGTAAAAATTCCTGAAAAAGAATTCAAAAAGAGAAAGGACAAGAAACAGTCATTCAAACTTTGGGGCAAGTTGAAAAAAATGATCTCTAACTTAACAGTTTCAAGATGTCTTTCCATCTCCCAACAATATCTCTCCTTTCTCACTGTTTTTATTTCCCAGTCTTTCTCTCTCTAATTGACCAAGATACCCATTGACTGAAGTATGTCATTAAAACATTTGTGGTATTTCTTTCTTCCCAGGGGGAAAAAAAAAAAAGCTGTAAAATTAAAATGAACTACAAGCTGCTTCTGACTTTCCCTGCATTTCCTCTCTAGAGAACAAAAAGGCAGCTCTCAAAGCTCACTGCATTCACGGACTCTGGGTTCAAGTAGTTTATAATCCGGGCTCTTAGCACTGCCTTTCTCTTCCACAAGCACCGCTGCATAGCAACTGTCCCATCAGTTCTCAGTGATACACTCACTGCCTTGCTCTGACATGTGAACAAAGGCAGAGTTACCAACCACAGAGGACCAGACTTACTGGGAACTAGTGGAAACATATTCAAAATGAATCCAATAATATTCGTTATGCAGAACACTTACTCATCAAAAAATACTGATTTTAATTACTTTTTAGATGGACCGGTATATGCTGTTCTTGAAAACTGTTCAGGAATTAAGATTTATTCAAAGAAGAAAGACTTTTAAGGAGAAGGTGGTATTACTACAGTGTCTGATATTCCTATTATTACTTTCCTTGGTGATAATCAATAAACACCAGTAGAAGCTTCCTAGTCAATCAAATAGCACCACACTACTTGGATTTCCATTAGCTGCAGATCAGCCAACCAGATGTCTCTTAATTATGAGAACCAAAGACATATTCACTGTGAAATGAAGTTAAACTTGAAACTCGTTTTGGGGAGTAGAGGCCATAAAGCATATGAACTTTTAAAAGACTTTAAAAAACCCTTCACTGGTAATCTGTCCCTGGCATTCACATTCAGAACTTTCCTAATCGATGAACTACCCAAAAATACTTTGGATTTTCCAACAGTATTATAAACACAAATACTTTTAATCCTACAACAGTTCAAACACCAGCCAGTTCCATATTTGTGAAAGAACAAGAAGCATACTGTTCAGTGGTTTTGGAGAGCCTTCACTTGCTGTCCGCTCCCTTCCTGAGCTCTCTTCTGTCTTGATGTTTGCCTTCTTTGTTGGTTTCTGGTCCTCTTCGTTCTCACTGTCTGCTGTATAAAGACTCCGATCTGCAAACAGCGGCCTCTCATCTCTGTGCCATAGAGAGGAAACGGCCTCAGAAGTCATGCAAAGCCCTGTGTCCCCGCCCTCCATTCACAGAACTGGGGCCCTTTCCCTAATACGGTTGGCTGTGCAAGAATGTAGACAAGGGACTACGTGAACAAAAGGGATCCACTAAAAATGAATCTGATAGCTTGATCTACTGTACGTACTTAATTATTCTTCCATTCGTCAGCAGTAATCGTAGATCATTATCTTTTGCTCTCCATTCAGGTACCGTGGAGGATGGCTGGAGATGTTTGTTGAATTTTCCATTCAGTTTAGAGCTCAATATGTCCTTAAAAGTACAAAGCAGAACTGACTTATTCTCCAGATAGGCCTGTTCAACTGAAAAGACTGCATACTGCCCCTCCTGCCATGGTCCTGCCTTGTAGAGGGATGGGCAGCCATCTAGGCTTAGAGATATCTCAGTGTCCCACAACCAGAGCTCCTCATTCCAACACATTCAGGATTGCTCATCTTTCAGCAGGGCCATTAGCAATAAAATAATTTTCTAACATAAAATGCAAAATCTGCATAAAGCCAATCCAAACAGCCCTTTCTTGCAGATACTAAAGGGCTGGAATCAAATGGCCTTAGGCAGTCTCATGTTCCTTGGCTGTTTCTTCTTGATGAAGTACAGCTGTGGGGCCTTTCCATTCACCCTAACCCTGACCTCATTCCTTCCCACCAAGACTGTCCGCTTCCACACTGTTACCACTAGGCACAAGAGTCACCACTTTATTATTTCATTTTCATAATTTATTTATTATTTTCATAATAAGCTTCCCAAAATAACTATGGGTTAAGTAGGCTTAGAACCGTTTAATCTTAAAACAGCATAATGATACCAAATATAAAACTTACACATAAATAAGGTTGTAATGACTGTAACTTCTTTTAGTATTTTAAGTCAGCAATACATCTATCTTACTTTCAACTATCTGTCAATTCTCTACTTGAGATGTAAAATTATGGATGATGCAAATGTTATCACAAACTCAGTGGCATGGTTTATAAGGTGCCACTACTCCTCACTCTCTTGCCTCTGTCCAGTACACCAGAACTTCTCCAACTTAAACAGATTTATTCTACCAGTCTCCCATTCTGATAGGTGGACTGGTTCTGTTGGCTCAAGGACAGGTTTTCTGTATTTGTACAATTTATTGTATTGGCTGGCTACACGAATTCAAAGCTGTGTTTTCCTTTGACTTCTTTTGTTAGCTAAGTCAAAGTTCAAACAGCAGCCCCTGAAAGGCACTAAGAGCACTTCAGCAAAGCAGCCAGCCTCTACCTCCTTGCTGCCTGCTGTTCTGGGCCCTCAAAACTCTCAAACAAACTTCAGCAACAAAGTATGTTTCCAATGCTGAAGTTTGTTTGAGAAAGGTTTCACTGTGTAGCCCAGGCTGGCCTTAACTTGCAATAATCCTCTTGCCTCAGACTCCCAAATGCTAGGATTACAGGCATGTACCATCATGCCCAGCTTAAAATTGTATTATTTTAATCTATATCCCTATCTTCCAACTTAAATTTTGATAAAACCTACATGAAGGTAGGGACTCAAGTTTGCTTGCTCTGGCATCTTCTTCAGAGCCCAGAAGAATGTATGTATGATATTTGGATAAATGCTTTTTTAGTTGTTTTATTTACTAATAAATATATCAGCAAATGAATGAAATCTAGGTACCCTAACACCACACTTTTGACTAGAAAAACTAAACTTCATGATCTCCCACAGACAAAAATACAAGTCTCTATAAATCTGCAGCAGAAACTAGTCAGATTGCTACATATACTATCTAGCGCTTTTTTGATCCTCATATATACTTGCCTCCTCCCATGGACACATCTCTAATCTTTTGAGGACTTCCCTTGTATGGAGCTCAAGGATGTCTAGGTTAGAAGGAGTTCGAACATGATGATCTCGAAGTTTCCTCATCTTTCGCCGGGAATGATATGGTGAAGATGCTTCATTTGAAGGCCGTGAAACTGGACACACAGTAGAAATTCCCTGAGATTTAACTGGTTTGCCATTTTCTTCCTATAAGAATCAAATTCAGAGCATGTTTTATGGCAAGGCTCCTTATACATATACCTTACCCAACTAAACAATTAAGCATAAAAATACTTTAAAAAACATAAACATCCTATTTAATCATCTAAGACAAAAATCAAATCCTCAGCTTTCCTGAGATCTCTATTCTCTTTTCCTCCACACTTTGTGAACAATACATTTCCTTGTTTTCTTTGGGAAGATTTTGGGGGGTGGGGTGGGGGTGGCTCTGCTTCCCAAGTGCTAGGATCACAAGCATGCACCACCATACCAAACTTCCACCTTAAATTTGTAATGTTAAACTGGAGTTGACATTTTCAGAAATGATACTCCTGTTACTAAACTATCAATTTTGAGTTTATTCTGTTTTGGTTCTACTATGCATGAGACACACATGTGCACATCTATTACGTGTAGTATGTTATATATTTTATATATATTTGATAAGACTTTTGATAGAAAACCCATTTACATGCCATTACTATCACTCTTTAATAATTTTTGATACATCTGAAAATACTTGAAATATTCTATCCATGGACTGTAAACCTAGCATAGTAATCTTTCTTGGAGGTTTGAAGATTTAGCTCAATGGTAGAGAGCACTTGCCTAACAAGCACAGGGTCCTGGGTTCAGTCCCCAGCACCAAGAACAAAAAGACATTAATTTTCTTAGATGTATACTGCTTTCCATTCTTGACATCACGTTGTGACCCTAGCCTGTTACTGCTGAACCATGTTTCCAGCTTCTCTTTCCATTCTACAAACACAGTCCCAATGTAAGATTAGGACTTATGTAAATTACTAGGTGTAAATGTAAATTATCTAATGTAATTACCAGGGGGCCTCCATTCCTCCAGAGAATTTCCTCTTATTTTAAACTACACACTAAGCAAGTTACTTTCCTGAAGAACTACTTTAATGAAAACCCCCTTTTTTCTTTTTTTTTTTTTCTTTTTTTTTGGTTTTTCGAGACAGGGTTTCTCTGTGTAGCTTTGCGCCTTTCCTGGAACTCACTTGGTAGCCCAGGCTGGCCTCGAACTCGCAAAGATCCGCCTGCCTCTGCCTCCCGAGTGCTGGGATTAAAGGCGTGCGCCACCACCGCCCAGCGAAAACCCCCTTTTTTCAATACCAACATCAGCTCTTTAATAATTAAAACACTTTACCACATATATGGGTTTTTATCAAAGGCATTGACTTCTCAAGTTGCTCCACCAGTACTTTTGGCCAAGGGATTCCCTAATATTCTTTCCAACACAGTTTCACTCACTTTACTGTTTTATCCCCTCCTCTAATTACTTCACATACATTCATCTCTAGGTAATTGAAACTACATAGGTCTAAACATCATGACTTCTGCACGAACTTTTGGAGGAACTTAAAGAATTTACAGTAACTGGAACTACCTCTTTGTTATTTTATTACAATGCAATACTCTATATTTCTCTGTAAGACATTAGAAGCTGGGTTGGGGATTTAGCTCAGTGGTAGAGTGCTTGCCTAGCAAGCACAAGGCTCTGGGTTCGGTCCTCAGTTTAAAAAAAAAAAAAAGACATTAGAAGCCTAAAAGCCGTAAAGCTAACTCAGCCCATTCTATTCCTTCACATGTGTAAGTGCTTTCAATATTTACAGCATGGTGGCAGATCCATTCTTCTCAAGAAACAGCAAGCAAACACCTAACTTCTATTCTTACCTCTATTGCTCGAATTACTTTAGAAAGTTCCTTAATAAGATGTCCAGGTCTAACATTGTCTGGAATTTCAAAGGCATGTTCAGATACAAGCTGTATTTGGAGTAATAAAGATAAGAAAAAGAAAGTCACTTAAATATTTAAACCCAATTTACTTTATAAGGTTCTCTATATTTTAAAGACACTGCTGATAATGTTGAGCCATTCTCAAGAGTTTACATACTTGGTGGAATGTCACCTAAGGAGATCCACATTATCAAATAAAATCCTCTTATTTTCAAGTCTAAAATGGATTTGTCTTACAGTGAATGTTATTTATAATGCACTCTAAATCTCAAATCCCACTGTGATTCTAAATACAACTACTAATAAAGAAATTAAGCCTAACATTTAATTCAAAATATATAAGGATTTTTACAGGGAACACTGGTACTAAGTAATCCTTGTTTTTCATGGAAAGTATAATTTGAATAAATTTGAGTTAAAAGTTTAATAATCAAAAGCAAATGAGAAAAAGACACCATTAACAGGAACAAGAAATGAATTGGCAAGTGAGCATATTTGCTAACTACAAACTAATACTACTATTTTTATGTCTATTTACAAATACTACTCTCTGTGTCTAAGAACATTCAATTTTCAGACACATACTAGTTTCCATTTTTGCTTTAGAGCCGACTTGTTTTTAGTATATAACTTGCTGGAACAAATTAGTTAGCAACAAGAACATGGAATAGTGCTAACTCTGTGTTCTGATACTGTTAAGTACACTTGGTAAGCATGAACTCATTTAATCCCCTCAATATCAGGATGACACATACTTCTGGCTGGAGATTCCTCACTTGACATATTTGGGACTAGAGATGTTTCAGAGTTCAGATTGGGGGTGCTCAACTTTTCTAGGTTCTGATGATCACTGCCATATTACAACTGAGAGAACTGAGACACTGACGTTAGGTAATATGTCCAGAATGACACAGCTTACTAGCGGAAATGAGATCTGAGTCTAAATATCTGATTCCAGAATCCAAAGTTTCAACCAGTATACTGAACTGCCTCCTCTCTTTGAACAAATTTACTAAAAATATAGATATGTTTGGAAATACACTATTTCCAATGTCTAATCATACTTGTGATAAAAGTTTACTATGCACAGAAATCATGTAGGATGCTTTTAGGATTAATTCTACTCCAGAGCTATTAAAACCATAATTCTGAGTAAGATGCAGGGACTATTTTTTAGAAGTTCAAGGCAATACTAACACACAATTGAGAAGCAGCCATCCAAAGCCTCTACCAGGAGACAGAGGTACACAATTTCCACAGCTTATGTTTCATCATGTTACACAGCTATTGACTTACTTGGGCTTTTCCTCCTCATACACATGATAAAATCTGACAATGGAAGGCATGTCTTGTCTTTACTGGTGTTTCTATAGCACCTTGCCCTGATAGATTTGTAGCACTAATCCTAAAGTAAAATGGAACATAAAATGGCCTGGACCATAGCCTAGTACTTGTATCCCAGTATCTCCTTTTAAAAATTTATGATGATGATGATGATGAGGGAGAAGGGGTGTGTGTGTGTGTGTGTGTGTGTGTGTGTGTGTGTGTGTGTGTGTGAGAGAGAGAGAGAGAGAGAGAGAGAGAGAGAGAGAGAGAGAGAGAGAGGTGTACACACACCAAAGCACATAAGTGGAGGTCAAAGAACAACTTTGTGGCGTTTCCTTCCACCTCTACACTGGTCCCCAGGATCGAACTGTTCTCAGGCTTACACAGCAGGTGCTTCATAGACATTGAGTTTCTCACTGGCTCTCATTAATAGCACTAATTCCATTAATAGCAAGAATTTTATTTTAAATGGGTATCAGGGATCTGGAAATCATTAGCACACATATATATCATTCATATTATTTATTCTTACATGTGAAGCTCCATGGGGTTGAAGTAAGAGTTCAAACACTTAGTGAAGGAAACATGCATACATCACACACCTTAGTTTTAGGTCTAAGTGCATAAGAATGTGCTGCAGAAGCATAAGGGAAGTAAGAGTAAACACTAACTCCAAATGCAGATTTGGATGAACTCTCAGAAAAAGCCTGAGACAACTGCAACAAATGAACCACAAATTAAAGAGTCTTGTCCCTTCCTTTACGTCCATTTTATATAAACCTACCACGGTGGTAAAAAGCAGAGACTTGCAATCTTAAGAGTCCAACTTTTTATCCTAGCCTTAACAGTTCTCTTGGGAAAGTTACTTAAATGGGAACACCAGCAGCACTCAGGCCCCACACAGTCACTCTGAAGACTAAACAAGGTCACACAGGTAAAGACAAAGCACAGTGCTTGACATGCTAAGAGCTCAACATGGCTTGTTACTCTGTATCAGCATGTCTGTTTTCTAGTCAGTGTCTTAAATATACTTGCATTTTGTTTTTTCAAGAACAAAAGCCAAAGTTCTTTATTCTCTAATCAGAATCAGTACATCTGTATATAATATGTCAGAGTACAAACAGTATGTAAAATACAATTTCCATTCCTTTTACAACTGGCACATGAATGCTGTCCACACAACAAAAGTACTGTTTTCATGATCTTACCCCCCCTCCCCCCCCCCTACACACAAAACAAAATCAGCAAAAACAACTTACTTCTTTTTTCATCCATACTTTTAAAGCAGTATGGAGTGCTTTCACTCCCTGTACTAAGTAAGTTTGAGGCTGGAACCCATCTTCTTTCAGTTCTGTTGGGATGAAGTAAGGGAGAGAAGGAAATTAAAAGTTTACAAAAGGATATCTCAAGTATCAAGTATTAAACTTAACAACACCACAGCACAGGAAATAATCAATTCAAAAGGCAAGAAAGAAAAATAAACAGAACTACATTAAATGTAATAATACAGATAGCTCAGTGGTTAAGAGCACTGACTGCTCTTCCAGAGGTCCTAAGTTCAACTCCCAGGAACCACACGGTGGCTCACAACCATCTGCAATGAGATCTGGTGCCCTCTTCTGGCGTGCAAACATATGCAGACAGAATACTATACACATAATAAATAAATCTTTTTTAAAAAATGTAACGATAGTAAATGCTTATATTAAGCATATAAAAATACAGGAAAGTTTAAAACAGTGGGAAAAAGATGTCAAGTTTTGAAAATAAAGTTCAGATAGCTGTAGTAATATACTATTATTAATAAAGCATCATTTCAATAAGTTCAAAATTTCAATTCACTAGAAAAACATTTAAAATTTGCACACTAACAAGCGTGAAATATAAAAAGCAAGACAAAACACAAAATACAATAAGCAATTGCACAATCACAGTGGGACATTGCTAGCAAAACCAGTAAACACAGAGTGGACTGGAAAAAACAGGGAGCTAATTCAACTCAAGCTGTATAAAATTTGGTTCAACAGTCATAAATAGGATACTGCACCTGGGAATTGCAAAATGCACATTTTTTCAGACATACTCAGCACATCATCTGCATTGCAGGACCATAAAGAGGCGTCAATAAATATACAATGATCTGAATCACTTATATGTTCAAAATGCAATTAAGCTAGAAATCAACAACATAGATAACAGTAACAGAAAACAAATGTTTAGAAATTAAAAATTACAGATGTTAAGAAACATACAAACTAAGATTTTTTTTTTTTAAACCACTGGGACCAGAGAGATAGCCTAGCAGTTAAGAGCACTTGCTACTCTTACACGACTGAGTTTCAGTTCTCTGTACCACATCAGACTGCTTAGAACTACCTCTAACTCCAGGGCCAAGGAATCTGATGCCCTCTTCTGGTCTCTGAGGACACTCGCATGCATGCATACACATTCAGACACATAGACACACATGCAGTGGCAGACTCACAACCCTCCCATACCAAAATAGATAAAATATAATTTTAAAGTCCACATGATAATATCAGTTTGAAAGTATATGAATTATTTTTAAAGATTTCTTTATTTATTATGTACAGTGTTCTGTCTGCACGCATCCCTGCAGGCCAGAAAAGGGCACCAGATCTCATTACAGATGGTAGTGAACCACCATGTGGTTGCTGGGAATTGAACTCAGGGCCTTTGGAAGAGCAGCCAGTGCTCTGTAACCTCTGAGCCATCTCTCCAGCCCTGAAATTATATGAAATTTACAAATAGAAAGTATTAGTTTCACCACCCATGTTTTAAATGGAAATAATACTGGTGAGACTTAAAAAAAAAAAAAGGATCATTGCAAAAGTCAAGACAGTAGTTAACTATAGAAGAGGTGGAAGATGTAACTTAATTATACGGTAGGGATGGTACCAAGATTTTTCTTGCATGAATGTCTATGATAATGGCCAACATATACACATGTGTGTACCTAGTTTAAAGAAGGCTATTACTCAGGTAATGGCTACTCAAACAAAAACAACTTAATTGATGCTTTGAAAAATGCTGGTGTAGCCGGGCGGTGGTGGCGCACGCCTTTAATCCCAGCACTCGGGAGGCAGAGGCAGGAGGATCTCTGTGAGTTCGAGGCTAGCCTGGTCTTCAAAGCGAGTTCCAGGAAAGGCGCAAAAATACACAGAGAAACCCTGTCTCAAAAAACAAAAAAAAGAAAAAAAAAATGCTGGTGTAGCCAGATGGTGGTGGCACATACCTTTAATCCCAGCACTTGGGAGGCAGAGGCAGGCGGATCCCTGTGAATTTGAGGACAGCCTTGTCTACAGAGTGAGTTCCAGGACAGCCACAGTGGCACAGAGAAACCATCTCAAAAAAACAAAACAAACAGAAAAGTCTATTTCAGAGCTGGGATTGTAGCTTAGTGGTAAAACACTTGCCTAGTATGCACAAGGTCCTGGGTTTGACTCTACCATCTCATTGCTATTATTAGGCTGAACCATATGGGAGTTGTCAGTATTTGACCATTATGAAATATGAAAATAGCAATTTTACATGAACCCACCATGGGAATAATAATATACAACAGTATGCTATTTTTTAAAAAGCACTAAAATGAAAAGTACCTAGGAATAAATCTATCAAGATCTGTAAGTGCAAGGTTTTACAAAACTTCAAAAGATATTACAGAAGATGGAAACAAATGCTCCATGATCATTCTTTAGAAAACCCAGTGACAGGCCAGATGTGGTGACACACGCTTTTAATCCCAGCAGTGAGAAGGCAGAGGCAAGCCAATCTCTGTGAGTTCGAGCCAGCCTAGTCTACACAGTAAGTTCCAGGCTAGCCAACGCTACATACTCACCCTATCTAAAAAAAAAAAAAAAAAAGAAAAGTGAGGGGGGGGCTCAATAATGAATGTCTAGACCTCAGTATTTCTGAATTTTTATGTGATATGACAAAATACTAGTTATTTCTAAGAATAAATCAGTGCCATAATTTAATGAGTAACAAATTTCATCTTTCAGATAAATTTCTATTTTATTCTAAAAGGTTAGTGGGCTTCTGAGTGGCAAAGATTTGTAGGGATGTGGGCAGACAGAAACAGACAGAATAAATATGAATTAGTAGAGCTTCATCTAGCTAACCAGATGATATTAACTTGATGTCCCCGAGTCAGAGTAAGAGAAAAGAGGCAAGAAAAAGTACTACCAACCAAGTGTAAAACTTCCAGTCTCTTATCAGGAAGAGTTCAGGAATCAGACTGTGTTTCCAAAACAAAGACATTTATAGATATTTTTTACACATGTGTGATACATCTTCCCGCTGTTTTAGACTTAAACTTGGAAACTATGTTCAAGGGAAAAATCAACAACAAAACCTGGTCACTGAGAAATGGGTGCAACTCTGCAATCCACTTCCATCCCTTCAGCCAAGAACAATACTTGACAGAGTCATGGATTCATACTAAGGACTCATTTCTAGAGCACAGGTTGTTCCTGTTGTATGGTCTTCCTCATCTGGAGAACCTTAACCCATCATACACACACTTCTAAAACGTCACAGCCTCTCTCCTGACACTGCACTGCAAGGATTCATTGTTCTCACCTTCCATTCAAAATAAGGTGGTGTCTTTATAATGTTTTTTGTTTTGTTTTCTATCATTTTGTATGTGTGGGAGCTCAGAGGACAAATGTAGAATTGGTTCTTTCCTTTCACTCCTATGTGGTTCCAGGGTTCAAACTCAGGTGGTCAAACTTACAGCAAGCACCTTAACACTGAGCCGTCTCTGCTGGGCCCCTTTTTTTCTTTGGAAGGAAATGACCCCAGAGTTCTACTCTGTCTCTGTCTCCCTCCCTCCCTCCCTCCCTCTCCTCTCTGACCCCAGAATTTACTCTGTCTCTCTGTCCCTCCCTCCCTCCCTCCCTCTCTCTCTCCTCTCTCTCTCTCTCTCTCTCTCTCTCTCTGTGTGTGTATATACATACACCATACTAAAAATAATCTTTAGGTTGTTACTTTTTTTCATTTCACCTTTTCTTCTTATAAACTATTAAATGGATAAAGAAATAAATGTCTAGACTCTAGACCACTATATATCTCTACATCTGTTTTCCTGAGAGCTAACTGTAATAGTATCATCATCTGGGACTAGACATGGCAAAGCAGTTTAACAGCACTTGCTGTTGTTGCAGAGGACCCAGGTTCAGTTCCCATTACTCACATAGTGGCTGTGGTGGTTTGAATAAAAAGTGGCTCCCATAGGTTCATAAGGAGTGGCGCTATTAGGGGTGTGTTGTGAGCGTGTTTTGTTTTTGTTGGAATGGTGTGGCTTTGTGGAAGGAAGTGTGCCACTGGGAGTGGGCTTTGAAGTTTCCGAAGATTAAGCCAGGCTCAGTCTCTCTCTCTCTCTCTCTCTCTCTCTCTCTCTCTCTCTCTCTCTCTTCTCTCTCTCTCTCTCTCTCTCTCTCTCTCTTCCTGCTGCCTGAAGATCCAGAACTCTCAGCTACCTTTCCAGCACCATGTCTACCTACATGCCGCCATGCTTCCCACCATGACAATAATGGACTAAATTTCTGAAATGTAAACCAGCCCTAATTAAATGTTTTCCTCATAAGAGTTGCTCTGGTCATGATGTCTCTTCACAGCAATAAAAACCCTAACTAGCCGGGTGGTGGTGACTCACACCTTTGATCCCAGCACTTGGGAGGCAGAGGCAGGCGAATCTTTGTGAGTTCAAGGCCAGCCTGGTCTACAGAGCAAGATCCAGGAAAGGCACTAAAGCTACACAGAGAAACCCTGTATCAAAAAACAAAAAAACAAAACAAAAAAAGAAACCCTAACAAAAAGAGTGGCCCACAACTACCTGTAACTCCAGTTCTGAGCAATCTCATGCCCCCTTCTTGTACCAGGTGCACATAGTACACAAACACATACAGACAAACATTCACACACATAAAATTAAAAAAAAATAAATATTTAAAGAGTATCACCATTTGCAAACTAATTAGAAAAACAAGAAATTATATTCTCCCTAGCACAGAGAATGAAAGGGAGAAAATGGATGAAGTTCCATTCAGTCTCCAACTTGACTGCTGAAACATTAAGTCAAAATACAAAAATATCAAAATCTGAAATTGTACCATGTAAAAAAAATCTTCAAGTCTAAATATAAATGAATTCTTTTTTTTTTTTTGTTTTTTTTTTTTGTTTTTGTTTTTTGAGACAGAGTTTCTCTGTGTAGCTTTGCGACTTTCCTGGAACTCTCTCTGTAGTCCAGGCTGGCCTCGAACTCACAGAGATTGGCCTGCCTCTGCCTCCCGAGTGCTGGAATTAAAGGCGTGTGCCACCACCGCCCAGCTATAAATGGATTCTTTAAAACTGTGTGTGTGTGTGTGTGTGTGTGTGTGTGTGTGTGTCCGCCTCACGCCTGCTTATCAATGGGCTATAGTATCCAGCCCTCTTACTTTGAGACAAGGTCTCACCAAGTTTCCCAGGCTGTTCTCGAACTTGTAATCCTCCTGTCATAGCCACTCAAATAGCGGAGTGGAATTATAGGTCTGTGCCACCAGGCCCAGCTAAAAATGTTTTTCTTCAGTTGGGTTTATATGCTAACATGTGAATTAAATGGCTAGCCTAATGGTCATAATGTTGACTGATGGCACAAACATTTAATGATTCAGAACACATAAATCATTCCCCTATTTTCTTTTTCTTTTTTTAAAGTTTATTGAGATAGAGGTCTCACTACATAACCCCAGTGGGCCTGGGACTCATTATGTACACCACTGACCTCAACTCAGATCTGCCTACCTCTGCCTCCTGAGTACTGGGGTTAAAGGCGTGTGCCACCATGCCTATCCCCCACCCCTCTAATTTTTTAAGAACATCTCAGAACAAGTGTTATGTAACAGTCTGTCTAGTGACACAAGCTACATTTTTGAGAGCAAGGCACTAAAATGTGTGCAGGCCACTCACTCACTGAATGAAATGGCTATGTTCCAATAATATGTATATAGTACTTGATGTCTAAGAATACGGAAGGGATAGCTGTAGACTAGATACTCTACCTCAGTGGTTCTCAACCTGTGGGTCATGACCCCTTTGGGGTCACATACCAGATATTTACATTATGATTCATAACAGTAACAAAATTACAGTAAGAAGTAGCAATGAAATAATTTTATGGTTGGGGTCACCACAACAAGAGGCACTGTATTAAAGGGTCACAGCATTAGAAGGTTGAGAATGACTGCTCTAATCGCTAAAAACGATTCTTACAGGGGAAGGGGAAAGAAACACACACTTTTTTAAAAGGGGAAGCCAGACTGGAGAGATGTTAAAGGTAAGAGCATGTATTGTTCTTGCAGAGGACCTGCGTTCTCAGCATGTGTGCCCCCAACCCCCATACATACACGTAATTAAAGTAGAAATAAAATAATTTTAAAAGTGAGGGTGACATCTAGCAAAGGGTCTGCATGAAGGAATTTGCAAACACATCTTACACACAACAGAGTGTACAAATCACTCATTACCTTTCAGGGTTTCCAGCAAACTTTTGGCTACAAACCAGCATATGGCTTCAAAGAAAGGGAATTTGAAAAGATCTGGTGTTTTTAGTCTTTTCTCCATCTCATAACACCTAAATGAAAAAAATTTAAAGAATGGTATTAATATTAGATTTCAAAGTTAAATGAAGGTAATCAACTGAAAATAAACAGGCCATGATATAGATGTTTCCTTAACAACACCATTTTTCAACAACACTGAACTGTGATCTTATGCAGGTTCTGACTTTAATAAATTTGCTAATCTACTTAAGAATTACACTGGGTACTGTAAAAGATCATGTCTTAGGATCTGTATCCTAATTTTAACAAAAGAGGATTCCATGAGGGTTCCACTAATAAAATAGTTTTTAAGATCAGTTCCATGTGTTGGACAATACTGCAACCCCCCATCCACGTTCTCTGAAGGCTCTACCAAGCATTCAAGATCAAGACCATACTTGGTATTAGTCAAGGTATAAAGATGGGGACCACAGTTTGTACAATATTGGTCTCCAGTCAAAGTCTTCCAGAAATAGCTGAGGTACAAAAAGATTACAGCTTATACCTGGTAGACGACACACGACCTACCACAGCTTAGAGCCTGGTCCTCTGTAAGAGCCACCAGCTCCTTTGCTAATCGCAAAGACAAAGCATCCAGGGCTCCCGTGCACATGCAGAGTTGCAAGAGTCACCACTTTTGGGAAATCCCAATGATACACAGCCTCCCAAGGCATTTCCCTTTTCTCAGTCCGCATGCAGTGTCCATCAGGAAGCATGCTGGCCATATGGAATGTGGCTAACCCTAACCCTTTCTAAGTACAGTGAAGGCACAAAGTTAGCACGAAGGCCAGATCTCATCAATAGGAGAATAACTGTCCATCCTTTACCTACAACAAAATTCAAAGGCGTTCTAATAGCAATCCTGACATAAGAATTGTTCCAGCTCTACAGGCTGTACACAAATCTGATTAATTCATTTTCATAACACTAGTTTATAGACTAAGAAAAGCATATACATTTTACAAAATTTTGATGTGGGATGTATCATATTTCATAAGTTATCAATTTACTTTAGATTGGAAAGGATCCTTCAAATAATGTTTTTAAAATATTTTTGTTAAAAAGTTCCTAATCATTCCCCAAGGCCTATATCTCTACAAGATCGAAAAATATTGTAACTTTTTTTATAAGAAATCAGCACAAATGTTCTAATTAATAATAAAAGTTCCTTTCAATATTGATGACACAAACCTGAGCTGCATGCCAATGTTGAGGTTGTGCAGAAAGTTACCCCCAAAAGCCATACAGTCCTGAGAAGTGAGCACAGCATGAATCCACCCTGAAACACACAGATCAATGATGCTTCAATTTCTAAACTAAACAGATGCTATTCTACCTGTGAAGTACATAACTCAAATAACCGACATCACTTTACTTCATATCCCAGCACTAAAGAAGTTAGTGCTTAGTACAACTATCTGACTCATCCACTTAAGTAGTTAGTAAAAGCTAATAACATGCTAGGCTGTGTGCTGAGACTGAGGGGAAAGCACAGATTTGGGGTTGTGACCATCAATACTTCCTTTTTAAAATTAAAACAAACAAAAAAACACCTTTACAATGGAAGATTTTATTCTGAGGCCAGTCAAATCTTGTTTGAATTAGGAAATAACATTTTCCATAATGAATGTAAGATTGGCAGAGCAATCTGCTTCACAAGTGTCATCATGAAAGAATATGCAGGGAAAGATCAGGGAAATCATGTGACACCCTGCTCCAGCAGTAGGAAAGGCAGCTCACCCACATTTAAATGGGTGGGAAACTGGGCCTATGTACATTAAATGCTGATGATTAAATATTTTATTTCCATTAGGGTGTTTTCAAAATGAGAGACATTTCTAAGAGAAGATATCTAACTTTTTAAATGTTAGGAGACTGAACACAAAGACATAAAAATATAAATTCTGCTGGGCATTCATATAGGTAACAAAGTATGTTCAATATAAAGCAGGACTAGAAACTAAAATCATTATTTAAACAATGTACTTATACATGGTTTTGGCACTGAATACAACTACTCTCTATACATTAAAGAAAACTATAGCATAGTTTGTTTAGAAAGTTGCTAATCATTTTGGGAAAAAATCCCACTGATTAGAGCAATGACTGTGCCAATGCAGTCCTCAAACTAGCACCATCAGTCAGCAACCTGTTAGAGATGCAAACTCTTAGGCCCATCCTACATGCACTGAATGAGAGCCTTAAGAAGGAGGCCCAGAAGTCTGTGGTTTACCAAGCCCTCCTGGTGATCCCTATGCTCCCATGAAGCTGGACAGACCCCAAGCTACACCAATGCTGATGAATTGCAGCCATCCCTAGCTCACATGTACTGGTTTACAGACTCATGACTAATGTTGCTGTGAGTACACGCACATAGAAAAACAGCATATCTTCATAAATTAATCTTTTAACTTCTTCCTTACACACTACAGTAGGCCACTAAATTGACTTTATTAGAAGTTATTTAGGTAGGATGTTCAAGAATCTATGACTTCAATTTGATTTTAAAAAGGTTACAATGGAAAAATTATAATAAATACCACTAGGAGACTTAAATGTAGCCTTTCAAAAGCTAGACATAAATCCTAATACTTCTAGATAATGATTAATTTACTCAAGCTTAATTATTCTATACCAGAGGCAAGGTAGAAAAGCAGAACATGTAGTAACAGTCCTATAAACTCTATAACCATTAGGTCACCCAAGCCAAAGGAACACTGTTCTCAAAACCATGGGCCCAGAGAGTATAGCCTGCATATTCACTCACACTGCCAACCAACATATCAATACTTATATTTACAGTATACAGTATAAAGAAGTTTAGTAGTCCTCAAAGAATTATGCATCATTAAGTAATGAAACAAAGCAATTTGTTACATACTTCAAAGAAATAAACAAAAATATGCCTCCACATAAAAGTTTGTACAATTGTTCAAAACAGCACTATTCATAAAATCACAAAGTGGTAACAACCCAAATGTCCATCAACTAATGAATGGGTAAGCAAACTATGGTATATCCTGCAAAGGAATATTGTTAGGCTAAAAAAAAGATTAAGCATTCATGTGTGCTATGGCATAGATAAGCCAAGTAAATATTATGGTAAGTAAAAGAAGTTACTCACAGCTGGGGATGATAGCACATGCCTACAATCTCATCACTCAGGAGAGTCAAGAGAATCAGGAGTTCGAGGTTATTTTCAGCTACACAGTGAGTTACAGGCCAGAATGAGCTATGAGACCCCGTGTCCAAAACCCAAACAAACAAACAAACAAACAAAAAAAACCAGAAGGGAAGAGAGAAAAATAGAGGGAAGAGACTAGACACAAAAGGAAAATATTAAGTGTCCAAACAGGAAATGCATAGAAAGTATATCAGTAGTTACAGTGGGTCCAGGGAGTGGGGAATGGCAGTATCTGCTAAAAGGTATGGAGTTTCTTCTGGACATAATGGAATGGTTCTCCACTTAGATGGCTGTGATGGTTGTGTGATCATACTAATCTATTAAAAATCATTAAACAAGTCTTCTGAGGAACAATCAAGTAAAAAGTTCTTAGTCCTTCTTAGGTAAGGCCATAAAAGCTGTTTTATTTAACAATGTGTTAAAGCTAAAGCTGGTTCTAATTATAAGCTGACTCCAAGTGACTCACTATCAACTAACCTAGACCAGCAAGTGGTTCTTCAATGACAGGGTTGGGAGTGGCCAAGAGATAAGGTAAAGAAAACAGAAAATGTGAGGTCAAGAGATCTTGTACAAGCTGTGTCTTATGCCAAACAAGCTTATTAAGAAGTACAGCAAGTCAGCAGAAACTATCATACAGTAGAACAAAGTCAGTGGAAAGGTAATCAAACAATGTTGCATAGGGAGAACACAGGGTTATCTCAAGAGCTTTATAGACAAAACACCAAGCAGCCTTGGGACTGATAACCACAGCCTTGTAAGGTGTCAAGAGTTGGCTTCTCAAGATCTGAAGCAACTCCCCCAAGGTCCCAGCCCCAGGCCATTACTGGCTCTGTCAAGCATGTTCCTAGTTTTATGGAAGAAACTGTTTCTTCTCCATACATCAGGGCTTCAGGGAAAAGCTCCCAAGGCCCTAGCCCCAGGCTATTACTGGCTCTGCCAAGCATGTTCCTGGTTTTAGACCAGGAACTGTGTTCATTTTCCATGCACCAGGGCCTTGGATCAGCCCAGCCCTCAACAATCAACCACAGAAGTAGGGGATGAAATTAAAACCTTACCTGTAGGAACAAATAAGGTATGTCCCTGCTTTACCACACATTTGTAGCATTTATCTACTTTATCTCCAAAGAACACCTCACTCTGGGTCACAGATGAACTCCAAGATTCATAGAGTGCCAAATTTTCATTTGTTGGCTTTATCAAATAAAAAATCTTCTCACCCTAGAAGGAAGTAATCATACTACTTTGAAAAAGAAAAGCCATTCTCAGGATGGCTTACACTAGTACAATATCCCAATAAAAGGATTTAAATTAAACTTAATAAGATACTGTTTAGGTTCAAAAAATGTCACATATCTGATCAGCAGCTAATTCTCTAATCAGCAAGTTCACAGGAACTAAAACTCCTCCCACCTCCAACTGACAGTCAATAATCCTATCAAAGAAAGCACCACAAGGGAAGAAGATAAAGAACCACAAACAGAAGTCAATTATGTTACAGCCTCCAGGTCACAGCACAATCATCTCTCATACTTCATCTTCAGAACCATAAAGATCTTATAGGTAACTTAAGGTAGATTCTTAGAGATTTAAAAACCTGTGAATAAACTTCCTTTAGTGAACTCTTGGCATCCTCAGAGAAAAAGACCAGATCTCAAGGACACAGCATCAGCTCTAGTCCAGAGTACTGCATAGACACAGGAATCTGAATCAGATCTGGTTCTGGGCCAGGTACCATGTAATTCAATAGTGATGGAAAGTTCTTTTTATTTTTTAATTGTGTTATCTCTCCAGTCTAGAAGTCATTAGCTATAGGTAATATGGCTAGTGTGAATGAACAACTCAATTTTTAATTATACTAAATTTAAATTATTTAAATCTAGCCACAAAGGCTAATGTTTATTAGGCAATGCAGTTCTAGATAAAGCAGAACAAATAAACACTAAAAGAATTAGTAATTTTATAGACGTCTGTGATTTATAAAACTTGTTTTCTCATTCTCATCTTAAGGCCAGAAGTAATCATCACCATCATTTTGCTTCTTCTTAGTCATTTGGTTCAGAGATTAATGCAAACTGACTCAGAAGAGAAAAGGAGACAAAAGGCTAACAGAAATCAACTTAAAATATAGAAGTAAAAAAGGAGTCTAAATAACTCATGACTTTTCTATGACTTGAAATTAAAAAAAAGAAAAGAAAAAAGAAAGCACCAAGGCATAAAATGTTTACGAAGCAGAAAAATATTTAAATGTTTACAAATGTTACATAGAGCAAATGAATGTCCTATCAGAAAAATAAGGCATGTTTTTATTAATAAGGAAGTAAGAAATACCCTATTCTTACCCAAAGGACATGGTACCAGACAGAAGTCCCACCAAAGTCAATGTGGAAATCTGTATAGCTATCTTGAACTCCCATTAAGCAGTATTTCTGGACAAAGGGCTTAGGGAAGACTGAGTCATCTGGCCAGTAATTTTCCACCCAGGAAAGTTTTCTGGCTATGTCAGGGACCTCCACCAATTCAGACATCCTTAAAAAAGAAAAACAAAACAAAACATATATACATACCAATCTAGTATAAATTAAAGACTTTTTTTGTCCTGGAACTCACTCTGTAGCCCAGGCTGGCTTCAAATGTCTGCCTCTGCCTCCCGAGTGCTGGGATTAAAGGCATGCGCTGCTGCCACCACCACCCGGCTAAAGACTTCCTAAAACTATTCTTCCCATATCAACCCAAACCAAGCAATTAAAAGGAACTCAACATTAACAATACTTAAGCATTTAAAATACATTTTATATCTTCTCTCTCTCTCTCTCTCTCTCTCTCTGTCTCTGTCTCTCTCTAAGACATGGTCTCACTGTGTGGCCTTGGCTGTCCTGGAATCAGGCTGGCCTTGAACTCACAGAGGTCCTCCTGCCTCTGATTCCTGAGTGCTGGGATTAAAGTTGTGCACCACTATGCCAGCTATATCTTGTTTCTAAATATTCTGTGAGCCTGGCAAAGCAAAATTTAGTATTCACTGCTTCTAATGGATAGCTATCAAAGTCACAATCATGCTCATTAGAATAAAATTATCATTAAACTACACTTAGCTAAAATTGAGAATGCTAAGCAAACTGTCCAGAGATACTCACTTTGTATCTGAAAATTCAAGGCTGATCACATTTAAGACTTTTGGTCTGTTAGGATTCATGAAGTATTGAACATAATTGTGAAGTGTCATTTTGCTGTCTGCCTGCCTTGCCACATCGATGACATCTATCACTTTGTCACCACCTGCAGAGAAAAAATTAGTCTATTATTGACCTTAAAAGCTGCATAGACACTCTAAACAAAAATACTAAAATCCATATTTGCTTATTATGATAACTAAGCCAACTATAAAACTGCATAGAATTAACATCGATTGTGAAAACATATAATTTACTAAGCCTTCTATGTGTCACTGATTTCTTGTGGGTAGCTCATAACAACAACAACAAAAAAAAAAACAATAAGCTGGGATATGAAAACTGTCCACTGCTTCCTGGGTTTCAATCTCCTCATGGATAAAAGAGCAGATTGGCTTTTGCCTTTAATTTCTATAATGCTTAAGAGTCTAACTCTGTTGCTTTAAAAAGGAGGGCACTGGGTTATTAGCAAACATGTCATCAGGACACATGACTTTGCTCCACTGGTCATGTCTTCTAATGTTCTCCTTGCAGAGCAGTGGTTATCCAGCAAAAGCCAATTCATATAGTGCAGCCTGAATGCTCAGATTCTGAGTTGTGATTACCTTACAGTTTTCCCTATAAAACCACAAGGTACTGCTTGCAGACTTCTGCAGCACCACCTAGGAAGCAAAACGCCTTTTACAATGGATCACAGAATGAGTTGCAATTCAAAATATGGCAACAGTTAATCAATCTGAAACAGAAAATGGAAGTGTTCCGCTCTTGTAAGTCAATGTAATGTCATATACACTAAAAATAATTGCCTCAGATTTCCTTATTTTCACATAAAACATAATAGTTCTACTACTGTTATTTTAACTGAAGAACTTTGCAGTACTAAAAGTTAGTGCATAAAGCAGTTTGAACAACTTTTCCTATAATTAAGTTACACTAACCATTTACTTTACAGGCAATTAGGTTTAAGTTAAATCTAAGTCTTATTCCCTAGTTTATCATATATTTAAATTTACACAAATGTTTAAGTCAGGGCATTTAACTGGATTTTTCTAAATGAAACAATTATCAATGAAAATGAATAAAGGGGCAAGTTCTTCAATATGACATGCCAAGGAAATAATGTATAGTAGTGGACACATAATTCTGAGATAATGTAGATTTGGGTTCTGATTCTCAAATAACACCTACCCTTTGTTAGCAAACGGCATGTACATATTGCCAGCTTTATCTATAAACTTTATAATGAGAATAAATAAAAGGAATGAAAATGCCAAGAATCTAGCAACTGGTAATTTTTGCCATGTTTCTTACTTTCTTGGGTCTCAAAATCACAAGTCAGTCCAGGCATCATTAAATGGTGATTACTGACCAAGTCATTAACATAAGTGCATGTTTGAACTGAACCTTCTCTTTTTACAGCCCTTCCTAAGAGACAGGAGGTCAAGAAGCAGGATCCAAAAGACTAGGCTCAGAACTGATACCCTCATTCTGCAGATATTAGAACCTACCCAGTTTCTCACGTCTTCCTGGAATCTGTGGCTGTCCTTCAGCAATGACTTTCTCTACACAAATATCAAATTTAACAACTAAGAGAGTAGTAGGATGGGCTGATATAATAAGAAGAGATAAAATGTTTCATTCTTTTCTGACCATTGTAGGTCTGTGGAGTTGCACTCAACAGAAGCACTACTGAATTTCACTTTTCCTGACCCATAGGAAGCATCCAGCACAAAGAGCTGATATTTTTCCATTCCATATCAATACTCTTAGGACACTATCATTTATAGTTTTACCATGTTTTTGCAAGTACTTAAAGGAACCAATTTCGTACCTACATAACGTTCCACATCCATCACTGAAAAAGCAGGTGAAGGGAGCCTGAGTCCAAGGTCATCTAATTTAGGGACCATAATGGGAACATCAAATCCATGTTTCTCCAGGTATCTTTGTGTCAGCTGACTGCCATGCATCTTTACAATGATTTCATCGGCACTAAGAAAACGTAAGAATAAAATGTTATTTTTATTGATAAGCTCTTCATAAAAGTCCTGAGGTAATGAGTTAACATGGAGAAAGAATGTGGAAGTATTTGTATCAGTGGTTCTCAACCTAATTCTTTGCCTTAAAACTTTCATAGAACCCTCAAAGTAAAATTCATGTTTAATAAATAAAATAATAGATCATATGGGAATGAAAAATACTGGATGCAGTATAACAGTTATGTGTGGCAGTGTGGCAAATCATATATTTACATGAAAAGGTACCTATGAAATAGATCATAAACGTAAATTGTATATCATTCATAACACAATCACATTTTTAAAGAATTATACATATATACATCTATAAACATAAATGTTTCAATGTAGAAAGAAAAGCTCAAAAGACATTAAGCCTGACAGAGGGAATTAGGAAAGCCTATTCAATTTATTTTATATAATATGTAAATTACACCAACTATATTTAATTCAATACTTACTGTTATCTTACTATAGTTTAAATAATCAAAAGCTTATGGAATTAATTAAAAGTAGCCCTTTAATTAACAGCAGTAACAGTCTGGGCATTTGTGATCAGCTCTAACAGATTCTCATCTGTGTTTACGTTGGCAGAAAAGTGTATGAATTACTAATAATTTGAGGGTCACAAATCTTTTAAATAAGTGAAAGCCGTATGTCCTCTCCCTGAAAAATATATACCCACAGATACTAATTTGCATAGATGGTTTCTGGGAGGGCATAAAACACCTCTGAGATCTGTAAACAGGCCCAGACTAAAAATCTAGGGCTAGGCCCCAAATAAATCAATCATTGTCCAGTAAAAGGGAAAACAAGCAAACTTCCTCCTGCAATTTGGAAACTGGTAATTGACAGCTTGAGAACAAGACTCTTAATTCAACAAAAACATGTGGAAACACTGTTTCATATGTTTTCTATTTCTCAGCCGACTTGAGGGAGGCAATGTAGATGGTTTGTCATCATGTTTCTGTTTAAGGACTAATAGGTGGTGAACAGGGCAGAAAGATCTTAAAGACAGAGGGAAAAATCTCAGGGTTTTCATTTCCATAATAGACTGAATGTGATACTGTGATTTAAATTTAAATTGTGCTTCCCCTCTTTAACAAGCTGAGATATGATCTTGTATAAAGCTTACTAAGCATTATCTCTTTAAAGAGATGTCAGGCAGTGAGAAGGAAATGATCTGAATTAGCATGATTAAATGCTTTATAATGCCTTTGACTCTCTCTTAGCCTAGACAACTCAAATATACTCCATTATTTTTCAGAATCAGGCAGCTCAGTCCTGATGCCATCAGAAGCGATGCAATGACCCTGCATGTGTCTGGTGGACCCCAGCACAGGGAACTGATACAGTGATTTGAGAAAACAGGTGCAAAACGGGGAAAAGTGAGAAGAAAGAAAAAGAAACCATGGCCACATTATCCTAAGGAGTCAGAAATGAAAACTGCTTCCGTCAGTGTATTTCAATCTGGGGATGAATTATGTTTACATGGTGACCCAGTAGGCATATGCATTAAGTTCCGTGAAACTAAGCATAGTTACTCCTATGACTTGTAATGTCCTGACAGTTTCTACTTCCTTTACAGAAAAAAGTGAAAAGCCAATTGACACCAATGGCATGGTGCCACCGAAATCTGAAAAGCCCACTTGAGATAATTAGCCCATGCTTTATTAGCCCATGCTGTTAAATCGTGTTTGAGCCAGGACGAGGTTCCATACCTTGGGAAGACTCGAGAACGGAGCTCCTTCACAAAGGCCCTAGTTCCAGCCTGCACAGGTTTGGAGCCATCGTCCACTTCTGTGTAGTCGTGGCGGTGCCAGTTCCTCCTCTTCTTCACTGAATCCACACAAAGTCAGGAAAGGAAAACAGTTTGGTGGCTGGTAGTACTATACTATCTCACTGTCACAGTCTACCTAATCAGAAGGAACAACTCTAGGAACAATGAAAACGCTCAAGTTTTTAATGCATTCCCAGGACACAAAAGAAAATTTTACAAAAGCTAATGTTGTAATTATAAATAATTAACTGTGGGTTTTTAAACTGTGGGTTTTGATTATTTCATCAAAATAATTTAAAAATTAAATAAAAGAATTAAAAGCAGCAAATGAAGTCTTTTATTTACTCACATTTAACTATACTATAACATTTCTAAATTATTTTAAATTAGTTTATTAAAACACTGAGTCATACTACAATTAATCATATCATCCAAATTATCTTCTCAGGATATGGCATTTTATTACTCATCAAAAATCCATTCCAACATCATAACACTATTCTCTTTTATGTAAGGATTTTGTCTCCAAATAAGCACATTTATACTGACTAAGAACAGAGACAGTTCACCAAGACATAATTAAAGCAAGACCAGTGCTGTGATTAAAAAAAAAAAAAAAAAACTTCAAGCGTTAGTTCAGATGCTAAATTCCAGCATCGGAGCAGAGCTAGGCGGATCTCTGTGAGTTCGAGGCAGCTGTCTACCAAGTGAACTCAGGAAGGCGCAAAGCTACACAGAGAAACCCTGTCTCGAAAAACCAAAAAAAAAAAAAACTTCAAGGTTAGTTCAGATGCTAAATTCCTATGTTTCAAAAGCTGAGGGGTGTGGGTGGTGGGGAAGATAATCTTGATTAGATTTTTCACTTTCTTAAGAGTGAAAATCAGGAGACATATTTAATTCTTAGTTCATCCATCAACTTCCTCTGCCTTAAAGCTCATTTGACCTGAGATACCATATGTCAAAGTGATTCAGTGTGTGTGTGTGTGTGTGTGTGTGTGTGTGTGTGTGTGTGTGTGTGTGTGTGTGTTCCAGGAAGACTCTGACCATGTAGCACAAGCTATGCTGGAACTCATAATCCTTCTGTCTCTGTTTAGATTATAAGTTTCAGGCTTTTTTTTTTCTTTTATTTGTTTGCTTGTTTATTTATTAAGAAATTTTCTATTCACTTTATATACCAACCAGATCCCCCCTTTTCCCTCTTCCCACCCCCCAGCTTTCCCCCCACAACCCATCCCCACATTTCCCAAGCCAAGGTCTCCCATGGGGAGTCAGCAGAGCCTTGCACACTCAGCTGAGGCAAGTCCAAGCCCCTTCACCCTGCAGCAAGCCTGTATAAGGTGTCACACCCTAGGCACTGGTCTCCAAAAAGCACGCCCATGCACCAGGGATGGATTCAATCCCCCTGCCTGGGGAGCGCCCAAACAGTTCAAACTAAACTGTCTCACGTATCCAGAGGGCCTAGGGCCTAGTCCAGTCCTAGGGGGCTCCACAGCTTTTAGTTTTTTTTTTGTTTTTGTTTTTGTTTTTTTTTTTTTGTTTTTTGTTTTTGTTTTTCGAGACAGGGTTTCTCTGTGCAGTTTTGCGCCATTCCTGGAACTTGCTCTGGAGACCAGGCTGGCCTCGAACTCACAGAGATCCTCCTGGCTCTGCCTCCTGAGTGCTGGGACTAAAGGCGTGCGCCACCACTGCCCAGCCAGCTTTTAGTTTTAAAAGAATCTTTTTTAAAGTCTAAAACTCCCATCATTCACACTTCCTGGTACTGATGTCAGCAACTTACTTAGAAATACATTATTATTTAAATAGTAAGAATGATTGACAGTGATACAACTACATGGAGAAATAAGGATTTGTAAAGCAGGTGATGGAAGATGATAATAGTATGAGAAGACTTATTGGTACTTGCTGTAAAATTACTTCAACTTTTCCTATTTGTTTGGACATTTTCATAACAAAATGTTATAGAGAAACCAACCATGTGATTTCAAGATATTTTATCATTTTTGAGGCAAGGTCTCATGTAGCCCAGGCTACCCGACCTTACATTTTGATAAACCAGACACCACTTCCTGAAGTGCTAGGTTATAGGCATGGTAAGCACACAACCATACCCAGTTTTGTGTAGTGCTGGGAATCAACCTCTAGACTTCATGCATGCTCTACCAACTGAGCTATACCATAGCCTAATTTCAAGTTATTTTAAATACTTCCCTTACCAAGATCTTAACACTGGATCCCCATCTAAATAAAGGTCACAATTATAACCAACAGATGTAGAAATCACAATTATTTATATCTTAGAGTCTAAAACAAGATTCCCAAGTGACTAACTGTGACTAGATCTTCAATACAGAGGAGGTTCGGTGCCACCCCACCCACTTTAAATCTCCCAAGAAAACTTTTAAATTACATTCCACTAAGGTAGCCTTATGCTTCGTTCTCTCTCATTTGTGACCATTCATACAGTGGCTAGGGAGATGGCTTGGCAGGTAAGAACACTTGCTGCTCTTGCATGGCACTGGAGTTCAGTTCCCACCACCTATATCAGGTGGATCTCTGGGACCTTTCTGGCCCCTTCAGGCACCCACACAGGTGCACATACATATACAGACACACAAACACACATAAAACTAAAAACAAATCTTTAAAACCATTCCTGTAATTCAAGGGCATCTTAGTGTAGGTTTTCCTCTACTATACACAGATGGATATAAAATTTATTTCCATCTGGTATCACATGTTTTTATACTATTTTCTTGTTTTATGAGCATTTTCTCCTTATTAAATATTCAAAAGCAATTTAAAAGCAGACAATTTTAAAGTGTAGATGTGCTGTGTTATAATTATTTTTGATTCTTTTTCTCTCTCTTTTTTTTTTTTTTTTTTTTTTTTTTTTTTTTTAGTTTTTCCGAGACAGGGTTTCTATGTGTAGTTTTCAGTGCCTGTCCTGAATCTCGCTCTGTAGACCAGGCTGGCCTTAAACTCACAGAGATCTGCCTGGCTCTGCCTCCCGAGTGCTGGGATTAAAGCCATGTGCCACCACCGCACAGTAGTGGTCTGAATGAGAATGGTTCACAGAGGCTAAATACATTTGAATGCTTGGTCCCCAGTGAGTGAACTGTCTGGGAAAGATGAAAATGCGTGGTCTTGTTGGAAGGTCTCACTGGGGGACAAGCTTTGAAGTTCCAAAAGACTCTGCAGTTCCCAGTACACATGTTCTCTCTGCCCCATGGTCGTTAATCAACATGTGAGCTCTAAGCTGTTCCTTTGCTCCACCATCATGGACCCTAATCCTTTGAAACTGTAAGGCAAATTAAATACTTTCTTCCATAAATTGCTTTAGTCATATTATTTCATCACAATTGTAGAAACGTAACTAAGACAATCACTTCATTTGTTCTCAATCTTTCTTCATATAACATTGTAATTAACATAAATCTGTTTCTGTCATTAATTCCTCAATATAAATTTCAAGAAATGCTAGAATAAAGTGTGGTGATTTGGCTGAGAATGGCCCCCAGAGGCTCCTATATTTGAATACTTGGTCCCCAGTTGTTGCCTGTTTGGGAAGGATTAGGAGGTGTGGTCTTGGAGGAGGAGGTCACTATTTCAAGCCTCCCACCATTCCCAGTGCACTATCTCTGCCTCAGCTGCTGGCCCAGCCACCCGCTGCCATGCGTTCTCTCCACCACAACAAATGCTAACCGTCTGGAACCATAAACCCAATTAAACTCCTTCTTTCATAAGTTGCCTTGGTCATGGAATTTTATCACAGCAACAGAAAAACTAATACAAATAGCACTATTTTAAAGATATTTGTTATATACTGCAAAACAGCCTCAAGAAAAGTGAGAATAATTCATATTCCTACCATACAGGTAGCCTAGCTCAAGGCTCTGTGTTAACAGGCATCATCATTAAAAAAACAAAACAACAAAAAAAGCGGCCCATTTGCTAAGTGAACTATGATGTTGCTTTTCCTCCCTTTGAGACAGGGTCTCGCTACATAGTACTAACTGTCCTGGAACTTACTACAGAGAGCAGGCTGGTCTTGAACTCACAGAGATCCACCTGCCTCTGCCTCCCAAGTGCTAGTATTAAAGACATGTACCACCAGGCCCAGCCAGATGTTCCATTTTTTATTTTAATTTTTGCAGAGCACATTAATCAGTAAAGTATACTCAATTTGTGATTTGATAGCTATGGGTCCAAACTACAGTTCTGAGTAATAACTACACAATATTTAATTAGATAATTTATTTTATATCTCATATAACATTGTTGCACATATTGAAGGAGATAAGTCAAGTATTTACTCACTATAGAATCTGGTATATAATAACCTATCAAAATACTATAACTTCCTTTAATGTGCTGACCTATAGATTAAGAGAAGCATGCAATTGTCCTATTTGGCCAACAAGCTTGAAACAAATTCATCCACTACAACAGCTGACTGAATTTTTCTTAAGAGGAGGCAGTGAAGGCATAGTTTAAGTAGTGGTCACAGGGAAAGGGGAGAAAATGTCTGCCTTGGTTGATGTGCCTGAAGAACACAATATTATATTCAAATGCTGAGCAGCTTCCTGCTTTAAATAGAGTTCTTAATTCCCAACCATAGAGTATAATCCAATGAACTTTATTAAATGGGTATTATAATGTCTTGATTATATCTATAATAAAGACATCTGGAGCCGGGCAGTGGTGGCGCACAGCCTTTAGTCCCAGCACGCGGGAGGCAGAGCCAGGCGGATCTCTGTGAGTTCGAGGCCAGCCTGGTCTCCAAAGCGAGTTCCAGGAACGGCGCAAAACTGCACAAACCCTGTCTCAGAAAAAAAAAAAAAAAAAAAAAAAAAAGAAACACTTAGTAGCAAAGGGAAAGGAATCAAAAGGGATTACCCAAGTTGAAGTGGATGCTGAAGTATGGGGGAAGGTGAGTCCTAAGTCAAGGCAAAACAGATTACTGCATCTTGAGCATCTTCCCTCCAGTACTCAGAGTTGGATGCTTGCCCAGAAGAGGGCCAATGCCTGGTATGAAGTTCTTCAAAGAGAAGAGGGACTTGAAGGGCCAAATAATAGGCAAGCTTCTCTCTGAAGCATCATTATTCAAAGTGTAGGTTACAATCCATTATGGTCTGTGTAATCAATTTAGCAAGTGGGATAAGATTTTTAAAAGATGACATCATATGGAAAAAATAGAATGTATCCCTTGAAGTAGTACTAGCTCTTAGCAACTCAGTATTTCATACAAATAAAATTCAAATCATTTCATTTGGGAAATATATATTTGAACTTTACACCAAAACCAATATAAAATTTAGTTGTTTGACTTGAAATAATAATACTGTACTATCTCCTTCTTCCTTATTCTTGACCAAAACTTTTAACTTATATACAACATAAACCAAGCAAGATTCATATAACAATTTTATCAGGTGTCTTAAATTTAAGTTTCATACTGTATACTATGAAAACAGATAACCTGTATTTGACATAAACTATTTTTATGCATTACTAGAGCTTAAATTCCTAAATCTCTTATAGAGATTATGAAAATTATTAATATTTCTAATAAATGATCAGTCTAATTGTTACTAAGTCTCTTTTACATGTTATCTTCATATAACAAAATTTCTACTTAGAAAAGTACAAGGGGGCAAAACTCCATATTCAAAACAAAGAGGCTCTAGATTACCTACCTACCACCCACAGTTTATCAAAGTACCCTCAGGCAAAAGTTCCTTCTTGTTTTGTTTGGTATGTTTTTGAGACAGGTGTCACTAGGTAGCCCTGGCTAGCCTGTTATGTAAACTAGGCAGTCCTTGAACTCACAGAGATCAGTCTGCCTCTGTCTCCCAAGTACTGGAAAGGGAAGCTGGAGGAACAGACTGGTGATCTGGGTGCTGGAAATTGAAGTTTGAGTTTAGCCTTTAATGGTTGAGCTATCTCTCCAGTCGTCTTTCTAATTTTAAAACATAGTCTACAGTTCCCTTTAATTTTATAAACACAAAAATTATAGTTTGCAGTCATTTATAAATAAATAGCTATATTCCAAAGCCTTTTAAATATTTTCTCTTGCAACTGTACAATGACATCCCAATTTAGTCTTTGGAAGTATCTGTAAAAGACCGAATATTAATATTGTTTTGTTTCTAATGCTGGTATACTCTAGCCTAGTGAAAGAAAAGGATTCCAGACTTCACACCTTGTCCTCTCTGAAAAGACTGTCATCAGAGACCTGCTGTGGCCTTATCCTCATCTCTGTCTATCTCTCCATGGACACCAAAGTTGGGGAAGAAAGGAGTTTTAGGCAGATACGCTTTGACAACCAAATTCAGTAAATGCAGGCAATATTTTACCTATCAATCTCCTAAATATACAATGTGCCTCTGCCCATTAGAGTCAAATCTTTACTCTGCATATTGCTCCAATACAACATGATCTTATTATTCACGATAGGATTCCAGAATCAGGGAAGGGTTTCTTTGCCATGCTTTGTAAATTTAAAGTTGTTTTTTTTTTTTTTTAAAGATGTAAAGATGTACTTAAATTTGAGGGCTCTCCATGAGCAACTAAAAATGTTAGTATTTTTCTCCCTTATACTTGTGGCATATTTAATAATTCAAACAAAGGTTTAAGTGGAATCCTAGCACTTGGGAGACAGAGGCAAGAAGATCAAGAATTGGGGCCTAGCCTGGCGGTGGTGGTGCACACCTTTAATCCCAGCACTCTAGAGGCAGGTGGATCTGTGAGTTCGAGACCAGCCCGATCTACAGAGTGGAAAAGAAAAAGAAAAAAGAAAAAAGAAAGGAATTTGGGGCCAGTATGGGCTATATAATCAGACTACTTCAAAGTTTTAATTATTCTTTTCAGACAAAAACTGTACTGTAAGTATTTTTAATGAAATCTTCCCTACAGTTCTTGGTAAGTTATTATGATATTTATTAGATTATCATAAAAGTACCATCATATACATGTAATTTTCATTTTAGCATCTAGTACTTACTCAAGGAAGAACCATGTAGAAGTGCACAGTTGGGGCAGTGATACAAGTCAATGTCAACAGCATGATGTTCTTCTACACCAACACAGCTACAATAAAGACAAATAAGAACAAAATATGAATGAAAAAAACTTTACTATAAAGAAATGTTTGGACTCGAGGTGAGAAATGTACAGTAACTCAAATAGCAAATCTGAAACATATACAAAAATAAATTTTATTATCCTTTCCCTCCATACACTGGCTAATAATTGTGGGTGAGAATAGATCCAAATGTACATGCAGCTATTTACTTTCGGCATCAATGAAAACATCAAAAATATTGCAATTATAAGCATAAAACCCTCAAGCACTATGTAAATATTATCTTCTTAAATTATTGTCAGTAAGATGAGTCAAAAGGTAAGTCATAATGAGATTCTGAACATTATTTTCATCTAACAATGAATGCACTACATAATGTAATTTGTAGGTTATAGATTTTGCAAAAAGAAATGTATATCCTTAAATGAATGTGTTTAAAAAGGAAGCCTGGCATTACTGAGCTAAGTACATACACCTCAAGATGTTATGAAGAGCATCAAAACAAACCCTTGGAACACAAGCCCCATCAAAATTTCAGTTACATTCCTCACAGAACTAGAAAAGGCAATCCTAAACAGAAAAGGCAATGCTGGAAATATCACAATACCTATCATCAACTTATGCTCCAGAGCCACAGTAACAGAAACGGCATGGTATCCCCACAGAAACAAATGGTGCTAGGGAACCGGACATTCCCACATAGAATGAAACTAGGTGCCTATCTCTCTATCAGCACAAGAACCATTTGAAAATGGACCAAAGATCTTAAATTTAAGACTTCAAAATTTAAAACTGTTGAGGGGAAAATAGGCAAAGCACTTGAAATAGGCACAGGCAAGGACATTGTGTGAAGAGGCTCTTAATATTACACAGCGAATACGCCCAAGAACTGACAAGTATTACTGCACGGAAATACAATGGAAACACACGAGGCTGAAGAGATGGCTCAGCAATCAGGACCACTGGATGCTCTTCTGGAGGACCCAAGTGGATTCCTAGCATAAATAATTTTTTCTAAACATAAATAAATCTTTAAAAAATTAAATTCTTCTGAAAATGACTATCAAATTCAGTTTAACCCCAATCAGTGTGGAATCTCACAAGATGATTCTAAAACTGATGTCAAGATGAAAAAAGCCAAGACTATGCAAGACAGTCAGATATTCTTAGAAGAAAGAACAAAGCTCTACTACGTATGAAAACGTATCTGAGAGGTCACTCAGAGCACATGCCAGTGCTCCCAAATGCAGATCCATGTACACAGCGACGCTTGTGCATAACGTAGGAGGGTCACTGAAGAGTAAATAAACAGGGCAGACTCTTCAGTGTAAGGGTCTACTAAGTAAGAAACATTTCATTTATTTGTATAGGAAAAAGGAAAAAAAAATCTTACAATTGTTCTTGCAACGCACACCTTTAATCTCAGCACTTGAGAGGCAAAGGCAGATGGATGTCTTTGAGGTCAGCCTGGTCTATAGTGAGACTCTGTCTCAAAAAGGGGGCGGGGGTTATAAATGAGATTATAAACAAAAGGAAAAGGCGCAAAAAGTATACAGCATAATACTGAAAAAACAACTTAGTGGTAGACAGTTTATCTTAAAACACAGAAGCACCCATAAAGGGAGAAACTGGTCATTTCAGGCATACTAAAGTAACTTCTGTTCATTAAACCACAATTTCATGATAAAGGGCAAAATAAGTCAGAGTGAAGGACATTTCAATGCAGATACTCACTAAAGAAATTATACCCAAAGTATAATTAACTCCACTATAAATTACTAAGAAGAAAGCCATGTGACCAATACAAATATGAACTATGCAAATTCATATATCTCAATGAGAACGATAAATTAAAATGACAAAAAATTTCCATAATATTCTACTACACCAGATAAAAAATACCAAGCGTGAAGATATTAAATGTTGAAGACTGTATGGAGCAATGGGGACTACTTAAATAAATTACTGGCAGAAATGTAATCCAATATAGCAGCTTTAGAGAACAAAACACATGCAATGTATACCAGAATATCTACCTACATGCAAATGGCTAATCTATTTATAATAGTCTATCAACAATAAAATTAATTACAGTATATTCTCATAATGGAATTCCATACAGAATATTCAATGAAACTACAGCCCTACACAATGAAATAAATTCTACAAATTAGGGAGCTGGAGAGATGGCTGAGCAGTTAATAAGAATGTGTGTTGTGCCAGGCTGTGGTGGTGCACGCCTTTAATCCCAGCACTCGGGAGGCAGAGCCAGGCAGATCTTTGTGAGTTCGAGGTCAGCCTGGTCTACAGAGCGAGATCCATGACAGGTTCCAAAACTGCACAGAGAAACCCTGTCTGGGGAGGAATGTGTGTTGATCTTACAGTCTTACAGAGGACCCCAATTCAGCTCACAGCACCCATGGTGGACAGGTCACAAGTGCCTGTAACTCCAATCCACCCTCTAAATCTAAAGTCCTTTTCCAACCTCTATGGGTACTGCACTCAACACACATAAACGACACTCAGACACACATAAATTTTTTTATAATTCTACAAATTAACCCATTAAGTTTAAAAAGAGAAAAAGGAAAAAAGACAAAGGACAAAGGTGTCATGGCACACACCTGTTATCCCACCACTTAGGATCACCAGCTCAAGGCCAACTTGGGCTAGGTGTGAAACTCTGTTTTAAGGAAAAAAATTAAGATATAAAAGAAGAGCTGGCTAGGCATGGTGGCATACACCTTTAATCCCAGCACTCAGGAGGCAGAGACAAGTAGATCTCTGAGTTGGAGGCCAGCCTGGGCTACAGAACAAATTCCGGGACAGCCAAATCTACACAAAGAAACCCTGTCTTGGGGGGAGGGAGGGATGAGGGAAGCTAAAGAGATGGCTCTGCAGTTAAGAGCACCTGTTGCTCTTAGAGGGGATCCAGGTTCAGTTTCCAGCACCCATATAGTGGCTCACCACCATCTGTAACTCCAGTTCCAAGGGATCTGACCTCTGTGGGCTACTGACATGTACGTGGTATACATACATATATGCAGATAAATAATAAAGCTGAAAGTTCAAGTGTAAAAGCAGAGCATAACACCTCTACTTACAACACTTCAGAGACAGAAGCAGGAGGATCGTCTAATGTTCCAAGCTAGCCTGGGTCTCTATAGCAAGTTCCAGATCATCCACTCTCTGTAAAACAGAGATCCTGTCTTACCTGTCTTATATACACACATAGGTCAGATGAGGCTAGTTAACATTGAGTAGCTAAAATGGGACAGACAAAAGATTACTGTAAATAAATGATATGTATGTGATAGCGATCTCTGCATTCAATGCAAGAGCCCAAACCCAGACTACCTGGATTTTGAAAATGAGGTTCATTAGGTATAATAGGCAGGCAGGCAGGTGCTGTGGGATGGTCTGTATGTCAAATTGCTCTGATTGGTCAATAAATAAAACACTGATTGACCAGTGACCAGGCAGGAAGTATAGGCGGGACTAACAGAGAGGAGAACTCAGAGAACAGGAAGGTGGAAGGAGTCATTGCCAGCCGCCACCATGACAAGCAGCATGTGAAGATGTCAGTAAGCCACGAGCCATGTGGACGGATTAATTTAAGCTATAAGAACAGTTAGCAAGAAGCCTGCCACGGCCATACAGTTTGTAAGCAATATCAGTCTCTGTGTTTACTTGGTTGGGTCTGAGCAGCTGTGGGACTGGTGGGTCACAGAGATTTGTCCTGACTGTGGGCCAGGCAGGAAAACTCTAGCTACAGAGGCAGGCTCTTGTTCGTGTTCTCTCTCTCTCTCTCTCTCTCTCTCTCTCTCTCTCTCTCTCTCTCTCTCTCTCTCTCTCTCTCTCTTGTTTTGTTCCCTTTCTTCTCTTACACAGGGTTTCTCTATGTAACAGCCCTGGCTCTCCTGGAACTCTCTTTGTAGACGAGGCTGGCCTAGGACAGAGCTCTGCCTGCCTGTTTCCCAGGTGTTGGGATTAAATGTGTCCACCACCACAGCGGGCTTGTGTAGTAGGTTCTCTTCTCCCAACAAAACAAAGACTTAAGCCCATAGAAACCCACTTAGCACTTCTAGAAAGACAGTCATGGATTGTCTTGTTGTCTGGCTTGCCCTATGACATTCCTTCTCCTTTAAAAAAAAGGATGGTAATACCAAAAGAATTAAGTATTAGTTCCTGGAAAACCTAAACTGGCTCATCTCATCAACTCATCTACAAACATCTAAAGTCATAAGGGTGACTCCACAATACTCAGGGGGAAAGAGGAGGCAGGGATATTCAATTAGTTAAAGACATTCAGGGCAAAACTAAATGTTTTGACTATTAATTCTCAAAGACCCATGAGTTCCTCTCTCCAGCTTCTAATTCTCACCACCACCTCACCTCATCTATATGCTTTATTAAAATGCCAGTGAGCTAATGTGGTGATGCACATCTCAAACACTAGCATTAAGACAATCGAAGGAAGGATCAGGAGTACAAGATCATCCTCAATACACAGTGAGTTCATAGCCAACCTGGGTTACATGAGACTATCTTTAAAAAAAAAAAAAAGCACAAAATAAAATAACATAATATATATTAAAATATAAAATATAATACCAGAGTTGTCTTCTACTTTTGGCTAATTCTCAACAAGCAGAAAGAACACACCTAAACTGATTTAGAAACTTCAACACTTAGCAAATTCGGTAAATCAGAAATAGTCAATTTGTGTGTTACAGAGACAGCTGGGATTAAAAGTACTTGCTGCTCTTGCTGAGGACCCAGGTTTGGCCCTCAGTACCCATATGGAGGCTCACAACTATTTATTAACTTCAGTTCTAGGGAATCTGACATCCTTTTCCTCTGTGGGGACCAATGCATGTACATAGTATACTTTTATGCATGCAGGCAAAAACTAATTCACCTAAAATAAATAAAAATATCTTTAAGACAGTAAATTTGTTAAGTGAATAAATCTGAAAAGGCCTATTTAAATTAACCATACAAAATATAATTTTAAAATTAAAATTTAATGTTTCCCAACCAACACACTTTTCTATCAAGTCTATCTATCCACTCTACCCTCTTACTGCTCACTGAAAGAACCCTACAATTTCTCTAAGAAATGGTAAGATAAAGAGAGCAGGACTCATGAGATGTACAACTCTGGAAGCAAAGTTTCAAGGCTGTTTTTTTCAATCTGGCACAAAACCAGATTAGTCTCTTCTCTATTTCTCTTTTTAAATCTCCCTTCCTATAACAAGCTGTCACAGTTTTCCTAACAGCAGAAAATTCACTGTTTACTAGACTATTGTGTGTGTGTGTGGGGGGGGTCCTGTGGGGTGACAATATGACCTTTGCTGAATAGTTTCCATCAATGAACAATCTCACTGCCATTTGGTGAGTGGGGTGGTGACAACTTTAGCACTTTCTATTGTCTTATCTTCTGAAATTGTTGCTTAGGTAGCTTTTGGGGGTTGGGAGAGTAGAGAATGGACAGTTGATGTGAACAGAATTGAATTAATGACTAACCACGATTCACCAGGATTTGCCAAACATTTTCCCCTCTTGGATAATGCACCCTTTTATATTCTCTACTCTTGGAGCTATAACAGTGGGTGGTCAAATTCTTTTAAGAGCCTATTATGGTGGATTCCATTAGATTGTACTCTTTTCTCCAAATCATCTCTCCATTTGTCACCAAGGAGCCTTATCCTACCTCATCCTCAAAACCCACATTTTTCCTTCTGGATAGAACATAAGCATCCACAGAACATCCTTCCACATTTTACTGATAAACATTTCCACTCATTTAGTACCAAGCTATTTCCTAAATTCGGTTTCCTGAGACTTTCCTCAGTACTATGTCCACATGATCCCAATAACATTTGTTATTAGTCGCTAATTCTACCCAAAAGCCAATGTAATAGTTGTTAAAACTTCACTCACTCAGCATGATACTAAAGGCAATAATTTGTATAAAAACAAGGATCCTTCTACATAAATAATAGATGGTTCCATCTTTCTTCAGATAATAGAAGTTGTGGTAGAGAAATCTATACATTTTAATTTTTAGTTCAGTACAAGTTTTCACCTAGATATCAAAGGTTCACAGCCCTAGGGCTGAGGAGATGGGGTTCTGCAATTAAAAGCACTTACTGCTCTTGAAGAGAATAGGTCAGTTCCTAGCATCCACATTCAATGGCTCATAACCACATGTAACTCTAGTTCCAGGGGATCCAACACCCTCTGGCCCTGTGATGGCCATTCCTAGTTGTCAACTTAACTACATCTAGGATTAACTAAAATCCAAGTGGCCATGTATGTATACCTATGAGGGATTTTTTTTTTCTTAATAATTTGAAGTGAGAAGATCACTTTTAACCCAGATCTTTTGAGATGGGAAGATACACCTTTGATCTGGACCACACCTTCTGCTGGCAGCTTTTATAAAGGACCTGGAAAAAGAAGCTTGCTCTGTTTGCCTGCTCGATCTCACTCTCACTGGCAAATCCATTCTTTCACTGGCATTAGAGCCTACTTCTTTGGGATTCTGGCATATACTGAAGACCAGGTAAACATCCAGCCTTATGGACTGAACAACTACTGGATTCTTGGACATTCCATTACTAGACAACCACTGTTGGACTAGCTGGACCACAGCCTGTAAACCATTGTAATAAATCCCATTTAGACAGACAGACAGACACCCGGGTAGATGAGTGAAATGAATGGACTAATTCATTCATTTGTCCATTCATTCATTCTAATATAACCCCTGAAGGCATACGCACACTGGTAGGGCACAAAAAATACACAGGCACACACATATACACATAAATAAAAATAGATAAATACATCCTTTTTTAAAGTTCACCAGCTCATCTAAAGCTCATAGCTATCTAATTTCTTGATTTTGGCATTTAACACAATCAGAGGACTGAGTTACCCTGTGCCTCCAAAGCCCCCACACTAATACCAACAGAAGAAAAGTAACGGCCTTTGTGGTGAATTAACTCCACATTATAGAAGATTGTTTACAGCTTGATCTTATTCCTTTCATGTTTCAATTCTGGAATCAGGTTAGATCTTAGGACAGTTATAGGCATACTGCAAACTAAATTCCCCATTTCACAATTTCTCAGACTATGAAACACTTCCCTACCTTAACAGTTGGATTCATGTTTCCAAGAATCCCACAGCTTCCCAACTAGCTATGAACATCTTCACTAATGAGGGTAGAAAACAAAAGACAATATAAAAGGAAACAACAAAGAAAATGAGAGAAAAAAGAAAATGTGAAGGTGAAAAACCAATCAACGAATTTTGACATAAAATACTCTTAAAAGCTGAAAATATTGCTGACACAATCCTACTAATATTATTCCATGATAAGTATGTGAAAATAGGATGATTCACATGTTGATACCTTAACTATTTGCTTGTTGAGCCTAAAGAATGTGCATGCTGTTTTGGCTGTCCCTGTGTGGAACTGAGCACACAGACCAACCAGTACAACTGGCAGTGGAGCTTATGAAACTCTTCTCTATGGAGGTCTCTATCCAGAAGAATGCTCCAGAGGAGGAAACAGTTCCAAAGTACTCACCAAGTGCTACTGTGGTTTTTCACTGCCCTGTGGTCTTTCCACTAGTCATTCTACCTTCAGGCTAACAACCCTTACTCTGTTTTGCCAATCTACACCCCCTCTTAAGTAGCTTCTTGTCAAGTATAGATGAGGTGAAAGAAGAGGACAGAGACAGGAATACAAGAATCTCTTACATTTGGGTAGTATAGTGAAGATGTATAGAAAGAAATGTTTTGTAGAGCAGGTTGTGGCACCATTTGCTACCTGCCCTCTGCCATCTTCTAAACCGCGCCCCCACACCTCCAGTAATAACAGAAAGTAAAACAGCAACAGAGCCTGAAGATTGAAAAACCTTCTTTATAGCTGATTCCATCTCTTTCATGATGATGACTTCATAAATTTTAGTATGTTTTAGTCTTTAATTTTTGGTTTTATGTAACTGAGGATATGCCCTGAATCCCTGATCCTACATTTATCAAATTCTACCTAGGATTGCAAGCAGGTGTCTATAAGCTCAATTCCATCATGTATTTTTTAATATCATTTATTTAAAGATTTATTTTACATGTATGGATTTTTGTCTTCAGGAATGCATGTGCATCACGGGTGTGCAATGCCTGAAGTCCAGAAGAGGGCACTGGAATCCCTAGGACTGGAGTTACAGACAGTTGTGAACAGTAAGGACCAAACTCAAATCCTCTGGAAGAGCAGTGAAGTGCTCTTAACTGCTGAGGCATCTCTCTAACCCCTAATTTTGATTTTTTTCCTTGAGTGTAGTGTAGGTGCCTGCAGAAGCCAGGAGAGGGTGTTAGATCTCCTGGAGGTGAAGCCACCTTGGGTCCTCTGCAAAAATAGCAAGTGTTCTTAACCTCTGAGCCCCTTATGTATTTTTGACTGATGGTGTCTACCTAATCACTAGCAAGGAAAAAAAAAACATGTAAAATTTTTTATAAATCTAGAAATTCATGAAATGCTTAGTGACTACAGTTCCTTGTGAAATTCAAGATTTAGAGAATTGATATTTAAGAAAAAAAAAAAAAACTGCTTCTAACCCTTGTAACACTCACACTGTGACTTCTAACTCATAACCCATTAGAATCTCCTGTGGCTCTTTTCCAATTGCCACCAGGCAGTCTTTCCAAAGAAGGAAGAAGTTCTACAGGAGACATGAGGTCGCCAAGAACAGCAACAAAATCAGGTGCGTGCGGTCCTGCTATGTGCCCACCTGCACGTGTGGATGGTCTTACAATACACTGACAACAGTTCCAAAGCATCTAGGAGAGAAAACTGAATGGATGTAGAACGGAGGAGAGGAGAGCTACTTTTCACTACACAGCCTTCTGCAACTAAAATCTGCAGTGTGCACTGCTTATTTAAAAGAGGAGGAGGAGGAGGAGGGGAGATAAGTCTGTCAAGTGCTTAACATGCAGGCATGAGGACCAGAGGTAAACCCCCAGAACCCACATCTACAAAAAAGCTAGGTGGCCAGGCCGTGGTGGCACACGCCTTTAATCCCAGCACTTATGAGGCAGAGGCGGTCGGATCTCTGTGAGTTCTGTGAGTTCGAGGCCAGCCTGGTCTACAGAACGAGATCCAGAACAGGCACCAAAACTACACAGAGAAAAACCTTGTCTCGAAAAACCAAAAAAAAAAAAAAAAAAAAAGGGGGGCTGGAGAGATGGCTCAGAGGTTAAGAGCACTGGCTGCTCTTCCAGAGTCTGAGTTCAATTCCAGCACCACATGTGATCACAACCATCTGTAATGAGATCTGGCGCCCTCTTCTGTATACATAATAAATAAATAAATCTTTAAAAAAAAAAAAAAAAAAAAGGCTAGGCACCATGACCCACACTAACAATTCCAGCGCTGAGGGGTGGAGATAGCAACCCTGGGGCTCACTGACCAGCCAGTCTAGTTGAATTGGCAAGCTCCAGTCAGAGACCCTATCTTGAAAAGGAATGGTTGAGGACAGTACTCAACATCAGTGTCAGCCCCTCCACACATGAACATGTACACACACACACACACACAAAACCACATTCCTAAGCCCCACCTTCAATCTACAGGGAAAAGTTAATTGGTAGGCCAATAATCTTTATTCTTAACAAGTTCCCCAGGTGCTTGGCAGGGAATGGCACTGGGGGACTAGTAATCTAAAACCTTACTAGAGTGGCTAGCACAATGTTGATTAACAACCTCTTTCTATGAAGACTTTAGGCTCCACACAGCTAAGAGTTCATGTGTAATTCGGCATTCCTCCTCAGATCTAGCTACACAGGTCCCACAGTCAATCCCTATGAAGTATGTACTGACACAAAGCAGGAATGCTAAATAGATTAGGAGGTGCTAGTCTGGACTACTATCCTAGATCATGCTTAAATATGCATTGAGCTGGGTGTGCTGGTGCACGCCTTTAATCCCAGCACTCCTGGAAGCAGAGGCAGACAGACCTCTGAGTTTGAGGCCAGCCTGGTCTGCTTAGCAAATTCCAGGCCAGACAGCACTACATAGTCTGTCTCTTAAAAAAATAGAAAGTACGTAATATAAAAGGAGGTGAAGGACAATAAACTGATTATTGTCTTTCAAGTTCTTTTTCTGAAATGTTGATACTTTTGCTGATGAAGTGGGATTTAACATTTTTTGTTGATTTTTTTTTTAGCAAGGGTCTCACTATGTAGCCTTGGCTAGCCTGGAGCTCACTATGTAGACCAAGCTGGCCTCAAACCATAGAGATCCGCCTGCCTCTGCCTCTCATGTGCTGGAATTAAAGATGTGAGCCACCGTGGCCCCACCTATTTTTGTTTTAATTTTCAGATTTGGCTGCAAGTTTAGGAACAAAGTGTCCCTACTCATTATATATTTATGTAAAAAGTCTGTTTTCTTTTTATGTACTTCCAAGTGTCACTTTATTATCTTGATTTTTCAAACATATTGTTAATAAAAATAATACTGGTAAGTAGATTATAAATAGAAAGAAATGGGGGTGTTATTTTTTGGTTTATTTTATGTATTTATTTTATTAGTTTTGATTTGAAACAAGGTCTTAACTATATAGCTCTGGCTGGCCTGAACTTGCTATGTCTCAAACGAACAGAGATCCAATTACTTCTGCCTCACAAGTGCTGGCATTGAAAGGCATGTACCACCATGCCTATCTCCCCACCCCCTATCCCCATTTTGAGACAACATCTTACACTATACTATAGCCCAGGCTAGCCTCAAACTTGTTGACAATCGTCCTGGTTTAACCTTTTAAGTGCTGGGATTACAGGTATGAACCACCATGCCTGGCCATAGATTTTTTTTAAATAAACCATAACCATTATAAACATTTCGGTCCTGGGCGCTGGAGAGATGGCTCAGAGGTTGGCTGCTCTTCCAGAAGTCCTGAGTTCAATTCCCAGCAACCACATGGTGGCTAACAACCATCTATATTAAGAACTGATGCCCTCTTCTAGCAGGTAGGCAAACATGCAGACAGAACACTGTATACATAATAAATAAAATAAAAAACATTTTGGTCCAGTTGCAGTTTCATTTCTATTCATATAGAGTATTATACTATTGGTTATAGAAAAGAACAGCTATATTTTCTAGAACCAACTGACACCTACAGAAAGTTTAATATAAACAAAGCTTACGAGATGACGCGCCTGCTGGGTGGTGGCGCACACCTTTAATCCCAGCACTTGGGAGACAGAGCCAAGTGGATCTCTGTGAGTTCAAGGCCAGCCTCGGCTACAGAGTGAGTTCCAGGGAAGGCACAAAAAAGCTACACAGAGAAACCCTGTCTCGAAAAACCAGAGAGAGAGGGGGGGGGGAGGATGCCCTGAAATAAAAGATAACAGCAAGTAAACTTTTCTAAGACAATTTGTGATTCAGTCAGCTACAAAGGATAGGAGTCAACTAAAAACTCAAACAGATCTATCTAGTCTTTCTGCTAACCTTTCTTGTCTGTAAGTAACAATCCCAAGGTATGTTTCCTAAAAGGAAAGAAAGGCTGAGCCAAGCAAAAGGATTCATGAGTGAATTTTCTGTTAGGATAGCAACTAAGGCAGCATTCTATGTTGGGTAAGGAAACAATACCTGTAGCATGATTCTCCATTCTGGATGAAGGATAAGTCAAAATAGGGTTTGGAACATGGAAATTCTTGACATAATCCATAATAAATATCCCCGTATGAAACTTCACATATGACCCAGAAAATAAAAGCACTTCAGTAAAATTACAAACCATAGTGTTCATCAACAGCAAAAAGGGTGGTACATTAGACAGTTCTATTTAAAACACGCAAGTCAAGGCACATTAAGGAGGACTTTTTAACTTGGTTATATAATGAAGTCACTCAAAAGATAAACTGTCACTACAGGTTCCTCGAAGTCCACTGGGTAATTGTTAATTTCCACTAGAAGGTCAAACGATCCCTAACTGGCAAATCTAAGAACATGGGCAGTCCACACTTTTACGTGGCAGCTGTGATGGTTACTCTTCACTGTCAACCTTGACAGATGCAGAATCACCCAAGAAACATGCATCTGGGCATGTCTGAGGGTATTCTAGGGAGAACTAGCAAAGGGAGGAAAACCCACTTTCAAAGAGGGTGGCACCTAACGGGTGGTCCCAATGGAAAGAGGGCCAAGGAAAATGCACTTCTTTGCTAAGCAAGTCCCTATCACTGCTACTGCCATCAGACTCTAGCTTCCTTGGTCTTCCAAAGTGCTCTGACACTAGACTCTTCAGAGAACTTGCAGGTCTCCAGCAGCAGACTGGAAGTGCTGAGACCTCCAGCTTTGCGAACTGAGTAACTGCTGGGTTCTCTGTTCCTCCAGCAAACACAGTTACTGTTGGACCCCCAGTCCCTACTGTGTTAGCCAATCAAATAAGTCCCCTTTAATAACATATTTACATTCTACTGGTTCTGGTTCCTCTAGAGAACCCTGCCTAATACAGTAGAGCAAGATCATAAAAAATAACCACAGTGAGCCAGCAAGATGGCTCAGTAGGTAAAAGTGCTTGTTGCATAAGCCTGGTGACCTAAGTTTGATCCCCAAAACCATGTGCAAAAGCTTGATTTCAATAGCGGGGCGGTGGTGGGGCACGCCTTTAATCCCAGCACTCGGGAGGCAGAGCAGGCGGATCTCTGTGAGTTCGAGGCCAGCCTGGGCTACCAAGTGAGTTCCAGGAAAGGCGCAAAGCTACACAAGAGAAACCCTGTCTCGAAAAACCAAAAAAAAAAAAAAAAAGCTTGATTTCAGTAGCACACATCTATAATTCCAGCACTCCTACAGTAGATGGAAGGTAGAAAGGAGAATTGTCTGAAAGCTGAAGCCTCAACAAGATGGAAGGTGAGAACCAAGTCCCCAAATGTGTCCTCTGACCTCCTCAGACATGCTGATGTGGGCTCTTGCTCATTTTCTCTCCCCCACCACCACACATAAATAATACTTTTTAAATAACCACATAAGCGAAACTATGCAAAGCTATCTTAATACTAAATGGTGGAAATTATAATTACTCCATGGCCTTTATGAATGTATCAAAACATTAAAAATGCCTGAGTGTGTGGTGCTGCTATCTGACTCAGGTTCCACTGGATCTGGAAGCTGCCTCCACCTTACATTCGAGAATGGCAGGGTTCGGGTGTCCTCTTTTCTTAAATAAAATTTTACTTTTAAAAAAAATGTTCGTGTTGTTGCTGTTTAGAGGAATGAACAATAAAAGGAATGCATCTTCTATATACTAGGAGTTGAAACACTGTTCTGTAAGTGTGCCTTCACTAAATGACTCTGGCTTCATCTGGAATCCTTCCATGGTAAGCAGCATCAGTGTCCTCAAAGGTGAGTCTTTACTTGTTACTCCATTTACAACCAACTGGACTTCACTTCCATGGGCACTGCTTGTTTTCTTTTTTCCCTTTGCTGTACTATCCTCTTATCTGAGTGCTCTCCTCCATTATCCAAGTTAGCAACAGCTCACCTGTGTTTCTTACCAGGAGGCAAGGAGGCAGCATGTTGACACACTTGTTGCCCATGTGAACTGAAGAACAAATGGATGTCTCTTGCTTATGCAGTGACTGCAGATGTGCATACTGAAGAGCTAGTGGCAAAGCCTGTTCTCATGGGCAATATATCATGGTGACTGCAATTTGAATCCGAGGGGACTGGTGTTATTTAACTGAACCACCCAACCGAAACTTGCACTGATCAAAAGATTGCACAGTGAGGACTGTTTGAGTTTCTGTCCTGGCTTCCTTCCTTCAATGAACTGTGACACGGAAGCACAAGCCTTTAAACAGACCCTCTCCTCCCTAAGCTGCTTTGGTCACAGTAATGGTGACCCTAAACTACAACAGGTTTGTGTGTCTGCTTCTTGTTTTTTTGTTTTGAGACAGGGTCAAATTTATCAGAAGTTGGTCTCAAACTCACTATGTAACAAAGGATAGCCTTCAATCTCTGACAACCCTGTCTATGCTACCAGAGTGCCATGATTACAGGTATGTACCACAACTCCTGGCTTATGTAGCACATAAAATCCACATGCTAGGCAAACACTCTAGCACCTGAATTACATCTCCAGTCCCAAAATTTCAATTCTTCCAGTAAGATAGCAAGATATAAATATAATCAAAAAATCCAATCTTCATATAAATAGCAATAACCAAATGAAAATCCCATTTAAAACAGTAGTAAAGAAAATTAAATACTTAGGAATAATCTTAAGAAATGAACAAAATAGCTAGGCAGTGGTGGCACACGCCTTCCCAGCACTCAGGGGGCAGAGGCAGGTGGATCTCTGTTAGAGGTCTGCCTGATCTACACAGCAAGTTCCAGGGCAGCCAGAGCTATTACACAGAGAAACCCTGTCTCGAAAACAAAAACAAAACAAACAAAAAAGAAATGAACAAAATCTACACACAAAAAATTTAGTGCACACTTTATAAATTTAATGTAATCTCAATAAAAATATCATTAAATTTTTGAATAAAATGAGACAAGTTATTAGACTGAAGAGATGACTTAATGGGAGCATTGCTGCTCTTCCCATATTCAGTTCTCAGCACCCACACTGGATTGCTTACAACTCCAGCTCCAGGGAAATCCTACACCCTCTCTTGGCCCCCTTGAGTCGCAGCGCGCGCGCACACACACACATATAACATACAGATACAGAAACACATATATACATTTAAAAAATAAGTCTTTGAGCCGGGCGGTGGTGGCGCACGCCTTTAATCCCAGCACTCGGGAGGCAGAGCCAGGTGGATCTCTGTGAGTTCGAGGCCAGCCTGGTCTACAAGTGAGTTCCAGGAAAGGCGCAAAGCTACACAGAGAAACCCTGTCTCGAAAAAACCAAAAAAAAAAAAATAATAAGTCTTTAAGATTAAAATTTAGGCAAGTTAATACTAAAGTTCACACAGAAAACTAAATCTGTAAGGAATAGTCAGAAAAACACTGAAGACAAAGAACTATGAGGACAAGCCTGGCCTTATCAGACTTAAAAACAGACTAGAAAAGCTTCTATAATTTAAATAGTGAGCTGCTGGTCCAGAAACAGAGACTAGTGGAATAGAATGTATATAAATAGAATCAACCAAGCTGGGCGGTGGTGGTGGTGGTGGTGGTGCACGCCTTTAATCCCAGCACTCAGGAGGCAGAGTCAGGCGGATATCTGTGAGTTCAAGGCCAGCCTGGTCTCCAAAGCGAATTCCAGGAAAGGCGCAAAGCTACACAGAGAAACCCTGTCTCGAGAAAAAAAAAAAACAAAAACAGAATCAACCATACATGGAATTTTCAGCCATGTATACTAATTGGCAAGGATTTGGGCATCTCAAGCCACTTGGGTCAATATAATTTTCTAAAAAAGATTTATCTATTTGCATTTTATTTATTTATGTGTATGTATGTGTACCACATGCATGGCTGGTGTCCACAGAGGCCAGAAGAGGGCATCAGATCTCCTGGAATTGTTGTAAGGTGCCACAGAGGGGGCTGGGAACTAAACGCTGGTCCTCAGCAAGAACAAGAGCTCTTAACCACCACTGGGCCATCTCTCCAGCCCCAACATGGATTTCATTTTTGTTTTGTTTTCATTATTATCTGTAGGTGTGAGTATGCACATGTGACAGGTGCCTGTGAAGGCCAGAGGTGTTAGAATCCCTGGAGCCAAAATGATGATGGCTGTGAGCTGCTTGACAAGGCGGGTTTGGGACAGGGCTTGGGGCCTCGGAGCAGCCAGGGCTCGAAAGGGCTGAGCCATGCCAATATGGCATTTTTAACAACAATACCAGGACACAGTTAGAAAAAAATTAAATTATAGTATAATTTTATATTATTGATAACAAAGCTGCTTGGGGCACAGACTTTTTATTAAAAAAGAAAGAAAATCTGAATGCTTAAGTACTAGGGGAAAAAAAGTAAAAATTCTCTTTAACCTTGGATAGAAAAAGGATAAGAACTCAAACTCCTAATCCCAGCACTCAGAAGGCAGAGCCAGGCAGATCTCTGTGAGTTCAAGGCCAGCTTGGTCTACAGAACAAGATCCAGGATAGGCACCAAAACTACACAGCGAAACCCTGTTTTGAAAAAAAAAGAATTCAAACTCCAGAGCTAATTAAAAGAAAAGATTGAAAATGTAACTACATAACTTAAAACTTTGTTTTTTGGGGCTGGAGAGATGGCTCAGAGGTTAAGAGCACTGACTGCTCTTCCAGAGGACCTGAGTTCAATTCCCAGCAACCACATGGTGGCTCACAGCCATCTGTAATGAGATCTGGTGCCCTCTTCTGGCCTGCAGCCATACATGCTGTATATATGATAAATAAATAAATCTTTAAAAAAAAAAAAAACTTTGTTTTTACAGTTCAAAAATCACCATAACAAACCAACAGACAACTGAACATTGGAAAAGGCTATTCATAACTGCCACAGGAGATCTTAAAAGCAGGCAGAAGCCAGGCATGGAGGTACATGCCTATATTCTGGTAGTCAGGATGATCTCAGTTCAAAGTCACTCTGGGCTAAAGTTTCAAACTAGTCTGGGCTACACAGACTATATACATTGTGTATGAGACCCATACACAATGCTGGTGAGAATTCAAGTTGATCCAATTACTAGGAAGAAATGAAGTAGTACTAATAAAACAATGTATGCATTATTTTCTTGGGGCAGGGGTGATGACAGTGATATTATTGGGGATTGAACTCAGGGCCCTCCTTAGCTCTTTTAAATTTTGTTTTGTTTCGTTTTGAGAAAGGATCTGACTCAGTTGCCCAGACTGGCCTAAAATTTGCAATCAATCCTGCTTCTGCCTCCCAAGTAGCTGGGATTACAGCTGTGTCTCCATTTACCATTGCTAACAATCTGACTAAAGAATTATCTCCAACAATATGAAAATAGATATATACAGGGTTGTTCACTGTAGTAGTGTTAGTAACTACAAAACACTGTAAACTTAAATGCCCACATACAATAGAAAAGTGGAATAAGACCCAAAGGATCCACATAAAAGAGTTATGTGGTCACAGAGATTTAAAAAATAAGAAAGAAAAGCTCTTCAAACTAAACATGGGAAGTTACACAGCAAAGTAAAAAAAGGCAAAGAACAAAAGAACATACATATTATGTGTAGGACTGGTTTTGATTCCAAGCATGGAAAAAATAAAATAAAATAGGGCTGTTGAGGTGACTTGTGTGTAATGCTTGCCTCAAAAGCCTGACCACCTGAGTTCGATCCCTGGAATCCAGTTCCACAAGTCATCAGACCTCTACAGGTACATACATCACAACATATGCATGCTCACACACGTGCACATACACACAAAATAAATTAAAATGTAATTTAAGTTTAAAAGAAACACACACACACAGGCTAGAGATGTAGTAGACAATGGGTTTTGAATTGGTAAAGCCCTGGGTTCAATCCTCAGAACATCCATGCATGCATGCAAGAAAGCGCATCTTGTACATCACATGCAAAAAAGATAAACCAGGGTTAGTGATACAGCTGAGTTACTAGAATGCTTGTCTAGCATGCACAAAGCCCTGGGTTCAATCCCCAGCACCACCTAAACCAGGTGTGGTGCAGGTGGAGACAGGAAGATCAAAAGTTCAAGGCCACCTTCAGCTACATAGCAAGTTTGAGGCCAAACTAGGACACATAAAACCTTATCTTTAAAAAAAAAAAGGGGGGGGTGGATTTGTGGCTCATCAGTCAACAGCACAAGACATGATGAGTTCAGTTCCAAACACCCACATAATAGCTCACAACTGTTAACAACTCCAGTTCAGGGTAGGGAGGACCACAATGTCCCATCTGGCCTCCAAGAGACCAGGCATGCACATACATACAAGTAGGAAAACACTCATACATGCCATACACATAAAATGTAAAAAAAAAAAATTTCTAAATCCTTTAAAACGAATTTTAAACTCTTAGGGCTAGGCAAGACAGCATGGACACATGGGGGATGGAGGGGGGTCTAACTATTGTAGCCTTGGCTGGCACTGAACACAGAGAGAGATCCACCTGCCTCTACTTCCCAAATGCTGAGATCAGAGATGGGATCTCTGTGAACTCAAGGCCAGCCTGGACTACATGAAACCCTATCTCAAAGGAAAACACAAAACAGAGTAACTTCTTACACGGGGTGGATAGGGAAAAATTAGAAAGGAGGGAAATGAGAGAGTTATAGGAGAGATGAGGAGGTAGTTACATTTCTGAGTTTATCTCTCATATAACTCAACTTCTCAGGACCATTTAATATTTTACATGCCTAAAAAAATAAAAACAATGCTATACAATATTTTTTACTATATGTTGTGAAGCTAAAGGCAACTATATAAAAAATGTAATGTAGCACATTTATTTCTAATAGGGGATAGGTTAGTAATTCTAGGACTCTGTTATATACACACTACAATCTAACATATAAGAATGCCGTATATGAACCGGGTGTGGTAGTTCATTCCTTTACTCCCAGCACTCCTTATCTCTATAAAAATTCAAGGCCAGCCTGATCTACAGAACCAGTTCCAGGACAGCCTGGGCTATTACAGGGAGAAACCCTGTCTCGATAAACAAAAACAAAACAAAACAAAAGTTGTATATAAGAGCTGAGTTTCCCACTATTGAACAAAAAAATTTAGGAGTGGGAAAGGAGAAAAACTAAAAGAAGCCCTGAGCTATTAGTCTATAAGGTACCACTATGAAAGCTTATGGTTTGTATTGTATGCAGACAGGAAGATCTAGAAACAGAGGTGCACATATGTGGATATTATAGTTCCTACTTCTGTCTACTGGGAAAGCCTAGACATAATGTCAAGTTTACAGCCAAACAGACCTTCATTTCTAAACACTGTTCTCCATTTTAGATACCAAGGGTGCCAGGTATAGTAGTTTCCAGCATGGAGGGGCAGAGGCAGGCCATCTCGAAACACCAAAAGCGGGGGTAGGTGCTGTGGGATGGTCTGTATGTCAAATGTGTTGCTGATTGGTCAATAAATAAAACACTGATTGGCCAGTGGCCAGGCAGGAAGTATAGGCGGGGCTAACAGAGAGGAGAACTGAGAGAACAGGAAGGTGGGAGGAGACACTGCCAGCCACCGCCATGACAAGCAGCATGTGAAGACATCAGTAAGCCACAAGCCACGTGGCAAGGTATAAATTTATGGCAATGGATTAATTTAAGCTATAAGAACAGTTAACAAGAAGCCTGCCACGGCCATACAGTTTGTAAGCAATAAGTCTCTGTGTTTACTTGGTTGGGTCTGAGCAGCTGTGGGACTGGCGGGTGACAGAGATTTGTCCTGACTGTGGGCCAGGCAGGAAAACTCTAGCTACAAATGGTGCCCAATGTGGGGCAAGAGTTTCCACCTAAAACCTGAGTAAAAAGATTCTAAAACGGAGCTAAAAACAGTTCCTAGCTGTCTCTTTCAAGCTAGTGGTAGCCTGCGTGTTTGAGCTACTATGGTGGGTTCCTGGCATGCGCACTCGACCTGCCGTATGGCGGGAATGAGGCCTCCACAAGTGGCACATTAAGCTGTGTGGTGGATTTAGCCTTTGCTAGTACAAAACAAAAAAGGTTTCTGGGCTACACGCTGCCTTGATAGAAGCAAAGACCCACTATTTCTGAGAGTTGGCTCCCAGAGCTGGCGGAAAATGTACTACTGCCATGTTGGGAAGCTGAAGTGGGCGGAGCCAACAGCCACAGTGCCGTTTCAGGCTTAGAAGGCTGCAGTTTAAAGCAATAGGCTCAAGGTAATATAAAAAATAAGCCACGTAAAGATGGCTACCACACAGAGAATCTGGATTATGTTCTCTTTGATATTCGTAACTGAAGAAAAACATTTGATTGCAAAAGCTGTTGAGTTATGCCAAAATGTATATTTTAAAGATACCTTGACTTCAAAATTTGGATTTAAGGATATGTTGCTTTGGAAAGGAGGCTCTGCTTTCGTTTCCACAGAAAGCCAGAGGCTATGGATTTGTTCCAGATTAAGATACATCAGGTTTGACCAGCCAAGACCCCCTGAAAGGTCTCCCATGACACCAAGGCCCAGATGATCCAACATCCAGAACAGTTTCAAGGCAACTGGCTCAGATGATACACCCTCACGGACTACTCCATAATCCTAAAATTTTCTTTGTGTCCCCATAAGACACAGTGCCTGCCTCCAGCAGGAAGTAGTAAAAGAAGCTACGCCCAAATTCCCAAATATACCAAGCTGGCTTTGGAGATATGTAGAAGTTAAAACCTTCCCTTAAAAAAAAAAGAGAGAGAAAGAAAAGGGGAAGTGCTGTGGGATGGTCTGTATGTCAAATTGCTCTGATTGGTCAATAAATAAAACACTGATAGGCCAGTGGCCAGGCAGGAAGTATAGGCAGGACTAACAGGAGAACTGAGAGAACAGGAAGGTGGGAGGAGACACTGCCAGCTGCCACCATGACAAGCAGCATGTGAAGATGCCAGTAAGCCACGAGCCGCGTGGCAAGGTATAGATTTATAGAAATGGATTAATTTAAGCTATAAGAACAGTTAGCAAGAAGCCTGCCATGGCCATACAGTTTGTAAGCAATAAAAGTCTCTGTGTTTACTTGGTTGGGTCTGAGCGGCTGTGGGACTGGCAGGTGACAGAGATTTGTCCTGACTGTGGGCCAGGCAGGAAAACTCAAGCTACAGTTAGGGAAGAGGCAGGGGACCAGGGCTCTCATGAAAACAGAAAAATCATATATCAGCATTAAATCTAAATCACACTCACTATATTGGATAGGAAAGGTGAGCTATCTTTAATAGAAAAGTAAATGACTTCAGAAATAAAATGCAGCGCCTATGAAGAACAAAAGCCTTAACAGCCAGCACTGTAGAGCAGCACCCACCAGCTGTTCAAAAGCTGTGCAAACCATCTGAGTTTCTGTGCCTGAAATTACCAAAGCTCCTGATGGCAGACTCCTTCACACCTGTTCTGCTCTATCTCCTCCACAACACTCTGAAAAGGAGAAAACTCAGTTTAATCCTAGAACACTGGCAACAAAAGAGTAAACAAGCAGAAATCAGCCCCATGCTAATAGTTAATAAGCTAAGGCTTAATAAGAACTCTATCTCCCCTTTGATTAAAATGCCCTGCCAAGGAAAAGAGTTGCCCCAGCACTCTCAGGACAAGCCCAGCAGGACCTTGTCCCACCCCCACCCAAAAAGAAGTACAAATCAAAAAGTAGCCAAAAAGTGCAATAATCTGGCTTTTGTCTTCCTATGGGGAGATACATGCTCACTTAGGTTTATATTAACACCAAGACTTCATCATTAAGTATAGGGGCTACAAAACAATTTTTAAAAATAATTCCAATCCCTAATGGGGGGAGGGGGGAGGAGGGCTGCTAGGGAGTAGGAGGTGAGACAAAGTTCAGCATGGCCAGTCTAGCCTTGAATTTGGTGCTTGGTGATAGGGTTCAGGTGTAAGCCACCACACTCATCCCAAGCCCCTAATTTTCTTTTTGTTTCCTTATTTATTTATTTTTTGAGGCAGGGTCTCATTATGTAGCCTAGGCTCACCTGGAACTCGAATATTTAGACCAGGCTGACCTTGAACTCATAGAGATCCACACCTACGTCTGCCAACTCCTATTTAAAAAAAGAAAAAAGGCTAAATATTCTCCAATAAGAAATTCATAACAAGGATGAAAGCAGAGTTAAATGAAGAAAGCTTCCAATATTTTATTAATAAATATTCTGTCCTCAAGGCATTTACAATTTTAACATATTTAACATATTTCACTTAAAATATTTTTTAAGTTTTACTGTCTTTGTGTCTGTCTATGTGCGAGTGTGTAGGGGTACCCAGAAGCCAGAGGAGGGCATCCAATCCCTTGGAGCTGGAGTTAATGGCCAGCTGTGAGCCACCCAACAATGGTTGCTAGAAACCAAACATGTGTCTCCTGCCAGGGCATGCACTCTTAACCACTGGAGCCATTTCTTCTGACCCCAAGCATAATCTCTCCTTCAAAGAATCAAGAAAGTAAGATGTCTACAGGTGTTCTCTCTGGAACATCTAGTCCATCTCCAGCAGACACAAACCTCTTAAGACCCTGTTCCTAGGCTAGCTACAGCCACAGAGATAACTTAGGACCACTACTGACCCAGCTGTGTGAACTCAGATACTATTTCACCTTGTTGTACAATCCTGGGAAGGTTATTTAACTCTTTATCCCTTGGATTCCTAAGTTGTAAAATGGGGATAATAATAACACTTATTCAATGTGTGAGAATTAAATGTTAATTAAAGGTCTAGTGTAATCAAACAGGGCCTAAGACTGATTAAAACATTCAGTAAGTGTTCTGGTGCGTTTCTGGGGCTCTGTATAACTTGAGAACTGCCCATTCAACTATTACCCAACAAAATTCTTCTATCCCATGTACAAAGTTCTCCATTCAATATCAAGGGGAAAATAATATAAGACATTTAAAAGCTGAGTCTTGTGGCACAAAACTGTATTCCTAGCTACTCAGGAGGTTAAGGGAAAGTTAAGGAAGATCACAAGTTCAAGATTTGTCTGGGCTATAGAATAAGTTCAAGGCTAGCCCAGGGAACTTAGTGAGACCCTGTCTCAAAAAGTAAAGAGGGCTGGGGATATCGGTAGTGGTAGAAGGCTTTGCCTGACATGGGCAAGGCAGTAGGTTCAATCTCCGGTAACACACACAGACGGGACATTCATAAATTACTCAAACTGACTCAACCACTCAAAGCATCTGCTACCTAGATTATTACAATTGCCTTAGTGGTCTCCCTGGCTTCACCTTCACCTCCCCCGCTCCAGTATTCTCACATATCAGCAGAGTGAGTTTCCTCCAGAGCTTGGAATCAAATGCAGGGGTCCTCAGATTCGCCGGTCTTCTATACACTAAGACCAAGAATGATCCTTATAAAAAAAGATGTCAATTCCTTGACACCTCAACCCAAAGCAAATCATCTGCTTAAAAGTAAAATCCAAGCTGGATGGTGGTGGCGCATGGGAGGCAGAGGCAGGTGGATCTCTGTGAGTTTGGAGTCAGCCTGCTCTACAAAGCAAGTTCCAGGACATCCAGGGCTACACAGAGAAACCATGTGTCAAAAAAACAAAACAAACAAAAACAAAAGTAAAATCCAAAGTACTAGCCCTGTCTACAAAACTAGTGATCTCTTCCACTTCTCTCCAAACAGGCAGTCCGACTCTTCCTAGGTTTTCAGGCACAGTCCACACTCAGGATATTGAATTTCTTTTTCCGTTGACCAAGCATTTTGTTAACATCATATGCACAAGGCTTTCCACAAATGCACCACAGAAAAGCAGCATTACCAATACCCTGAATGTTGTCAGCTGCCAAACTGAACAATTCTTAACTTTAAAAACATTTTGTTGTACTTTTTGTTTGAGGATAGAGTTTCGCTATTTGCCCTGGCTGGACTGGAACTTGCTACATAGACCAGGTGGCCTACAACTCCCAGAACTCTGTCTGCCTATCCCTCCCAAATGCTGGGATTAAAAGGAGTATTTATTTCATATCTACCTTTCTATGTTCAACTCTAGATTTGTGAGTTTCATCCATGTTATTGTATGAACCAACATCGTATTCTTTTTTATTGCTGAGTTTTATTCTACTTTATGAATATACCAAATTTGTGTAATCTACTGTTAATATTTGGGTTGTTTTAGTTTGAGGACAGTTATAAACCATTTTGGGGTACTGGGGGGGCTTTTTGGTAACTTTTTTTTTTCATCTTTTTGTTTTGTTTTTATAAAGTTTCACTAAGTAGCCTGGTCTAGCCTCAAATTTGTGTTCCCTTAACCATCCATCTCCAAAATGCTAGTTAACAGTCATGCACCATTATGCCCAAGGCTTTTTTAAAAAAATAATATTCACTTACATACAAATTGTCAAAGTTGTTTGTTCATTAAAGAAAGTTAGTAACATTTTATATTGTCAAAGACACTGGGAACTAAAATGGGTACTGCTCAAGAACAAACTGAACATTTCAGAAGACAACCTGGCAAAGATACGTCAAACCAAAAACAACTGTACCTTCTAACCACCAATTTTTTCAGGGAATTTCTTACTGAATACCTGGCATGAGCTAATTTGAGTTAATCTAAGGAAACAGAGATATCCACAAATTTTTGGTTAAAAGGGTGTAAATCGTATCACCATTAATAAATGCAAGGTGCAGTAAAGTAATAACAACAGAAAATGACTTTTAAATGTTGTGCTTTTGTGGAATATAACACTACATGGCCAAAAAAATAGTATACAGCCACTAAAAAATTTTTCAAACAGCATTAAAAATATGACAAAAAGTACACACTAGTTTAAAAAAGTAACAGAATACATAAAGCAAATTCCAATTTTGTTTTTAAAAATCCTATCTCAAACATTAAATAGTAATTACCCATGAAAGATACGGACTTTCATATTATTTTTATTTCTCTATTATTTTTTAATTTTTATAATACATTACTCTTATAAAACCTAAAGAATGAGCCTGGCGGTGGTGGTACACGCCTTTAATCCCAGCAGTAGGGAGGCAGAGGCAGGCGGATCTCTTCAAGGCCAGCCTGGTCTACAGAGTGAGATCCAGGACAGGCACCAAAACTACTCAGAGAAACCCTGTCTCGAAAAAAACCAAAAAAAAAAAAAACTAAAGAATATGTAATTACAAAGATACATAAGTGTTTAATTTTAAACAGAACACAACATTCTAGTACAATTCCCCCCCCCCCCCCCCCCACAAAACAGGGTTTCTTTCTCTGTGCAACAGTCCTAGCCATCTTGGAACTCGATTTGTAGACCAGCCTGGCCTCAAACTCAGAGATCGGCCTGCCTGTCTCCTAAGTGCTGTGACTAAAGGCATGCAACACCACCACCCGGCTCCATTCTAGTACAATTTAACCAGATAGTTTTTCATAGGATGATATCAAAGTACTACCAAAGTCTTGCAGCAGCACCAAGGAGCACCTGCACCCACTGTCTTATTTCCACCAGGACTGGAGGAAGAACTTTTCAACTTTTGAAAAGAAACTCCCTAGGAAAATCCTGCCCATATCTCAGTTCACTGACCCCAGGGTATCAATTACACATTACAACCTATTGGTTAAGTGTCCTTTTATTTTCTCCCTTGCAAAAAAGCTTAGGCAGGTTAAGGGACAGGAATTCCTGATCACCAAGGATGCACCAAAGTTCAACAGTCTCAAGAAGAAGCTGTTCTAGTCACCCTGCAGCTAAAGCTGCATCAAGGAAGACCCTTTCTTCTTTCTCAAAAGAAATTAAAACAAATTCAGGTTCCCAGACAATAGATATGCCTGATAATGGTACCTGCCATCCCAGTCTGACAATCTGAGTTCCACCCCTGGAACACATACAATAACAACAAATTTTAAAAGAAATAAAGAAATCATCCATGTAAAGACTGTTTATCTTCCCTACTCTGCAAATGGACCTTTTTTTTTTTTTTTGGAAAACTGAGGGTCCTTTAGGGACCAATTCTCATGTACGTAAATAATGTTTAGTTATTAATATGTAAGTAATACTTCACTGTGTTTAAAAAGTGACTCACTAGAATATCAATCATAGGCAAGGCATATAGATTCTAAATTATCAATATTTAAAAATTAGACTTACTAAGAAGATATCACTTTGATAGGGCACGGCAGTATGACTAACTTTTCTAACTTCTAACATGTACCACTTTAACATCTCAAAGATTAGTGATCAAAGGACCTTGGGCTCACCAGAGTCACCTCCACAGATGAAATCACATGTACATGTGATGAAGATAGATACCGGCCTTCTTTACTGCCTCTTCAACACCTGTGTGCAAACTGGTACTTAAATGTGTGACAAAAAACAGCCAGAGGTTTATCATGAAACGCCTAGCATTAAGACACCTAATTTAAGACCAAAAAACTGCAGCTGGGCATGGTGGTACATGTTTTTAGCCCTAGCACTTGGGAGGCAGAAGCAGGCGGATCTCTGAGTTTGAGGCCTGGTCGACAAAGCTTTCAGAATAGCCAGGCTTATACAGAGACTCCCTGTCTCAAAAGAACCAGGGGGTGGGGAGGTTGCAGCCCAAGCTTGAGCACCTGAGGTGACTCCCCAGCACCCATGTGACAATAAAATTAGCTTTAAAAACTTCAAATCTATAATTTATTAACCTATCAGATCTGTGAATTACACAATGGGGCATATTTCTGTCAAACAGTTCCCTGGAAACCTCAACCTTTCAGAAACTGCAATTAATTCTTGTTTTATTCTTTTTAGAATTTAATGTTGGGTAATCTTTTCTGGTTCCTTGGAATGTTGTAGAAGCAGAGAATGTAGGCATAGAATCGGAAGGGCCTAGTTGCAGAGAATGTAGGCATAGAATCGGAAGGGTCTAGTACCTACAAATTTCACCTTTGTGTATAATCAAAATATAGGAAAACATTTACTAAGTGGCAGACATTACAATACCCTCCACCTTTTGTCAGACTGCTCACGTTTGCCTTTACACAAAATGAGTACATAACTCTGCTTTTAAAGTGATAATTTTGTGTGTGCTATTTGTTGGGGACACCTAACTTTAAAACTCAGTAAAATTTAACTGTACTTGAAAATTAAGTCAAACTCTACCTAATTAGTCATCACCATTGAAAAGAACCCTGTAATATCAATGGTTTTCTCTCCCCAGACCAGTAGAGGGAGACTAAGACATCTGGCCTGGTGGTGCAATGTTTCTGTAAAATTGGGGAGGGGGGAGCGGGGGCTGTATTTAAATGCCCTTCTGTCAATCAAAGGATACTTCCTACAACCACAGTCACCATATCAGCTATAACTCCCAAGCGGGCTCTCGTCAACATACAACATCCAACGGTGCCCAGAAAACCTGCCTCACCTAAAGGTGACCGCAGGCTTTGCCACAACACCCAAATAAGGACTTTGGGAGCCCAACCCCAACTAGTTTCTTTGTTTAAATGCCTGCGAATCCCTCCCACGCTGGAGTCAAGAGGCTGTGGCGCCGCCCTTTATTAGCCTCACACTTTGATTACAAAACACACGAGTCGGCGGCCTGGCTGCGGAGGCGGCCCGAGATCTCCGAAACGTCAAACCTGCGGCGCGGCGGCGGCGGCGGCGGCATCCGAGGGCAACGTCCGCCACCGCACCACCCCAAAGTTGGCTGGCCCCGGCGCCCGGGCCACCGCTGTGGGCCGTCCCGGTGTGGCCGGAGACCGCACTCAGTGTAAAGTTTGAGGCGCGGCGGCGACGCCGGGGAGGATCTGCGGCGACGTGCCCCGACCCCGGCCGCCCGCCCCCGGCCGCAGGGGGTGTGTTGCGGGGTGGGCCGGCGACCAGCCAAACTGCGCCGTGACGGGGCCCCGCACCTCGCGAGCCGCGAGTGCCTCATCTGTTGCTCTGTTTACTCGCCGCCCCGCGCCGTCGTCCCGCCGCGGGTCCCGTCGCGCCGCCCGCGGAAGTTTTGATAAAGAGAGAAGGGGGCGCGACGGGACCCGCGGCGGGGGCGACGCGCGGCCGGCCGGACCGAGCGGCGGCCGCCCGGAAGCCAAGCAGGCGCGGCGGCCGCCGAGGGCAGGCGCGGGGCGGCGGGAGCCCGGGACGCGGCGGCCGGCGGCAGCCGGGCAGTGGGGGGCGACGGGCTGCGGGCCTGCCTGCGCTCCGCCGCCACCCGAGCCGCGCCGCCCGCCGCGTCCCCTCGCCCGGGCTTCCCCTGCCAACTTCTCCGCCGGCCCCTTTGTTCCTGTTTGTTGTGGCGACTCTTCGCCCGGGCCGGCCGAGCCCACCGGCTCCGCTCCTCAGCCTGCCCGGCAGGCGGGGACCCCCCGCTCTCGCCTCCGCTCGGCCCGGGGGCTCAGTGCCCGGGTTTCGGGACGTGGGGCGCGACGCGGCGGCCCAGCCCGAGGAAGACGCAGGCGGCAGCGGCGGCGGCTGGCCGGTGGCCGCGGGCGACGGCGGCGGGGCTGAGGGGGGGTTATTTACCTGCCGTGGAACCAGTCCTTGCAGACATCGCACTCGATCATGAAGCGGTTCACGTCGTACGGCTGCCGGCACACACAGTACACGGGCGGAGGCGGAGGGGGCGCCGAGGCCCGACCCGGAGCCGACACCGACACCGCTGCCGCGGCGGCTCCAGCTGCTGCTCCCGCGGCCACCGCCGCCGCCGCTCCGGCCATCTTTAAAAAACACACACACGCTCGCTCGCTCGCTCGCTCGCTCCTCCGCTCGCCGACTGGAGCGAGCGCAGCCGCCAGCCAGCGCCGCCTCCTGCAGCAGCCGGAGCAGCAGCCCCGGCGGCGGCGGCGGCGGCGGCGGCGGCAGCAGCGGCGGCGCCTCAGTGCGCGCGCGCGAGCAAGGTCGCGGCGCAGGGGCGGGGGCGGCGCGCGCCGTGCGCGAGGCCCGGCCCGCTGCTTCCGGCGCTCGGCGCGGGGCTGTGCGTCTCGCGCACGTTCCCAGCCGCGGCGCGCGCTCCCTGCTCCTTCCGCGGCGACCCGCGCGGCGACCGGCTAAAGGGCTGGCGGGTCGGGGAGGGGGCGGAGACGCCGCGAGGACACGCGCGGCGGCGGCGGCGGGCGCGCGCCTCCGGCCGGAGGACGGCCGCGGGAGCGTGCGTGGAGCGGGCTTCGCTGGTTCCGAGTGAGAGTCCCGGCCGGGGACCGGGGGGTCCTGCCGGGTGACGAGGGTAGACGAGGTGGTTGGTTCTGTCCCGAGGCGGAGAAGCCAGGAAGTTTCAGCCCTCCAGGGTCGCCTCGTCTCACGTCAGTTAGCAGCCGCCCACTGAGGATGATGCCACCCCCGGCTTGCGTGGGCCCCAAGCCGGGGTGACACGTCAGGCGGTTGTGCCTCCCGAAGTGGAGGAATGCCTGGTGAAACGCACGCCAACTTCCGAAAGCGTCGCGCTCAGATTGCCGGAGAGCAACTTGGAAATCGGTGTGTTGACTGGAGCCCCTGTTAGGAGGACGAGCCTCGTCTCCAGGAGGAATTCCGTTAGTATCTGCCGCCAGTGGGGGAACAGTCTTGAAATGGGCTGGGGGAGAGGAGGAAGAACCGGCGTTTTTATAAATAACAAGACTTGGCTGTGACTACTCTGCTATGCTAATTGGGTAGGTGGGGAGAAAATTTGAACCGTCTTTTCCCTGGGAAGAGAGATGCTACAAAAAAAGGATCGGATCTTTCAGTAGCCTTCGGTGCACCACGGGCCGGCACTGTTTTCAGTGAAAGATGAAGCCAAATCAGATGTCAGGTGATAAACCGAATAAAAGCACCTAACAAATATCGAATAGAGAAAAATGAACCGTAAAGAAAGACTGTTAAGGATTATCAAGTCAAGTGTTGGAAGCTGAATTTCTGTTTGCAAATTATATCCAGGGAAAGCAAAAAAGCTCCCTAGGTAACTTTTTTTGGTTTGGGAAGATGGGCAGGTGAATCAACTCACTGTCTCCAAGCAGTAAGTCTCCTCAGTCTATTCTAGCCTCTTTTTTTTTTTTTTTTTTTTTTTTTTTTTTTTGGTTTTTCCAGACAGGGTTTCTCTGTAGACCAGACTGGCCTCGAACTCACAGAGATCCTCCTGGCTCTGCCTCCCGAGTGCTGGGATTAAAGGCGTGTGCCACTGCCGCCCGGCTTTTTTTTTTTTTTTTTTTTTTTTTTTTTTTTAAGTGGAGGAAAACGAGTAATTTGCCACAGTCTCAGAACTGGAACTAAACTTGTTTCTTCATTCTACACCGAGTCCTTCCTGTACTACACCACTGTTTCTCACATCACAGGAAAAGAAAAGCCTGAAAATCATACTTGACACAAACTCGATGAATTTGAAGCATATGTAATTTTAGCACTCGTACAGTGGGTTGACCAATTCCCCAAAGATCCTTAAAAATTGTGCCTAAAAATGCTTTCCTTACTTACCTCACTGAGGCAAGAGGAGAGGAAAGAGGGAGGGAACGAAGAAACATAAAAAGAACGAGTTTAATGTTCTGTAGAGGTTGCGTGAGGACAAAGGACAATACGACCAGTGAAGGAAAGGCACCAAAGCTGTCCTGTTAAAGCCAGGGGCATCCATACAGAAAGCAGCCTGCTGCATAGTGTTCTCCGAGGGCACACCTGTGAAGTTAACACTGGGTAGAAAATAAAGAGGGCAGTGGCTATGTACAGCCTGTTGCTCCAGTAGGTAATTATACTAAGGAAAATGGAAGCCCAGTTTCTCCTTGTTGAAAAAGAAAGCACATACATGGAAGAAGAAAACTAGAAAACCTTTTCCGGTAGGCAAGTAATAGCGGTATCAATCTCTATTTGTAGAAATATGAGTATGTTCATACTCTGTCCCTTGAGAGGATCTGTGAACAATGAATTCATAAAACAATGAGCCCGGAGTTTGGCTTCTAAATACAGTTCTCTTTTTCTTAGCAAAATAGTTGACTCCAAGACTGAAGGAGAAAAAAATTGCAAGATGTACTTGGAGCCTTAATTGTGTGTCAGATACAAGAATTTAAGAAAACCTGCCAGGCATGGGGGCACACGACTTTAATCCCAGCATTCAGATCTGACGGCAGAGGCAATCAGATCTCTTGAGAGTGTGAGGCCAGCCTGGTCTACGGAGCGAGTTTCCAGGATAGCCAGGGCTGCATAGAGAAAGCCTGTCTTGAAAAAGAAAAAAAAAAACGAAAACTAATAAAGCAAGTCAAAAGGCTATAGGCCAACTTGCATTTCTTAGACTGAATTGGGACTAAATGAACTTGATGATTATTGTGTGTGAGAGAGAATGCAGACATGCTATAGGACAGCGCACGCGCACTGTGGAAGACAACTTACAGAGTTACTTCTCTCCTTCCACCGGTCCGTCTGGAGGTGGGCAGACTCAGGCGGGCATGGCAAGCACTTCTACCTGCTGAACCAGCTCACTGGCCCAGAGCTTCATTTTGTTGTTGTTGTTAATGATCGCATATTATAGCCCAGCATACAGCATAGGAAATCACACAGGTATAAAATAGATAAGTTGAAAGTTCCACAAGGATTGTAACATACATACTTTCAAGTAAATCCCCACAAAGCTCTTAGTAGTTATAAAGGAAGGGCTAGGAAAGTAGCTTAAAGGTAGAGCACTTGACTAGCCTGTCTAAGACCTTAGGTTACACCACCAGAACCACAACAACTAACGTGTAGCAAAGAAAAATAGGTAACTTTATGATGCTGAGAAGCCCAGTAGACAGCACCTGAGACATCATGTTAGTCATCTGATCAAGTGCCACCAACAGTGTGACAAATGGACCTTCCATTCCACTTAATAGAAGTCATTAAGAAGAGCTTTATTTATATTCAAATATATGAGCCTGTGAGGACCATTCTCATCCAAACCACACATGATTTTCCCATCTCTCTGGCCCCATGGCTCAGTGTGTAAGAGTTCTTGCTGCCAAGCCTAACTAACGAGGCTCCACCCAGAATTCACACTGTGTAAGGAGAAAAGGGCTCTGTCCTCACACCTCCACCACACCTGTGCCCACACACATATACATAAGGTCAATAAACAAATATATTTTTTTTAAAAAAGAGCTTTATTTAGTAAAGCCCTGCATTCATGTTTGGTCTACCTGAGTCTGCAGTTTGGAAAGGAAGAGAGTTTTTTTTTTTTTTTTTTTTTTTTGGTTTTTTCGAGACAGGGTTTCTCTGTGTAGCTTTGTGCCTTTCCTGGAGCTCACTTGGTAGCCCAGGCTGGCCTCGAACTCACAAAGATCCGCCTGCCTCTGCCTCCCGAGTGCTGGGATTAAAGGCGTGCGCCACCACGCCCGGCGGAAAGGAAGAGAGTTTTAAAGGGCACGTGAAAACGGTCAGACTAAGTACACTATGAGGATAAAATCTTTAAAAGGAGGTGGGGTAAAGAAGCTGTGTACACAAATGTTCAATGCTGAGGGAAAAGGAGATGCAGGGTAAAACTCTGGATGATGCCAACATTTTAGTGGCAGCCTCCAGACATAGCAATTACGTACATGGGTTTGTATTCTGCACCCTACTATCTCTATGACAACTTATGCTCGAGTTTTAGGGTTGTTTTTTTTTTTTTCATTTTAATGAGAATGATAAGAATATCTGCCTCAGCTTAGGGTTCATTAAATGAGATAACCAACTGCTGAGTACAGCTTAGCACATAATAAGCCATATAGCTGTTAACTGAAATTATCCATAATTGTTTGGTTATTAATAGCATTAGGACTAAGGAGCAGCTAGAAAATTATCCCAAATTAGAGTTTGAAAGAATTTTTTAAAATATGGACTGGTAAGATGGCTCAGTGGTAGAGGTGCTTGCCACTAAGCCTGACAACCTTGAGTTCTATCCCCAAGACCTACATGGTGGAAGGAGAGAACCCACTCCTGCAAGTTGTCCTCTGACCTGTACACACACACACACACACACACACACACACACACACACACACACACACACACTTTTTTAAAAAGAATTAAGAAAAATACCTTGCAGAGAGACACCTGCCTCCATACAGGTGTAAGCTGGCAAATTATGCTGGGGCTTCCTCTGTCTAGTTTGTGGGTGCTACAGTACTGGCAGTAGATCTCTTGAGTTTTTTTGTGCATGTGTTTAGTGCTCATCCACAAAACCTCATTGCTCTGATAAGGCATGTTAGCTCCACCGTAGCAATTCTGCTTGGGTTACTACTGCCACTTTTCCGTCTCTCTAACCGTGTCAGCCAGTTTCTGGGGGAAAACATGCTTTGGACTTCTACTTTAAGCTGTTGTCATGCATTAATTGATAGTGATTTGTTGAGGTTTTAATATTTTTTTGATTTATGTGTATGAAAGGTTTGCTTGCATGTATGTATTGTGCACCGCATGCATCCCTGCTGCCTATGGAGGTTAGAAGTGTCAGAAGTTAGAAGGGTGTCAGATCTGGAACTGGAGTTACAGATGTCTGTGAGCCACCATGTGGTGCTGGGAACTGATCCTGGGTCCTCTGCAAGAGCAACAAGTGTTCTTAATCACTGAGCCATCTCTCCATCCTCATGATTTGTTTGTGTATAGCACTTTCTATTACTTGGTCCTCACAATGACTCATCGTATTAAAGGAAACAGAAAATATCCTCACACTTGTAGTGAGAAGACTGGAAAGTTTTAATTCTATGAGATGGAGGGAAAAAGATAAAGTCTGCAAAATCGAAGGAATGCATCATGGGTGCTGGGAAGAGAAAGAAAACAGAGCCACAGTGGGAAAATACCTTGGATGCAAAACTAGCAGCTTTGTTACTGTGGTTGACTTTGCTCCTACTCCAGGAGCTAGGGAAATTCCACACTGACAGTCCACAGTAAGATACTGAGACGGTGGCGGCGGCGGCGGCGGCGGCGGCGGCGGCGGCGGCGGCGGCGGCGGCGGTGCGCACGCTGGTAGGATTTGCTGAAGGAGGCGGAGGCAGGAGGATCACGAGTGAGTTCCAGGCCAGCCTGGGCTACACATTTGCCGGGCGGTGGTGGCGCACGCCTTTAATCCCAGCACTCGGGAGGCAGAGGCAGGCGATCTCTGTGAGTTTGAGGCCAGCCTGGTCTACAGAGTGAGTTCCAGGAAAGGCATAAAGCTACACAGAGAAACCCTGTCTCGAAAAACTTAAAAAAAAAAGAAAAGAAAAGATATTAAAGGACCAGCTGGTGGTGGCAGAGCATACACCTTTAATCCCAGCTTGGGAGGTAGATACAGCCAGATCTCTATGAGTTCAAGGCCAGCATTGTTTATGGAGTGAGTTCTAAGATAGCCAGGCTATGCAGAGAAACCCTGTCTGGAAAACAAACAAACAAAAAAACAAAACAATAAAAAGATATTATTGAAGGAGTCGGTGAGATTGCTAGTGATCGAAGGCACTTGCTGCCACGCCTGACACCTTGAGATGCGGCGAAAGCTGCAAACTGTCACTCAGTACATTGCTTCACAGTGTAGCAGATAAAAATCAGAATTCCCAGCTATCTTTTTGTTTGTTTGTTTTGTTTTTTCAAGACAGGATTTCTCTGTGTAGCTTTGCGCCTTTCCTGGAACTCACTTGGTAGCCCAGGCTGGCCTGGAACTCACAGAGATCTGCCTGTCTCTGCCTCCCCAAGTGCTGGGATTAAAGGCGTGCGCGCCGCCGCCGCCGCCGCCGCCGCCGCCGCGCCGCCGCCGCCGCCGCCGCCGCCACCACCACCACCCCGGCTATCTTTTTTATTAAGTACTTCAAAAATAGTAATAAATGTATAGTCAGCCTTAATATTCAGGACTTGTTATGGTTTTAAAAAATGTTGTATCTCCGTATGCTTGATAGGTAAGTTATTTTTGAGATAGCATCTCACTATGTAGCCATGGCTGTCCTGGAACTTAGTATGTAGACCAGGTTGGCCTCATACAGAGATCCATCTGCCTGACTCCCAAATGCTAGGATTAAAAGCACTCACCACCACACCTAAAGAGCCTTTTAAATAAAAACACTAAAAAGTGACGTTAGCCCAAGAGAGTAGATCTGGTTACTAAGAGCTCACTAGACTTGGAGCCTGGAGTTTCAGCTCAGTGGTAGAACACCAGTATAGCATAAGTGAGGCTCGAGGTTTGATCCTCAGCACACTCACTCTACAAAGTAAACTAAGATTGACAATACCATGAAGAAAAGGAAGGGAATAGAAAAAATAGTTCCTGCTTTTAAGAATATGACAGATCACAGGAGTGAAGAGTTAATAATGAGGTCCTCCAGACCCAAGATTTTCACTTAGAGAAAGGGACATTCAATCAAGAACAGATATAGAATTGAGGCACAGACTTGTATGAAAGGTGTTAGGAAGATTAAAGCCTAGAATGAGCTGAGCCTTGCCAAAAATAAGTTAAGGACAACTAAAAGCACCCTTTAATCTATATTTAGAACAAAAAGGGGGAACGTGCAGTCACAGATGGGGGCGATGACATAATATGGATATATGACAAAGCAAAATTGCCCAACCTCTGTTTTGGTTTTGTCACCCCTATCCAGGGTATCTTTAAGCTAGGAAATATTGTCTACATACAAAAAAAAAAAGGTGGACAAGAAACTGAGTATCAATTTGACCCATTTATTTGTAGCAGGATTGGGTGGCCTAGAAAATGTTCCCCAATTGAATCTATACTCTTTATTTATTTTCGTGTGTGTGTGTGTGTGTGTGTGTGTGTGTGTGTGTGTGTGTGTAAATTCCTGTGTACCACTGGGGTGCAGCAGCCCATGGAGGCTAGAAGAGGGCATCAGATACCCTAAACCTGGAGTTGCAGGTGGTTGTCAGCCTCCACATGGGTGCTGGGAATTGAACCTGGGTCCTCTTCAAGAGCAGCAAGTGCTCTTAACTGCTGAGCATCTCCCAACCCCAGACTGTTTCTTGAGTGAGGCTTCAAAGAGAAGCATTCAAAGTCTGAAGGTAGAGAGAGGTGAGACTGGGGAAAGGCTGATGCCAGAGGAAGAAGTTGTGAAGGAGGGAAGAAACTTCATTGTCCAAGAGAAAGAAAAACTACTGATAGCAACACAAAGAAAGCTGTGGACTGTGAAACCAGAGGCTGAGCAGAGACTGGAGAGTAGAGCAGGTATTGTGTGCCAGGACATTGTCCAGGGACTAGGACCAGAACACAGTCTCCCTTTGATGTCTGCATCCTTCACGTGAGTAGCGTGTGATCCTCTGGCTCTTCTAATGTGGGAAGTAAGACCTGACTTGCCTGCAGGAACATTGTTAGTGACAGGAACAGTGAGACTTGGCTTTAGGTCTGCATGATGTCACTGCATCTCTCTCATCCATATGCTGAAGAAGGCACAGTCATGTGGAACTCAGGGGATAATAAACTCAAGAGTCTGATGTGCTTCCCTGGGTAAGAAGACAGAAGGACAAAGGAACTAAGGTTTGTGGGAAACAGATAAGTGTAGTGCTCCAACTCCAACTGGTGATAGTTTCACAGAACATGAATCCTAAATCCAAACTGTATGCATTAATGTGTGCAGTTTATTATATCTCAGTTAGACTTCAAGAAACTTGGGCTGGTGTGGGCAAGAGGGCACCGTGGCAAGTGGCTCAGTTTGATCCCTGGGACTGGTGTTAACAAGGAAGGAGAGAATCAACTCCACAGAGCTGTCCTCCGACCTCCACAGGTGAACTGTTGTATTCGTGCAGCCATACACATTATAACAATAAGTAATGCAAATTCTAAAAACAGCAAAATAGGATGGCCCTGAATTCTCCACCACCCTGTCTCATCTTCCTAGGTGCTGGAGTTATAATTGTGCAGCAGCAACATGCCCAGATAAAAGAAACATTTGGCGCACGCCTTTAATCCCAGCACTTGGGAGGCAGAGGCAGGTGAATCTCTGTGAGTTCGCGGCCAGCCTGGTCTCCAAAGCGAGTTCCAGGAAAGGCGCAAAGCTACACAGAGAAACCCTGTCTCGAAAAACCAAAAAAAAAAAAAAAAAAAAGAAAGAAAGAAAAAAAAAGAAGAAAGAAACATTTGTTCTTGTTGTCTTTGAAACAGAATCATGTAGCTAGTGTAGGCTAGCCTCAAAATTGCTATGTAGAAAGGATGGCCTTGATAATCCTCCAGCCACCTTCCAAGTGCTAAGATTATAGCCATGTGCCTGCCACCAGTCCAAGCTCTTTTGGTTTTGGTTTGGGTGTTTTGAAAGAGTAATGTATGTGCTTCAACAGCTGTCTAGGAAAGCTATTTTAAAAACAAAGTAAGAGGGTCTGACAGGGTGGTACATGATTTTAATCTCAGTTCATGGAAAAAAAATGGTAGGCAGATCTCTATGAGTCTGAGGTCAACCTGGTCTACATAGCAAGTCTAGGACAGCAGAAAGGCTACATAACGCAAAATAATAATAATAATAATAATAATAATAATACAACCAAGTGGTAGTGGTGCATGCCTTTAATCCCAGCACTCAGGAGGAAGAGGCAGCCTGGTCTACAGAGCAAGTTCCAGAACAATCAGAGCTGCACAGAGACCCGGCCTCAAAAAACCAATAACTATGATGATAATGATGATGATGACAATGATATTATGACAAACGATAATCCAGAGCCAGCAGAGTGGTGCATGGCATTAATCTCAGCATTTGAGAGGCAGAGATGGGCAGATCTCTGAGTGTAAGGCCAACCTGGTCTACATATCAAGTTCCAAGCCAGCCAAAGCTACACAATGAGACCTTGTCTCAGTAAATAAATAAATAAAATGAATAAACAAAGTAACTGGGCCTAGTGGCAGAGCTTTTACTCTTATCTGCTGAAGAGGATAAGGCAAGTGGATAACAAAGTCAAGGCTGACTGCCGTACAGAGTGACTTTAAAGCCAACCTGAACAACTTAGTAAGGTCCTGTTTCAAAATAAAAAGGAGTTGGGGATTTAGCTCAGTGGTAGAGCGCTTGCCTAACAAGTGCAAGTCCCTGAGTTCAGTCCTCAGCTCTGGAATAAATAAATAAATAAATAAGTAAAATAAAAATAAAAAGAATGGACTGAGTATACAGCTCAGTGTGGTGAAGTACTTGCCTGGCATGCATCAGACCCTAGATTTATTTAATCTCTAGTACTTTAGGAAAAAGAAAACAGTTAGGTACTATGCCTAAATGATCTTTTTTGTTGTTTGTTTTTTCGAGACAGGGTTTCTCTGTGTAGTTTTGGTGCCTGTCCTGGATCTCATTTTGTAGACCAGGAAGGCCTTCAACTCAGAGATCTGCCTGGCTCTGCCTAAATGATCTCCCAAGTGCTGGGATTAAAGGCATATGCCACCACTGCCCGGCTTGCCTAAATGATCTTGAATATGCCAAAATAATGATCTATTCACAGGGACTAGGACCCAGGGGCAGGTGTCTGAAGTATAATTCAAGGAAGGGTGATTTATGCTGCGTTGCTTAAATACTTCCTGGTAAGATTCCTAAGCCTGAGAGAAAGGAAAAGACAAACTCCAGGACTAGGACTGAGTACAGGCACAGAGAACAACCTGTCAGATCTGACAGGAAGATGGGCTGTGTGGAAGATGAAGGTCTCTGAAACGAAAACAATGAGATTGGAAGGTCATTGAAAATGCTCTTTTATCCTTAGAATGAACTGGGTATATTGGGGTATCGGGGTGGGGAGTTGATGAATAAACACTTAGAAAAATGTGCAAGTAGGAAAATAAGTCGGCTTCAACTTCAGAACAATTGGAGCCATAAGAGGAAGGAAGCAATCATAGCATGCTGTGAGCTTTGTGTGCCTCTCACTTAAACGCTGGCTATTTATTTAAACCAAGAAGAAATAACTGTTCTTTTTTTTTTCCTTCGAGACAGGGTTTCTCTGTGTAGCTTTGCGCCTTTCCTGGATCTCACTCTGTAGACCAGGCTGGCCTCGAACTCACAAAGATCTGCCTGCTCTGCCTCCCGAGTGCTGGGATTAAAGGCGTGCGCCGCGCGGCGCCGCCGCGCGCGCGGCGGCCGCCGCCGCGCCGCGCGCACCACCACCACCATCACCACCACCCGGCTAGAAATAACTATTCTTAAAAGATGGCCTGGGCAGTGGTGGCTGGATCTCTGTGAGTTCGAGGCCAGTCTGTAGAGTGAGTGCCAGGACAGCCAGGACTACACAGAGAAACCCTATCTCCAAAAAAAAAAAAAAAAAAAAAACAAAAAAAAACTCAAAGAAAAAGCAAGCAAGGAGGCTCCTCCAAGAAAGCTCCTTGCCACAGAGCCGCACATCCTAAGTTTGATTCCAGAGACCCACATAGTGGAAGGAAAGAACCTGCTCCCCAAAGTTGTCCTCTGACCACACGGGTACTGTGACAGGCATATGTTCTCTCTCTCTCTCCTCTTTGTCTCTCTCAGCTGAATAAAAGAAACTTCAAAAAATTTAAGAATGGACAGAAAACAAGGGGGCTAGAATGAAAGAGTTAAGTCTTCAGTAGCAGGAAGTCAACAGCTGATGTCCAAATTATTAAGAAACAGCTATATGTAAGTTTTTATTTAGAAATGTAGAGTCAACAGAAAAATGACTACACAAGGTCAAAATAGCTGCCAATAGTCCCAAAGTAGCGGAGGGATCTGGACAACATTCAGTGAAGGGGGATGGGTGGGGCATAGCATTACTAACACCATCTGCTTTTGTCATTAGGAACTATTTCATACCGCTTGATATCTGCGATGATTCATTTTAACTCTCAACTTGATCAGATTACAAAGTATATCATAGGGCAGATTGGGGAGATGACTCCATGGATTAAGGGCTTGCTATTCTAGATGAGGATCTGGGTTCAGATCCCAGAAACCCACGTAAAACTGGGCATGGTAACACACACACACACACACACACACACACACACACACACAAATAAGTTTTTTGTTTTGTTTTGTTTTGTTTTTAAAGTAGGCCCGCCGGGCAGTGGCAGCCCACGCCTTTAATCCCAGCACTCGGGAGGCAGAGGCAGGGGGATCTCTGTGAGTTCGAGGCCAGCCTGGGCTACAGAGTGAGTTCCAGGAAAGGCGCAAAGCTACACAGAGAAACCCTGACTCGGAAAACCAAAAAAATAAATAAATAAATAAATAAATAAATAAATAAATAAATAAATAAATAAATAAATACATAAAGTAGGCCCCTAGGGAATTAATAAAACATACCTACCACTGGGTATATTGGTAAGAGAGTCTCCAGGATTGTTTAGCTGAGGAGGGGAAACTGGGCCCCCCATCCCAGTAACTATCCCAGACTGACTAAAAGTGGAGAAGGAGAAAAGCCCGTTAAGGACCAGCATCCCTTTTGTCTGCGCTCATCTGCCCACAGTGGGAGCCACCTCCAGCACCAGGCCTTCCTCAGAGTGACAAACAGCGAGTTGAAACAAACCCTTACCCCTCAAGCTGCTTTTTTTAAAGCAGGATCGGTCCCATCAAGAAGAGTAGGAATGATATCCTTGTGTTCTCACGATAGAAATGCCATTTTAAAAAAGGCATTTAGGACTCGATGGTTTAATAAAGAAAAGAGGAATTCTCACCAAAATCACTGCGACTCTTCCTAAGAAGGCCCCAGAGGCCTCAGAGGAAGCCAGGAGCTGACCGGGCCCTTGATAACTGCCACAGAACGGAGGGCACGCGGGGGTGGGGTGGGGTGGGGTGGGGGGTGCGGAGGTGGGGGTTTTCGTGTCAGTGGCTCTGCCTGAGTAGGAGTCCCAGTACCAGGCCGAAGTTTGCTCTTGGGCTTGTCAGGACCCAGACGGCTGAGTCCACGCTCGGTTTCCATGGGTCTAGGGCAGGGCAGAGAATTGACACCGCCCAGTTCCCAGTCGTGCTGACACCGGTCTCCAACCACAGTGAGCTCTTGGGTGAAGAAGGTAGGTCTGCTCTCTAAGGAAACCCAGCAATTTGCTTAAGGGGCAGCGGGTCCTGAGGGAGGTTGGGGAGCGGCTCAACTGAGCTAAGATAGCTCATGCCTCCACAGCAGACAACGCGAGAGACGAAAAGCGATAGACAAGGATTGCCGACTCGCTAAGGTCCCGGTCTTCCAGAATAATGCCCTCTTACTCCGGAAGTGAGTTCCCCAACTGGCTGACCTGCTGCACACTGAATCAGACAGGAAGATGCCTGTAAATGCCCCTTGCTTGCTTAAATACTCACAACGGGGGTATCAGTTTAGAGAACCATGATAGACTTCTGAAAAGAAATACCCCACACACAGAAGCTTCTGTGAAGACAGACAAAAAAAACACCAAAGGAAAATCAACGGTGTACAAAAGGACTAACATGAAAAACCAACACGAAAAAGAAAAAGAACCAACACGAGAAAGAACCGCTCTTCCTGGGAAAACTTGATTCAGGCTGGATGTGATAGCTCGGGTCTTTAATCCCAGCACCACCGGGAAAGGAGAAGCAGGCCGATCTCTCTGAGTCCTAGGCCAGCCTGGTCTACACAGTGAACCAGCCAAGGCTGCAGAGCAAGAGACCCTGTCTGAAAACAACAACAAAAACGAATTAAAGAACATAAAAGTGTCTTTCCTTAATTCTAATGAATAGTCTCAGAGAAACTTAAGAAATTTCAAGCAACAGGAGCAAGCTGGTACGGAAGAGGCACTCCTCAGCTCCTCATAGCTCCTCCTCCAAGGCACTGGGAAACCTGAAGTGTGACAGCCAAACATTCTGTTTGCAAGCAGTGAACGAGTTCACTAAAGAATGAGCAGAGCCAATGACCAAAAAGGTGGTGTGGGGGTGGGGAACTGGCTCTAGAGGCCGAGTGCTTGCTTAGCGCCCAACGGCCCAGGTTCAGTCCCCAGCACGGCGTACCCCAATTGTAATGACTCAGGCCTGTAATCTGTGGAGGCAAGGCAGGAGGATCAGACACTCAAGGTCAACCTTGGCTGTATAGATTGCACTAAATGAGCGTCCCATCTCAAAACAAACAAATAAGTAAGATGGTGATTTGGAAGAGAAAAAGGTAAAATGTTTTCCAGAACATAATGCAAACGTGGAAGGAAATGGGAAATACAAGTTGTGACATGGGGTTGGGGTTGGGGGCTGGAGAGATGGCTCAGTAGTTAAGAGCTCTGGTTGTTCTTCCAGAGGTACCGGGTTCCATTCTCAGCACCCACATGGACGTTCACAACCATCGGTGGCTCCAGTTGCAAGCAATCCCGTGCCCTCTTCTGTCCTCCACAGGCACCAGGCACACGTGGTGCACAGACATACATAATTTTTTTTTAAGTTGAGACATAGAAGATAGAAAGGCCAGCATCCATAATTAAGATTCTACAAGGAAAGTGATTGGAAAAGGAGTGAATCCAGTAACTCTGGAATATGGCCTGGGGAGACAGCTCGGAGGGCAGAAAGCCTGTTGTGCAGCAGGAGGACCTGAGTTCGGATCCCCAAGACCCAAGTTAATAAGTGGAGTGTGGTATCGTGGGCCTCTAACACCGGTGATCTATCTCACTGGCCATCCAGCCCAACCAAATCTGGGAGCCCAGATTCACTGAGAGGCCCTGTCTCAAAAAGTAAGATGGATAATAGCTGAGAAAGACACGTAGACCTCTGACGTACACACACACACACACACACACACACACACACACACACACACACCTATGTGCATAAGAACATAAAGACATACATAAAGAAAAAAAAATGTCCCTAGTAAAAAAGTCCAATAGTAAAAAGGTCCCTAAGCTTCAGCATGAAATGAGTAATTTTACCACGAATGGGTCTACTGTATGCCAGGAACAATGTATTGACAACTCAGCTAGATTAGAAACTCAAAACCATAGAGACAAAATGGTAGAGGGCCAATGAGATGCCTTGGCAGGTTAAAGGTGCTTGCCAACAGGCCTGACCTCCGGCACTGATACACATACACACCTGAAGGTACTCCACTCATACTCATAAAATAAACATAAATAAATCTTCAAAAAGAAAGAAAAACAATTTGCAGAAATTTGTAAGGACTCCAAGAAAGACAGCAGCGTGAAGTTTCCAGAAGCAATGGCACAAAACCAGGCATGGTGGTGTATGCTTGTAATTCTACTGGGGAGGTAGACTATCAGGGGTCATCCTTGGCTACATAGAGAATTGAGGCCAGCCTGAGCTACATGAGACCCTGTCCAAAAAATGGAGGAGGAAGAAGAGAAATGGGACCTGAGAATGATCAAGAAATAAAGGCAGATGAAAAGGAAACGGGGACTTGCGTGTGGTGACTGTCATGGGAGCGCTGTGGAGCTTGAGGCAGGAACATCTCAAGTTTGAGGCCAGCCTGGCTGAGGGCAGGGTGGGGCAGGATTATTACCACTACCATGTCCTGTCCTCAGGTTCTTTTCTGGAGCCAGAGATGCAGCAGTTAACTCTCAGTAAAATAAACTCTGTGTGGGTCTGTGGGGCTCTGTGTGGGTCTATCCTTTAGCAGGATATATGGGGGGGGGTATAGTAAATAATTTAAATGTGTGGGATATGCTATGCATATATAACATTGCCAATGAAAAAGAAATCTAACACTGTGGTACCAAAATCCTCAGACTTCACCAGATCTCCAATCAGACTGCCACTCTTGGCAGTGGACATTGACAAAATATAGTCACGGCTCACCACTGTGGCACACGAGAGAGAGAGAGAGAGAGAGAGAGAGAGAGAGAGAGAGAGAGAGAGAGAGAGAGAGAGAGAGCTGGGAAGATGGGGAGCTCCTGGTCATCGTGGCTAAAGGATGAATTCAAGGTCAGCCCGGGATTCACTGTTACCAGTGGTGTGGTTGGAAGCATAGGAAGGGTGAGTTTTTCTTTTTTTCTTAATTTGTTAAAGATATATTTTAAAGTTACATTTCTCTGTCTCTGTCTCTGTCTCTGTCTCTCTCTCTCTCCCTGTGTGTGTGTGTGTGTGTGTGTGTGTGTGTGTGTGTGTGTGTACGCAAGTACCTTAGCATAGTGGAGACCAAGAGATAACTTATAGGAGTCAGTTCTCTCTTTTTCCCTCCACCACGTGGGTCTTGGGATCAAACTCAGATCCCCAGGCTTGTCAGCAGAAGCCCTCACCCACTGAGCAGTACCTCACCAGCCCAACAATATGTGTTTTTATACTAGCCTGAACAGTCCTTGCCTGTTTTTTTTTTTCTGCTTGTCTCATTTTGTAAATATTGTTGAAAATAATTTTGTCATACACAAAATAATTTTAATATCTACTTGGAGCTGGGGACGCAGCTCATTTGGTAGATGCTTGTGAGGGTATTCCTCTGTTTTGATTGCTATGTTAAGGCACATAATCATTTTTCTACTGTGCATATCCCTTCCCATAATGAATCTGATTTTAATCATACGCACACCCAATTATGCACAGGCATAAGATCCGGTTTTGCCTTACTGTGCATGCACCCAAAACCAGTTCAGGCTGGATTAGTCTTTCTATTTTTTGTACCAGGATACATTGAGACTACATTTGAATAGAAACTGTCTAAATTTATTAGGGGCATAGAAACTTGTCCCATTGTTCACAGAGGGTGTGCTCATAGGCTGACGAAGTGCTGAGTGCATTGTTGAGAGCAGAGTGTGCACACAGCCCATGCAGCTAAAGGAGCGGGGCCACCAAGTGCATTATTAGAACACTGAGGTGTGCATAAACCAATCCAGGCAGAGTCCCAGTTTGCTAAATATCCCCTGTGCTTATCTTCCTCAACCTGAGACCCTGTCTCGCAATAAACAAATCTCATTTGAACGTTTAAGTAGATCATAACTTAAGTTCTGGGAGTTCTAGATGATTTGTTTATGTATTTAATTTTGGCAACTCTGGAGATCAAGGCCAGGGAGGGAAGGAGAAGGGAGAGGAGGGGAGGGAAGTAGAGGGCAGAAAAGAAAAAGAAATATCAAATTAAGTAACGAAAATATATATCAGCTTAAAATGACAAAGGAAGTCAATTTGGGAGTCGGCAAGATGGCTTAAAATAAAGGCACTTAACATCAACCCTGGCAGCCTCAATTCTAGCTTCAGAGCCCCAAGGGAAAAAACTAACTCCTCCAAGTTGTCCTCTGACACACACACACACACACACACACACACACACACACACACACACACACACACTCACTAAATATTTTTAACTCAATTTTTGTTGGCTACATACTTTTTTTTTTTTTTTTTGGTTTTTCGAGACAGGGTTTCTCTGTGTAGCTTTGCGCCTTTCCTGGAACTCACTCTGTAGCCCAGGCTGGCCTTGAACTTACAAAGATCCGCCTGACTCTGCCTCCCAAGTGCTGGGATTAAAGGCGTGCGCCACCACCGCCCGGCTGCTACATACTTTTTATTGCATTTTCATATGGCAGATTTGCACACCTTTTGTGGGGCCAGGAGTTTTGCTATGATGCCCACTCTGATATCAAACTCACCCTTTCCTATCCCAACCTTCCAAGCAGGTGGGAGAAATGCCGTTTTTTGTTGTTGTTGTTGTTTACTTTTGTTTGTTTGTTTGTTTTCTTTTTTAATAGGGAATGGCAAGGTAACTCAGTCCCTCCATTATGCTTGATTTTTTAACGTATTATTTATAACTTGGAAAAGTTTCCATTCCACAAATCATTAGTGGTAACATTATACAAATATTTATGATTATTATTAAATTCTAGAAATGGCTTTACTTAGCTATTTCATATCTGAGCTGTAAGATTCCAAGGAAATTCCAATTTTCTTCTGTGGAAGCTAATTGCAATTGCTCTGAACTAAAGACATAATATAACCATGACCATTTCTTGTGGTCTTTATTGCTGTCATCATTGAACTGACTTTCTAATATGTTTATGTGACTCACTCTTCTCGGGCTGAGCTATCAGAAGTTTAAACCCATTTTTTATTTTCTTTGAAGTGTATTTCCTTTTTATAGTGTGTGTGTGTGTGTGTGTGTGTGTGTGTGTGTGTGTGTGTGTGTTCAAAAGACAATTTGTGAGAATTGATGTTTGTTTGTTTCACCCACCGTGTAGGTCCTGGAGATTGAACCCAGATTGTCAGCAAGTGCCTTTACCCAACAAGCCACCTTGCCAGCCCATATTTATGTATATATGAATGTAGGTGTGTGTTTTGGGACAGGGTTTCAGTGTTTAGTCAAGCTGGCCTTGAACTTGACATTCTCCTGCTTCAGCTTCCCAAGTGCTGGGGCTGCAGGAATGCACCACCACGCTTCACTCAAATGCATTCAAAGTCATCTAGATACAAATTAAGATTCTATACTGTCTTGTGTTTATACTGAGATACTCAAAGCATTTTCTAAATTGCAGCTAAAATAATATATTCCAGGACTAGGGATGTAGGTCATTTGGCAGTATTTGCCTAGCATGTACAAGACTCTGAATTTGATCTCTAGCACCACACAAACAGTGTGGTTATGAATGCCCATAATCTTATCACTCAGGAGGTGGATGCAGGAGGATTGGGAAAGAGTTCAATCATCCCCCAGATACGTGGCCAATTTGAGGCAATCATGGATGGTATGAGATGCTGTCCACTACCACCCCAAAAAAACTATATTTAAACTTTTATTTACTTATTTATTTATTATTAAAATAGCCACTCCTATAAGTAGCAGGCTGTCTCTACAATGGCCTCCAATAATATCAGCCGTCTGATGTTCACACCCTTCTATTATCCCTTCCTCTTAAGGGCCAGCTGGCCCCAATGACTTCTAAGTGACTCTAAACAAAGGAGGATACGGCAGAAATGATGGGACACCACTTCTCACATTGGGCACAGAAAGACTGTAGCTTCCATCTTGCTTTCCCTTGCACCCTCCTTTATTTCTTCCCTGACAGAGGCTGCTAGGTCATGAGCTGCATCATGGAAAGGCCTACCTGATGAGGAAATGAGGGACTCCAACCAGCAGCCAGTGAGAAACTGAGGTCCGCAGACCACCAACCCAAAAGGAACGGAATTCTGCCGTCAAGCACTTACATGAGTCTGGGAAGAAAACTTGCTCTCTCCCTGTACTGAGTCAACTTCAGACAAGCCTAGCTGGTACCCAACTCCAGTAAATGATGGAGTAATTTATAACGTAGCGATAAATAATTAATATACCATCAAAATTTTTAATATGAAGGCATGAATAATTTTAACTTTGAACCATCCTAAATTACCAAACCCAGTCTGTGCAGACAAGAACTTCTATTTGACTAGACACCCACAAAAATAAAACTTTCTCTGTTCAAATTTACCAGAAAATTGAAAGGTTTTTTTTTTTTTTTTTTTTTTACAAATTAGCTTCAGGTTCCTGACTTTTATTTTAGTCTATTAATTTTGGGTTCCCTACTTTTAAAAACCTTGTTTCACTGGGTGTGGTGGCACATGTCTTTAATCCCAGCACTCGGGAGGCAGAGGCAGGCAGATCTCTGTGAGTTCGAGCCAGCCTGGGCTACACAGAAAGTTCCAGGAGGGCCAGGGCTACGTAGAGACACCCTGTCTCGAAACACCAATAAAAACTTGTTTCTCCTTTGTTGTTCACATAGTTCACCTCAGGTCACTCACTGTTGCCCTGCACTTTTATTTCATCCAAACAGGCGGGAAGGCGAACCCCCAGTCTCTACTTCAACAGTACTCCCCCGCAGATTTGTGTTTATTTAGCACACATGTAGGGGGTACACATGTTACAGCACAGACGTGGAAGTCAGAGGAAAGCTTGGCAGAATTGGTTCTCTCCTTCCTCTACATGGCTTCCGGGGATGCCGTCAGTCTTGCACAGCATGCATTTTTGTTATTTTGTTGTTATTTATATAGTTACTTACTTTATGTGTCTGTATGTCTGCATGTATGTATACATACCACGTGCATGCAAGAGCCTGTGGAGTTCAGAAAAAGTGCCGGCTCCCCTGGAACTAGAGTGACAGACCGTTGTGAGCTGCCATATGGTTGATGGAAACCAAACCCAGGTCCTCTGCCAGAGCAGCAAGCTAACCACTAAGCCATCTCTCCAGCCCATGAGCACGTGTTTTTACCCACCAAATCATCTAGATGGCTCAAGATTTCATCAAGTTCGTGAAACCCAATGGTTAAGATTATCAAGAGTTTGGGGAGGCAATTATTAAACACTACCATTTGAAAACTTTAAATTACATGCTTATAATTAAATGATACAAAAAATACATTTTTAAAGATAAGTACCCCAAACATATCACTTCCACGTTATTTCACTGTATTTAACTATAACCTTGCTCTTGGGTTTATTTACTTCTCTTCTAGAATGGAGATGCTTCAGAATGGTGTGCTGCCCTTCCTAACCCCTCATTAGTGATCTCACAATGACAGTTTGGAATAGTCCATGGTAAAACTATTTACACCATGGGGATTGGCAAACCTGATCATAAATATTTATTGATTGTCTCAGTTTGTTTTCCGTTGCTGTGATAAAAACACTGGCCAAAAGCTAGCTGAGGAGGAGAGCACTTATTTTATCTCCTAGGGTACAACCCATCACGAAGGGATGCCAAAGCAGGAACTCTAGGCAGGCAGGAGCTGAAGCAGAGGCCGTGGAAGAATGCTGTTTGCTGACTTGCTTCCTGTTGCTCCCTCGCCTGCTCTTCTATAACATCCACAATCAAATGTCCAAGGGTGGCACCACCCACAGTAACCTGGACCCTCCCACATCCATCATTATTCAAAAAAAAAAAAATGCCCCAAAGGCCAATCTAATGGAGGCATCCTCTCAGATGAGGTTCCCTCTTCCCAGATGACCCACGCTTGTGTCAAGTTGACCACAGCTAACCAACACACGTGTATACCCCCTGGTAGCCAACTGCTCTGGGGCAGCTAACAGTAGCATAAATCTAGACAGATCCTCCTGCAAACTATAGAAACATGTTGCATAAAACCTAACCAAAACGATAGTTGCTCCAGTTGCCCTTAGCTGGATGTCGACAGTGCCTTTTGTTATTCCAATCTCACTCAACTGTGGGATAGGTGGTGTAGAAAGGGAGTCGGAATGGAGTTTTATACAATTTCCATTCAAATGTTTTGAAACAACTTCCTTTTACGTTTCTTTTAGAGAGAGTGCATGTATGCATGCATGCATGCATGCACACATGTCATGGTTTGTGGGTGGAGGTCAGAGAGCAACCTATGTTCTCTCCATCTAACATGTGGGTCCCAGGGATCTCAGGTCCTTAAGCTTGGTGGCAGATGATCCTGCTGATCCATATCTCCAGCCCAGAAACAATTTTAAGTAGCACGATGTATACACATTGTTAGGCCCCGCCTAGGGCACTAGGAGATGCCACAGTAAATCTAGGGCCCTGACAACTAGGTTTTATTTACTTCATGATACACTTCTCCCTGTTCTGGAACCTCAGGAGCGTCTACTGACCCCTCAGTGGTTCCCGCAGGAGTGGAGGCACAATGGGGTGGGAGAGAGCTTGTGCTAGACACACTTCTCTGTGTTCACACGGGTGGGCTCTTAGGGTACAAACACTTTCTCTGTCCATTCTTCCTCTTATTCCTATGTGAAAGGAATTGCCCCTATGGCTTCTCTTTCTTACCCTGAAAGGCCCTCCTCCTTCTTAGAGGTTATACTCTCAGTCTCTTGTCTTAACACTAATTTTTCTAAAATTTTATGTACATTGGTGTTTTGCCTGAATGTATGTATACGTGAAGATGTCAGATTCTCTGGAACCGGAGTTACAGACAATTGTGATGGGCTGTGTGGATGCTGGAAATTGAACCCCAGTCCTCTGGAAGAGCAGCCAGTGCTCCTAACCTCTGAGCCATCTCTCCAGCCCAAAGGTTTTGCTTGTTTGTTTGCCTGCTTGCTCTGTTTTGTTTTAGTACTAGAAAAGAAGGTAAATAAATATAAGCCGGGCAGTAGTGGCATATGCCTTTAATCTTAGCACTCCAGAGGCTGAGGCAGGAGGATCTCTGAGTTCAAGGCCAGCCTAGTCTACAGACAGAGTTCCAGGACAGCCAGGGCTACACAGAGAAACCATGTCTCAAAAAACAAAAAAAAACAAACAAAAAAGGAAGGTGGTAAATACAGCAGTGAGCATTTCAAAAGCTATCATTCTTCAAAGAAACTATGATGCGGAAATCCATCTAGAATAATGATCAAGGTCAGCACCACATTGGGATTTGCAAAAAAGCTAATTTCAAGTCAAAGTGACAGTACTGTCCAGAAGTGGCATTATCTTCTCCCAAAAGAGCCTCCAAAACCCAGTGCATTCAAAGGGAACTCAGTCGTCTAAGGACCACGTCCAAGCAGAAGCTGGAAATTTACTTTACAGATAAGTGCATACAGGGTAAGCTGTGTGTGTGTGTGTGTGTGTGTGTGTGTGTGTGTGTGTGTGTGTGCGAGAGAGAGAGAGAGAGAGAGAGAAGAGAGAAGAAAAGAGAAGAGAGAGACAGAGAGAGAGAGAGAGAGAGAGAGAGACAGAGAGAGACAGAGAGAGACAGAGAGAGACAGAGAGAGAGACAGAGAGAGAGACAGAGAGAGACAGAGAGAGACAGAGAGACAGAGACAGAGAGCATATGGTACATGAGCTTTCATGTGCCTATGAAGGCCAGAGATCAGGTATCTACATTGATTGCTCTCCACCTTATGTTTTGAGACAAGGTCTCTCACTGAACCCAGAGTTCACCAGTCAGCTAGGCTGGCTGGCCAATGAAACGCACTCGCAGACCCCCATGCTGGGATTATAGATACACACCATGTAGATACATCACCATGCCTGGCTGAACTATGTCCTCAGACTGACACGATGGGCACTTTACTGACTGAACTCTCTCACCAGTGCCCAGATAAGGTTTGTTTTCAAATTACAACTATTTATGTACATGTGCATGTGTGTGCGTGTGTGCGTGCGTGCGTGCGTGTGTGTGTGTGTGTGTGTGTGTGTGTGTGTGCACGCACAGGTATGTATGTGACATGGTGCTCAGGTGGAGGTCTGGGGACAACTTGCAAGAGTTGGTCTCCCCTTGCACCGTGGGGTTCCACAGATCAAACTTAGATCACCAGGCTTAGCGGCAGGTACCTTTTACCACTTACCCATCCTGCTGCATGGTAAGTTTTTTTTAATAAGATGATGTCCAGAGCTGTGTCTAAAACTAGTCTCAATAACCCTAGCCAGTCTTTTACATAAACAGTGTCATTCGGAATGAATTGCCACTCAAGGTCTACTTCACAACCTAGAGTGACTGTTAAGTACTTTTCCTTTACATTCTTATCTGGAAAAGATCTGACATGATTGAAAAACAAAACAAAAACAAAAATTCCCTAAGAGCCAAGATTTGAAATTGAAGAAAAAAAAAACTACAGATCTCAACATGAAATGATCCAAAATAGGCAATTTAATTTTCACATCTTTTGGAAAAATACTGAGTCATATTGCCCACCCACATCTTGCAAAAATAACAGAAATTCAGTAATTCAAGCAAGATACACTCTGTCATTGTCTGAAGCAAACACTTGAGTCATTCCAGAAAATGAGGAGCGAAGTCTCTTCAGTGACCAAAGTTTAGGCTCCATATCCCGAGGAAAATTTTGCAAGGAGTTCTTTTCGGTCCCAACCGTGTGTTTTTTTTCTTGAACCACAGATACCTCCGAGCCAGATACTGTCCCCTTTCACGAGAACAACGACTGTCATGTGTTGAACAGACTCCGGTGAATGGGCTGTGTCATTCACTCAAGCAAAGCACCGCGCCAAGTCTGACCGGCAGTGATTAGGACTCCATCAACCGTCCTTAGGGAGCGGGCCCAATAGCCCAGGACAAAGGCCGGGAAAGGCTCCTACAGGCCCGGCAAGCCGCAGGACAGATGGGGGCCACACCTCCTGGCTCTCCCAGCTCCCCTCCTCCTGCACACGGGCCTCCTTTCTGTTCCCCACCGCAGCAGCCTAGCCCTGCCCTCTCATTGTTCTCTCTGCCCTCCTGATCCCAGGAGCGCCTTTCTCTTTCCCTACAGGCTGCCAGGGTTTTCCTGTACATCATCGCGTAGCCGTATCCAGGGACAGAAACAGCTCCCTTCATGTTTGTCCTGTGGGAAAATGAAAACAAAAACAAAAAGAATTCTGAAGAAGCCGTCCCGAGCCTGTCGGTCTGGTGGGAGCAGACCTGGCCTTCTCCTTCTTCCACGAAGCACTCTGGTGCCTCGGTTTCTCCACTCTCCATCACTCTCCAATCCCTGTGTTGTAATTTGCATCCTCTGCATGGTTCCCAGAATGTAGCCTCCTGGCTACTGAGCGAGGTCCTGATGCTCACTCTCACAGCCCCAGACAGACAGCAGTGACATCCATTCTCTTAGAATACTTGGTTGCTGGTCACAGCAGCAGCAGCACCACCCCATTGTCTCTGCGTTTATCACAACCAAATCTGCCAGGCCGTTTCTCTCCAGCCCCTTCACCTGATGTCTTTGCTGACTCCTCCCCAGACAGGAACCCAATTAAGTTGGCCTAAGCAGGCGCATCTACCTGTATAAAATGCTCACACACACCCTCACCCACCTCTCTGTTGGTTGAAGTCTCTTACAACAAAACTCAGTGCCAGCTCCTCCATAAAGCCCTAATGAATTTCTTCAGCAGGGAGATCTCATGGTGCTTCCCTGGAGTTTCTCATCCTACCTGACCAACCGGATTGTCCTTGGCCCTCCTGGATAGAGACCCCTAATTAATTTTGCTATCCCTACATAATCATTTCAGGCAAGCTTCTGTCTCTGAGCTATATCTCCAGCCCCAGGCACATAACCTTTCCAATCTGATACTGTGCTTGTCATTTAATCTGGGTCATTTTTTTAATATCTTTAATGTCTATATTTATCAAGTTCATTCTTTCCTGCATTTTTAAGCATATGAAATATATTTACTATATTAATTCTGAGTCTGATTCTACTGATTCATTTTTCTTCTCAACATGGGTCATATTTTCTTGTGAGTGTGTGTGTGTGTGTGTGTGTGTGTGTGTGTGTGTGTGTGTTTCTTTGCCTGGTAATAATTTTTTTAAAGCAAATTTTTAAATTTATTTAACTTCATTTTATGTGCATTGGTGTGAAGGTATCAGATCCCCTGGAACTGAAGTAACAGACAGATGTCAGCTACCATGTGGGTGCTGGGAATTGAACCTGGGTCCTCTGGAAGAGCAGCCAATGCTCTTAACCACTGAGCCATCTCTCCAGCACCTCCCCTCCCTAATAAATTTGTTTGGAGGCTAGACATTGTGGCTTTTACATTATTGAATGTTAGGATTGGGTGTTTCTTTTATTATTTTTATACTTAAATTACTTAAAAGTAGTCTGAATCCTTGAGACTTGTTTTTAAGCTTTGTTTATTTTTTTTTTCTTTAAAAACTGTTATTTCATGTGTGGGGTGGTTTTCCTACATGTATGTCTGTGCACTATGTCTTTGCCTTGCACCTGCAGAGGCCAGGAAAGGGTGGTGGACTCCCCAGGAACTGGAGTTACAGACAACTGTGAGCTGCCATGGGGTGCTAGGAATCAAAACTCTTGAAGAGCAGCCAGTGCTCTTACCCCTGAGCCAACCCTCCAGTTCCTTAAGTTTTGTTTAGCAGGTTCCGAACAGCCTACCTACAGAGGTACTTCAGACCCAGCACTTAGGTATGCCGCTCTAAGGCCCCTTCTCCGTGGCCCACACTTCCTCTCCCGCAGGCAAAAGCAAAAACTAAACCAGTTCCAGTTCCCAGCTCTGGAGCGGGTTCTTCCTCTTTTGCAATGATTTTCACCAGACTTTGGATATGTCCTCATGTGTAAGCACTGATCAGAACTCTCACAGGAAGAGTCATGAGAAGTCCTCTACAGATCTCGTGATCTTCAGAACTCGCACACATGCGTGCAAGCATGCACATGAGCACACAACACCTCATTTCTACACTCATGAGGCTTTCCTCTCTCCGTTATTCAACTCTGCTATTCCAGCCCACTTTGGGCACCTCAAACCCTGAAGTCTGATTCCTCTACTCAAGGACGCACGGCTCCACTTGTCCTGTCATCCTCCCCCCCATACATATGTGTGCACATGCGCATGCACGCGCACACACGCATGTGCACGCACACACATACATATGCACACATACATACACACACGCATGTGCACACACATACATACATACGCACACACACACGCATGTGCATGCACATACACACATATGCACACATACATACACACATATGCACACACATACATACACACACACACACACAATGGAAACAAAAAAGGAACTCCTCCACACGTATGGCATAGTACACGTGTGCCCACACTCAAACACACACAGGCACTGATTAAGAGATAAAATTAGATCTAAATTAAAGATAAGTTTTATTTTTCTAATTTTAAAATTAATATTCTTATCACAGAAAATAACTGCAGAAGGGGAAACAGTTTATATGGCTCTTATCAGTTTGCTGTGCAATATTGCTCTCTTTATGAATGCATGCATAGAAATGTATTTAATAGTAGTAGCAGTATTGCTTACTGAATGTGGGCTGGGGTTGTTTTAGTTGTTGTTGCCTTTTTTTGGTTCATATTTTATTTATTTGTTTGTAAGTTTGGAGACTGGATCTCACTGTGTAGTCCTGGCTGGCCTGGAACTCACTGTGTAGTCCAGGCTGGCTTCAAACTCACAGAGATTCTCCAGCCTTATTTTGTTTTATTTGAGACAGGGTCTCATGTAGAGCTGAACTCACTATGTAGCCAAGAATGTGCTTGAACTTCTGATCCTCTGTCTTCATTTCCCGAAAGTTCTCAGATTGCAGGCATGTGCCACCAAAATACAGTTCATGTGGTGCTGGGAACCAAACCAAGACGTGCTGCATGCTAGGCAAACACCACGGACGAGCTACGTCCCTGGCCCATGTTAGCTTTTTGATTGGCATATAACACATGGGCTTTATGATGGCATTTTCATGCACACTTTGTTATTGTTGATACAACTCAATCCCCCTTCCACTTCCTGCAATCCCCTTTCCACTTGGATGTCACATTAATTTTTGAAGATTTATTTATTTTATTAAGTGTATGAATGGTTTTCCTGCACACATGTATGTGCATGCATGTATGTGTGCTATGTGAGTGCCTGGTGCCATGGAGGTCAGAAGATGCAGACAGATCCCCTCGATCCCATACAACTGGGGTTACAGACCCTTGTGAGGCACCATGTTGGTATTAGGACCCGAACCTGGGTCCTCTGCAAGAACAGCAAGTGCTCTTGACCACTGGGCCATCTCTGCAGCCCCTCACGGCGCATTAAACAGACCCTTGCAGTAAATCCCAGTGAGCTGGTGCTGCTGGGGTAGGAACCACACAAGAATTCTCAGCGAATTCCCTCTACTCCTAAGTGGGAAACCAGAGCTCTAACTTAGCAGGCAGAGGGAGCGATTCGCACCCAGGCTTTAAGACACACCTTGAGGAGCTCCGACAGCCAAAGCCTGATGATATGTGAGCCCAAACCTGACCCGTTTTTGAGGAGTGTGCTGCAGGCGGTAAAGCCTCTGGAAATCCCCAGAGTAAAAATGACTCGCAGGCTAGATGGCGCTGGAAAAGGAACCTTGTCACACCCAAGTGAGTCTAGTGGGAAGTGGCTCTGGAAGGAGGGGAGAACGGTCTGAGGGGTCGATGGAGCCAGCCTTCCTGGCGCTCTGTCACACCTACTGTGGTGGGAAAGGAGGCTCTCCGATATAACTCCTCCCTCAGCCTCACGGGCAAAATGCCCTGCGCTCCCTCCTCGCTCTGTGCCCTGCTCACCCGAATGTATGAATACCGTGATAGAATAAATTTCTGAGGAGCCGGATCTTTTTCCGGAAAGTTCTGTGCTTCCATCATGGATTCACCCGAGCAGAGCATTTTGGGAGTGCTGCCCACCTGGGGATCTGAAAAATGTGGTTGCAGGGACTGTGGAAGGAAGTTCAAGGGTCAACCAGTGGAAACAGAAGAAACCATCTTGTGACAAAAACCAATGATTCTCTGAAAAATACAGGAAAGAGAGAGAGGGAAGCAGACAGAGGGAAGGGCAAAGGGAGAGGGGTCTGGAGGAGAGGAACGAACGGACGAGATAACAGCGTGTCCTCCTGCACCATGGCTGGAAGGACACAGCTAAGCCGCTCAAGCCGAACAGGCTCAGTCACAGACGGAAGGAAATGTTAAAATGGATAACGCGGGGCCTCATTCCTGCTGATGGGGCCAAGGCCGCTGCTTCCTGCCTGAGTCTCTTCTCAGTCATGGAAGGCAGCCAGGATGCTCCAGGATTCAGTGCCCAGGCTTGGTGTGTTAGATCTAGAGTTCGCACCTCAGCCCTAACGACTGACATCAGTCTGACCTTGAGGCGGCAGGGTGCGACCAGCTCAAGTAGAGTGCTTGCCTGGTCTTCACAAAGCCCTCGGTTTGACTCCCCACTACCAGACATGCCAGCACACACCTGTGATCTCAATACTTGGGAGGTAGGCACAAGAGAATCAGAGGTTCAAGCTCACCCTTGACTATATCATGAGTTCCAGGCTATCCTGGGCTACATGGAAGTCTGTCTCAAATAGAAAAAGAAGAAGAAGAAGATACTGTGTTTGGAGTTGTAGTTCATGTGTCTAGCATATGCAAGGCCCTGGCCTCCATCCCAGCAACACTCTCACACACAGTGAAGATATGGTGATTGTATTGGCTGGTTTCTTGTGTCAACTTGACACAAGCTGGAGTCATCAGAGGAAGGAGCCTCAGCTGAGGAAATGCCTCCATGAGACCCAGCTGTAAGATATTGTCTCACTTAGTGATCCATGGGGGAGGGCCTAGCCCATGGTGGGTGGTGCCATCCTTGGCGGGTGGGTGCTGGGTTCTATAAAAAGGGGGGCTGACAAGCCGGGGGAAGCAAGCCAGTGAGCAGTTCTTGCTTCCAGGATCCTGCCCTGTTTGAGTTCCTGTCCTGACTTCCTTCTTGTGAACAGCAATGCTGAAGTGTGAGCCTAATAAACCCTTTCCTCCCCCGCTTGCTCTTGGGTCATGGTGTTTCCTCGCAGCAATAGAAACCCTGACTAAGAAGTGATGATGAAACAATCGTTTCTTGGGGAGAAAGAGAACAGAAAGATTTAAGAAAAATAGATGTATTTCATGGGAGATGTATGTAAGTGCCTTTATTTTGTAATACTGGGGATTGAACCCAGGACCTAGGTGCATGGAGGCAAGTGGTTTTTTTGTTTTGTTTTGTTTTTTTATTTGTTTTTTTTAATTTGTTTGTTTGTTTGTTTGTTTGTTTTTGAGACAGGTCTCACTAAGTTGCCTCACTAAGTTCAGGCAGTCCTGAAACATGATTCTTCTGAGTTCCCAAGTGGTTGGAATTACAGGCCTGTGCCACCAGCCCCAGTTCAAAAACATCCATTAGCAGCTAAAGCAGCAGTTTTTGGCCTTCCTAATACTGCGACCCTTTAATATCGTTCCCCATGTTGTGGTGACCCCCAGCCACAAATCATAACATTATTTTTGTTGCTGCTTCATAACTGTAAATTTGCTACTGTCATGAATCAAAATGTAAGTATCTGTGGTTTCCGATGGTCTTAGCCAACCCAAAGGGGTCCTGACCCACAGGTTGAGATCCACTAACCTAAAGTCAGTTTCATGTTTGGACACACTGAAAGGCACCACATGGAACGTTTTACCTTGCAAATGTAAAAACACAGCTTTGCTGGTCTCTTTATGCACCTGTCTATCATCTGACCATACAGATTTCCTCCCAGTTGTGAATGGAGCTGCAAGGTGCTGAGAATCTTAAGTGTCATGTTTTGCCTAGTGTCCTTGTTCTGTTTCTGTTGCTGTGATAAAACACCACAACAAAAAGCAACTTGGGGGAGAAAAGGTTGACTTTGCTTACAATTCCAGGTAACTCATCATTGTGGGGACGTCAGTGTGGTAGGGGCTTAAAACAGCGAGTCACATCACATTCACGACAAAAAGCAGAGAGATGAATGCATACATGCTTTCTACTCCACTCACTTTTCAGGACCCCCCCCCACAAAAAAGGGAATGGTGCTGCCCACAGTGGGCTGGGTCTTCCCACATCAATTAATGTCATCAAGGCAATCCCCCAATAGACATGCCCACAGGCCAACCTGATACAATCTCCCACTGAGATTCTCTTTCCAGGTGATTCTCAGTTGCATCAGGTCGACAATTAAAACTAACCATCACAACTAGTTGTAATCATGGGCCTGCAAGATGGCTCAGTGGGTACAGGTGTTTGCCACCAAGTCTGACACTTGAATTGGAGCCTAGGATTTACATAGTGGAGGGAGAGAACTAATTCCCGTGGGTTGTCCTTTGGCTTTCGTTTGTGAGCCTTGGCATGCACTTACTAAACACACACACGCACACACGCACACATGCAGAGAGAGAAAAATTTTAACAAATGGGACTGGAGGGATAGTTCAGCAGTTAAGACCATGCACTGCTCTTCTGAAGGACCCAAGTTCGGTACCCAGCACCCACAATTCCAATACCTCTGGCCTCTACAGACACCTGCACTCATGTGCACCTACCCGTACACAGACATACAGAAATACACGTAATTACAAATAATACCATAAATCTTTAAAAAAGAAGACCCAGACAAAATAAGAGCTGGGCGGTGAAGTCAATCCCACGGCATTACACTAAGGTCATTGTGCCCTTCCCCTGAGGTATCCTCATTGTGCAAGTAGATACAGAAAGTTCTGGGGGGGGGGGAAGCCGAGAATTAAATGAACCCAGATCCAGAGGGAACATTCTTTTCTTCTTATCTAGTCAGCCTTGTTTTGTGTGCTGCCATTAGCACAAATCTCTGCTTTTTTGCTTCATTTTTATCACCATGAAGGAGTTTAGAAGAATAAAGTTTTCTCCCAATTAAAATTAACTGCCCTGTCTTTCTCATGCTAGATTATTTCTGAAACAAAATGTATCATTTTCTTCTTCACTCAATAAACATTTATCAAGTACCTCCGGTGTGTCAGGCATTGGGGAACAGAAGGTCACACAGTCCTGTCCTTGAGGAGAATTTACAAAAAGGTGGTTGGGCCAGGAACAGTGGCTCATGCCTGAAATTCTAGTACTTGGGAGGCTGAGGCAGAAGATTAGTGAGTTCAAAACCAGCAGAGACTATATAGCAAGTGACAGACAACCCTAGGCTACACAGTGGGACCCTGCTTGAAAGGAATATATAGAGGAAGAGGAAGAGGACTGGGAGGATGGCTCAGTGGGTAGAGTTCTTGCCAGGCACACATGAGGATGCGGGTGTGGATTCTCAGAACCCACATAAAAGCTGGGCATGCCTGTATACGCTCCTAACCCCAGTGCCAGGACAGAGAAAGGCAGGTGCTGAGAGCTTCCTGGCCAGCCAGTCTCACTGAAATGGGAAGCTTCATGTCCAATGAGAGACTTTGTCTCAAAAATGAAGTGGAGAATGGTAGGGAGACATCAGAGGTTGATCTCTGGCCTCTACCTATACATGGACACGTGACCACACCCCTGTGTACACTTGTACACACACACAAGAGAAAAAGGACGAGGAGCAGGTGGAGGACGAGGAGCAGGAGGAGGGAGAGGGAGTGTTGATAGAAAGAGGAACAGGAGTGGTGCCCAGCTGTAGAGTGGAGGGTGCTGGGGTACAGTGCCCATCCGTGAAGAGGAAGCTAATTCTTCCCAATAGTAGTGGGTCGGAGACATCTGAGATAATCCCTCAATCACATTTTCTACACAAATCGTTTTCTACGTTCTATAAGACTCAGAACCGGGGCTGGAGAGATGGCTTAGAGGGTAGAGCACTGGCTGCTCTTCCAGTGGACCTGGGTTCAATTCCCAGCACCACACGGCAGTCACAACCATCTGTAACTCCAGTTCCAGGGGATCTGGCTCCCTCACATGGCCATACCTGCAGACAAACACCAAAGTACATAAAATAACAATAAATTGAAGTCAGGAGCCACTGCTTACAAAAACCTGCGCGTGTATGCATGTGCATGTTCACACAAGTGCACATTGGGATTTTACACACGCAGGCATGTGTTTGTGTAGGCCAGAAGTCAACTTTGGGTATCATGTCTCAGGACACCAGCCACCTTAATTTTTGAGTTAAGGTCCCCTCAGTGGCTTGGAACTCGCCAAGTAGGCTTGGCTGACTGGTGCTGAGCCCTTTCCAGCTCTGAAGTTACAAGTGACAGCGTGTCACCACGCCCACATTTTCACATGTGGTGGTCTGAATAGTAATGGCCCCATAGGCTCATAGATTTGAATGCGTGGTCACCACAGAGTGGAGCTGTTTGAAAGGATTAGAAAGATTAGGAGGTGTGGTCTTTCTGAAGAGTGTGTCACTGGGGTGGGGGTGGGGGTCTTTGAGGTTTCAAAAGCCCATGCTAGGCTCAGTCTCTCTATCTCTTCTCACTGCCTACAGATCAGGATGTAAAACATGCTGCGTCTCCAGCACCATGTCTGCCTGCTCACTACCATGCTTCCCACATGACAATAATGGACTGACCTCTAAACTGTAAGCCAGCCCCAGTTAAATGCTCTCTTGTATAAGAGTTGCCATGGTCATGGAGTCTCTTCACAGCAACAGAACAGTGACTAAGACATATGAGTTCTGGAGATCAAACCTAGGCCCTGAAGCTCATTATACAATTATTATACAGTGATCATGTTCCCAACTGAGCTGTGTCCCCAACTTGTGTGTGATTCTATTTTTAATTCAATTTATTATTATTATTATTATTATTATTATTATTATTATGTGACAGGGATGTACATGCATGCCATGGTGGAGGTCAAAGGACAATTTTGTGGACTTGACTCTCCTTCCAGATTTATGGGGTTCCCAGGCATTGAACTCAGGTTGTCAGGCTTTTTTTCACCTGCTGAGACAGTTTACTGGTTCTTGGGGGTTTGGGGGGAGGGGTGGCAGTGGGTTTTTGTTTGTTTGTTGAGATAGGGGTCTTCCTATACAGCTCTGGCTGTCTGGAACTCACTATGTAGACCAGGATAGCTTTGAACTCACAGAGCTCTGCTTCCTGCATGCTACCACATACCATATAATCTCTTCCTGAGGATATCTACCCAAGCGGCTTTTTAGGGGATGACCAAAGATCACAACAAAGAGCTTAGCTCCAATAAAGCAGGCTGTGAAGCAGAAGGACACCGAGGAGAGGCTGGGGCCACATGTGGACTCAAGATTGCAGAGCAGGAAGCCAGTGAGGAGAGAGAGGGAATGAGAAGTCAGACCCCTCACTGTCAGGACTCTTCCCCCTCCTTGAACTCCTGAAGCACTGACAATCTACCACAATTTGTCCCCAAATTTAGGGACAAATACATGCCTCGGATTCTCAAAGAACTAGACTCTGAGACAGAGACTGGCTGTCTGGGACTGTCAGGAGCAGTTACTGTCCTGATGGAAGGAAGCAGGCGCGGCCAGTGGGAGGAGCCTCAACTGGCCCTGCAGAGATTCAAAGCTGGAAAGGCCCCTCAAAGCTGTTCCACATGGCAGGGAAAGAGGGCCTGTATCCATCTGCTGACCAGCCATTGGGGGGTCCTGGAGAAAAGAGATGACCTTGATCAAGGGCATGATTCCTGGAAGACTCAAGTAAGAGCTGTCGGCCACCAAAGGTCCCAGCATCCTAAGTACACAGAGGACTTGACCAAACAGTATGATTGCATACTAAAGGACCAACCACTATCTGTTCTTCTCATGTTTTGTGTTAGCGACAAAACACACTGAGACACGGACTTGAACTTCCAGCCTCTCAGGGTAAAGTCTGCATTTCCCAGCCAGGCAGCCAGGGTACCAGCGAGGAGGAGTCCAGGTGTGACGTCACATACCTGTAATCTGAGCACATGAGAAGCTGAGGCAGCGGTTACAAGCTCAAGGCCGGTTGGGGTGAGCGAGTTCAAGAACAGCCTGTGCTTCATATTGTACATAACTCAAAATCAGGTCATCAGACTTGGTGTCAAGTACCTTGATGCCCGGAGCCATTTGGCTGGCCCCTTCCATTCATTGTTTGAAATTCAAATTTACTTGGGCATCTTGAATACTGACTGGATGCTGCTTCCTTGGCCGGGAAAAGACACCCCATTACCAAACTGTCTTAAATAGACAAATTCTTTCCTCCTGGTGAGCTGGCAGCATTACAGTGGAGCCGCAGAAGATGGCTTCCTGCCCTGGGAAGTGCAGTGTGCAGTGTGACAGCTGAGGGCAAGTGTCTCCTGAACCCCAACTCCCTACTGACCCAGAAACTTCATCACAGCAGCTGTGGGGGGGATGTCTTTAGGCCAATGGCCTCAGTACCACCCAGAAAGGTGACAGACATGCCAATCCTGTCACACACTCACCTTCTCCACCAGCCCCACATGATGAAAACTTCCTGGTAGGGACCATTTGTATTCTTGCAAGCTCTCTAAGACTCTCGTCTCCCAGGTTTGAAAGCGTGGCTCTGGAAATGGGGTGAGCTGGTGGGCAGTGGGAGGACAGCTCTGGGGTCACCAAAGACACGCCCCTACTCAGGGGAAAAGGACAAGGGCAGAAGGACAGACTATCAGAGGCCAGTGTGTTCCTCAGGGACTCACCCTGGTGGAGGGATGGGCTCTGATGTTCAGCCCTTGATTCCTCTTGAGATGAGGTTGAGGATGTACATTGAGGTAGACACGGTCATCCCTCCAAGCTCTGGTTGCCCTACCCTCATTATAGTTGAAGGAAGGTGCAGTCTCTTGCATTCTGGGAAAAACAACTTCGGGCCCAAGCTACCCCTGTGTGGAAAAGAGAAGTGAAAGTCTGGGGCTTGGAAAACTCGGGCCTTTGAGGGCAGGCCTGGGGAGTGGGGAAGGCCTGGGGCATGGTTGGGCGGGTGAGGAACGAGGGTAGGAGCAGGAGCAAGGGTCTGGGAGTGTCGAGGGGCTGACTAGACAAGAAACTGGGGGACTGAAGACCCAAGAGGAGAGGTGTCAGGGGAGATGGGGCTGAGAGGATGAGCGTCTGGGGGGCTGAGGACCTGGAGGGGCATGGGCATGGGCAGGGTAAGAGGCTGTGGGTAAGGCCAACCACAGGCAGGCTGCCCTGGACAAAGAAGGAGGTGGTTCCTCAGCTACAAGACAGTCTTTTGATTTCTCCACCCACGCATCCAGCTGAAACCCACCATCCCTGCTAGAAAATTCTAGAGCCTAGTCAGGAGGGCAGATGGGCTGATATGAAAATAAGCAAATGGTCCCGATGTGTATGACTGACATGTTTTTGGGCTCTGTGAGTTGCCTGCCTGCCTGCTTGTCTTCCATGAAGACTGAGGAAGAACACGCCATGAAGATGACAGAAATCTGGAGCAAAAGGCAGGAAGGAGGAAAGGCCAGGAAGAAACAAGAGGGCGGGGGATGCACGGCTCTGGGAGCTGAAGGCTGGAGGCAGGATGGACAGGGAGGCAGCAGATAGACTTCCTGAGAGCAAAGAGCTCTACAGCCGAGCCCGGTGTGGCCTCAAGGTATCTAGCACAGCAGCTTCAATGGGGTGATAGATGAGCACAGGATGCACCGTCAAGTTAATTTCAATTTCAGCTAAACAACGAATAGCGGTTAGTTCAAGCATGTCCCGAATAGTGCAAGATGTGGCTGGGCATCTGCATTGGTAGGGCACTTGCCAATTAGTACAAGACTTTTTATTCTAAAATGTTATCTACTGATTATTTGGATTAAAAAAACCATTTTTACATTTATCTATGTGTTTTGTTGAGTGTGGGTGCATGCCAGGGTGTCCATGTGGAAGTCTGAGGTCAACTTGTGCGGGTTGGTTCTCTCCTTCACCCTGTGGACCAGGGTTTGAACTCAGGTCATCGGGCTTGGTAGAAAGCACCCTTACCTACTGAGCCATCTCATTGGGCCTATCATTTAATCATGTAAAATTCAAATTTAACCTGGCATCTTGAACCACATTTGCTAAATCAGGTAACAACATTTCCCCTGAAATCAGTGCGTCCTATAGTTTCCCATTCCACCCTCAGTTCCTCCTTATGACGTAGGTTTCTTACCTCCATCTCCCCATTTTGCAAATTAAATTTTTAAAAAAAAGTCAGAATTGCCCATTGCCACACAAGTACTGAATACCTCTCTACAATCTGCCCCTAACCCAGGATAGGAGCAAAAGTTTAGCTCTACCATTCCTAGGCATGTGACCCTCAGCAAGTCACTGAGCACCTCTGATACCTGGTGCCCTTTGCGGGGTAACAATTCCTAACTTACAGCATTTTGTGAGAAGTAAGGAAGGTGATTGAACAGATTGAAAGCAATCGATACACAGTGATTTGGTGGTGATAATGATGGTGGTGGTAATGGTGATGATGATAGTGATAGATGTCATGGGATGATAATGGTGCTGACAGGAATGATGATGGCTGCTGTGGTGGTTTGGAATAAAATGGACCCCATCAACTCACAGGGAGTGACTCTATTAGGAAGTGTGGCCTTTCTGGAGGAAGTGTGTCACTGGGGGCGGGCTCTGAAGTCTCAAATGCTCAAGTTGGGCTAGTGGCTCACAGTCTCTTCCTGCTGCCTTTGGATCTGGACATAGAAATCTCAGCTACCTCTCCAGCACCATGTCTGCCTTCATGCCACCATGTTTCCCACAGTAATGACGATGGACTAAACCTCTGAACTGTAAGCCAGCCTGTGGTGGTTTGAATAGGTATGGCCCCATAGACTCATGTGTTTGAATGTGATGGTGCCTATCAAGAGGGGCACTATTAGGAAGTGTGGCTTTACTGAAGTAGGTGTGGCTTTATTAGAGTAGGTGTGGCCTGGTTGGAGGAAGGGTGTCACTATGGGGGGCCTTGAAGTCTCAGATGCTCAAGCCATGCCCAATGTGAGACACAGTTCACTTCCTCTTGCCTGTGGATCCAGATGTAGAACTCTTAGCTCCTCCAGCACTGTGTCTGCCCGCATGCTGCCATGCTTCTCACCATGATGATAATGGACTCAACCTCTGAAACCAAAATATAAGCCAAAATAAGCCAGCCTCAATAAAATATTTTCCTTGATAAAAGTTGCCATGGTCGCAGGGTGTGGCACGCTTTAATCCAGAACTCGGAGCAGAGCCAGGGATCTCTGTGAGTTAAGGCAGCCTGGGCTACAAGTGACTCAGAAAGCGCAAAGCTACACAGAGAAACCCTGTCTCGAAAAACCAAAAAAAAAAAAAAAAGTTGGCATGGTCATGGTGAGTTGGGTATTGCTGTGATAGGTCTGATCATGCTTTTGTTTGGAGGAATGTGGACTTTGGGACCTTGGATTAGAAAAGCAGTTGAATGATTTAAGTGGAACTTAATGGGCCACCCTAGTAGGAACATGGAGGACAGTAGTGCTGAGGGTGATTTGAACCGTGGAGGCCTAGCTCAAGAGGTTTCAGAGAAGAAGTGGCCTAGAGACTGTTCTTGTGATATTTTTGGCAAAGAATGTGCTGCTTTTGCCCTTATCCAGAAAGTCTGCCTGAGGCTAAAGTGAAGAGTTTTGGATTAATTACATTGGCAGAGGGAATCTCAAAACAGCCTAGTATAGACTCTGTCATATGGTTATTAGTGCTCACTCTACAAAGTGCTCACTCTACACTATAAATCTACAAAGATTTATAGTGAAAAGGAGCAAGCTAAGTAAGGAAAAATAAAATCATACAGTTCAAAGAGAAAGGGGCACCAGGAACTGGAATGGTGCGAACTCCTGTGTTCAAGGAGATAAACAGATTGAAGAAAATCTTGATGTTAAATGGAATAAAGGGAGAGGTGACCTCAGGGCAAGGTCCCACCCAGCTAAGCTTCCAACTTGTGAGAAGGAATTAAAGAACAGCTTAGAGCGGCAGTGGTGGCCCACGCCTTTAATCCCAGCATTCTGGAGGCAGAGGCAGGCAGATCTCTGAGTTTGAGGCCAGCCTGGGCTACAGATCAAGTTTCAGCACAGCCAAGCCTAGGCAGTGAAGGAAACCATCAAAAACAGAAAGCTGGGGAAGATGTAATTGAATGAGGGAACCATGTTCCAGTCCCAGCAAGCGGCAGAACTTGGCAGTTTCAGCCACATGGTTCCGGCTTTAGAGTCAGGATAGAAGAAAGGTGCCTTGGTACTCCCAAGATGTTAACGATGCCGGAGCTGTGGAATACCTGCTGAGGAGAGCTGCTAACAGGGAGTGGAACCAGCCCAAGAGAAAGAAGTGTGTTGCAGTCAACAAAGATGAAAGGAGTTGGAGAACTGGTGTGCTTCGGCATTAGATGTGAAGATGCAGAGTTTGGAGTTTTCCCACCTGTTTTTCAGTCTTGTTTTGGTCCAATATTTCCTCACTATGCTCCCTTCCCTGTGTTTTGGAATGGTAATGCATATCCTGTGCCATTATATGTAGGAAGTATGTGATCTGCTTTTTGATTTTGATTTTACAGATGATTACAAGTAAGAGATTGCATGGCTGGGCGGTGGTGGCGCACGCCTTTAAACCCAGCACTTAGGAGGCAGAGGCAGGCAGATCTCTGTGAGTTTAAGGCCAGCCTGGTCTACAGAGTGAGGCCCAGGATAGGCTCCAAAGCTACACAGAGAAACCATGTCTCAAAAAAAAAAAAAAAAAAAAAAAAAAACAAGAGAGAGAGAGAGAGAGAGAGAGAGAGAGAGAGAGAGCATGAATCTCAGAAGACACTTTGGACTTTGGCCTTTTACAGGGTTGAGATTGCAGGGACTTTTAGTCTCAATAGGAGTTGATGCATTTCTGCAGTATGACATGGCTACACACCTATGGGGCCAGAGAGTGGAATGCAGTGGTTTGAAAGAAAATGGTTCCCATAGGCTCACAAGGAGTGGCACTATTAGTAAGTGTGGCCTTGCTGGAGTAGATGTGTCTTTGTTAGAGGAAGTGTGTTACTGAGGGCGGGCTTTGATGTCTCAGATGCTCAAGTCAGGCTAGTGGCTCACAGTCTCTTCCTGCTGCCTTTGGATCTGGAGTTAGAACTCTCAGCTACCTCTCCAACACCATGTATGCCTGAGTGCCACCATGTGACCCACAGTGATGACAAAGGACTAAACCTCTGAACCGTAAGCCAGCCCTAATTAACTGTTTTTCTTTATAAGTGTTGTTGCCCGTGGTCATGGTGTCTCTTCACAGTCATAGAAACCCTAATTAAAGACAGGTACTTTAAATCCATAAGACACATTCATTCATGACACTATAGAAACAGAGGAGCCCTGGGCATGCTGGACTGGCTTCTTCCACCATCACATGCCTGCCTCCAACCTAGTACGCTGTCTGCACCTGCCCCCTCCCCCAACCCCTGTGTCAGCCACCTCTCTCTCTCCTTTGAGACAAGGTCTTACTATGTAGCCCTGGCTTGCCTGGACTTACAGAGATCTGCCTGCCTCAGCCTTCCATGTGATGGGATTAAAGGTTTGTGCCACCCTGCCTGACGGCTCCTTTCTCTAATTTATCTCCTGTTCCTTTCCACAGGCACTGAGCTGGCATCAGCCCACTGCGTCAGAGGCCCCGTGCCTGAACTATAGCAACCTCTGAGTCCCAGGTTTCTTACTGTTGACATCTAGAGTGGGCTGCCCAGACCTCCAGCTTAGGGTCCTGCCAGTAAGCCATCAAGGACTTTCCACTTGGCTGACAGTCCCTGAAATCACTGCCCAGATGTTCCTTCTCCCTAATTCTTGCTACCATCAGGAAACAAAATCCAATCCACTGAGCAGTTTGTACCAATCTACAACTATGTGTGACAAATGGTTTCCCTTCCCTGTTACATAACAGCCTAATTCTGACTGCCAGTATGCATGCTCTGAATTACTTTAAACTACGCATCCACTGAGTAAGATCAAGACAGAAAACATGAGTTAATTAAGTTCCATTTTAGTCATTTCCTGCCTTCTCAGGAAACTCAACTCTAGAGACTTCTTGCTGGTCCCTCAGCTTCCCAGTGCAGCTCTCTCTTCGACCCAGAGCTATACAGCAGTGGGGTGTCCCCGACTAGTTCCCTCTGAGTTAGGGTGTCCAAGAAACTATGACGCAACTGGGAAAGATTACTTTCTATTTAAGTCCTGAAATAGTTTAGGTTTGTTTTGTTTTGTTTTTAAGACAGGGTCTCAAGTATCCTGGGCTGACCTTGAACTATGTAGCTGAGGATGACCTTGAACCTTTGATCCCCCTTTCCTCAACCTAGGATTACAAGGCTGTTCTACCATGCTGAGTCTTAGTTTGTGCTAGGGATTGGACCCAGAGTCTCAAGCATACAAAGGAAGGCAAAACCTTCCCCAGCTGAGCTACAGTCATAGCCCCTAAATATTTATTCTTTATGATTTTTTTTTACCACCAGAGGTATAAATCCTGGCAAGCAAACTGAAGAAAAATACATGATGGTTCTCCTACTGGAATTACCTTCATTCCCAGAACAGAAAGAGTTCATTTCATTTTCCTATGCTCACAGCCAGTCTTTCCAGTATCCTTCTGGGTGCCTGACCCTTGATCTCATCTCTGCAAACCTCGTTTGGACAGTGTGGTATGCAGTATGGATGTAATAGAGAAAGCAGCAGGCTCTAAATCTTATTACCCTTGATCCAGATTCCAACCATGTGGTGTCCCCTCCTCTCTGCACTCTTCAGGCGTTCTCTCTCTCTCTCTCTCTCTCTCTCATCATTCTGTGGGGATATGTGCATGTGAATGCAGGTGTTCACTGAGGCCAGAAGAGGAAGCTGGATCCTCTGGTGCTGGAGTTAAGGGTGGTTGTGAGCTGTCTGATGTGGATGCTGGGAATTGAACTTGAGTCTTCTGTGAGAACAGTACATGCTCTTAACTGCTGAGCCATCGCTTCAGCTCTGGTCCGTTTTCAGTTCATGTCTTATCTCGACTTTCAGAGTCAACCAATTTGGTGTTGGACTTGCCACCAGGCTGTGGCTCATGCTCTCACAAATCTGTGCCCGCTTATCCCTCCGCTGTGGCCCACACAAGATCCCGCCTCTCTCAGACTCTCCCAGCGCGGGTGCTGAGTCCTGCCCCAAGACCCTCAGCTGCCTTCCCCGCAACACTGACAACGTGCGGAGTCCGGCCATCTGGCCCTCATAAAATGTCCCAGGCTGTGTGCCAAGCTGCACTGTAGATTATGTGGCCCTTGGTTCCCTAGGAAACCGAAGGGTGGACTGGCTGCCAAGTTAATGGAGGATTTCGGCCGTGTGTTTGGCCACCTGGGCAGAAGCCTGGCTTTCTTATCTGGCATGTCGCCCTCTTAAGCCTGGGAGCCCAACCCTATCTGAGTCACCTAGGCTGTGGAAAACCTGTTCTGGCCGAGCCTTAGCCCTTCTGGGTCACAGGCACCTTGGCTATAGATGATGTCCTGCCTTTAATCTTTCTTTTCTGTTCTTCCTGGTGTTGCTCTTGGGGCTGGTAGGCCTGTGAGAGCTGGACTCTAAACCGATCATCGTGTCCTCATAACCCAAGTCTCTGAGTCACCAGAATCTTGGCCACCTTTTCCGGATCAACAAAACCCCACAGTTGTATCAAAGTCCTGCTTTCGCTGCTGCCGCCGCTGCCGCTGCACTCTCACCTACTTTTTCAACAAATATTTGTGGAGTGTGTTTGGGAACCATAACGTGTCAGCTGGTTCCCAGCGAGGAATGTGCGAGGTTGGCCTGAAAGAGGTCACAGCTCAAGTGGAAGGCACCACAGGAAAGAATTTGTTTCCAAGTGTGAAGGGCCACAGCAGGGTGGAGGCAAGGTCAGGGTTCCAGGGAAACACCTAGGGAGGGCATCTGAACCATGCCCCAGGGTTCAGGAAATGCCATCCATGTGGGTGACCTGAAGGGTAAGGTACAGATATAAATTAGCACCAAGAGTTGTCAGTGATTGTGGCAGGGACGTAGTCCACGCAAGGGAAACCCAAAGAGAAGAAAGACCGAGGTGGAAGCCATAAACTGGACATGATGGACCATGGAGAAGTGGGCAGGGCCTTCATAAAAAAGGATTACTGGGATCTAAGAGACCATTTGCCTCACCTGCTCTATTCTCCGTGACGTCTACACCCCAGGAAACTCATTCTGCCAGAGGATGGAGAATGACTCAGAGGGAAGGGCACAAGCAGCAGGAGGGACAGTGGCCGGGGTCCAAGATGTTAATGCCTGAAGCAAGGGATGGGGAAACTGGGAATGTGAAATGATAGGTCCTGGTGCAGATCTTACAGGAAGTTCAAGAGGAAAGGAAAAGTCTGGGCTGATGGACAGCCTGGAGCACACTGGTATCAGGAGCTGTCTGTCAGGAACGGAACAGTAAGGAGGGCAAGTTTATAGTAGACAGGGGCAAGGCCTTGAACAGAAGGGCAATATTAAATGGCTATGGGTCATCCTCTGAGGGAGATGTCATCCAGAGCAGTCATGGCTGGGAATAGGTCTGAGAGGCACCAGGGAAGCCAAGGCTGATGATGCAGTCCAGGGAACATTAGCATTAAGAGACAGAAATTTGGGCAGTGGATATTGCAGTAGGTAATGTGTCCGTTGCACAAACAAGAGCAAGAGCTAGGAGTGCTTTCCAGAGCCTGTAACCCAGCACAGGGGAACTGCAGACAGGGAGGTCCCCAGAGCTTTCTGGCCAGCCATCCGAGCCAATCAGTGAGTGTTTGGTTCCGTGAGAGACCCTGTCTCAAAACAGAAAACAGTAGCTGTCAGCCTGTGGCCTCCACGTGCATATATGCACACACATGCAGATATTTCATATATGCACACATGGGCAGATATTTCATATATGCACACACATGCAGATATTTCATATATGCACACACGCAGATATTTCATATATGCACACACATGCAGATATGTCATATATGCACACACGCAGATATTTCATATATGCACACACATGCAGATATGTCATATATGCACACACATGCAAATATTTCATATATGCAGAAAAGAGACAGAAATGTGTAAAACCTCAGTGTACCTCCCATTCATGACACCATTCATCCTGAAGGAGGAAGTAGCCATATGGTGGAGAGAGCCGGCAGACACCATTCCTGGGCCATCAAAGTCACACTCGGCAGTCAGGCGCTGGGCGACATCAAGTGTCCCCTGATAGGGTCTGCTGGGGCCACACAGCATTTCTGTAGTATTTCCTCCCGAAGGGTATAATCTGAATCTAATCCTGGGGAGCGTGAAACAAACCCACGTGGACAAGCCCCCAAATGACTGTCCTGTGCTCTTCCAAATGCCAAGGCCAAGAAGGGCAGAGTGACAGACAGAGGAGACTACAGGACAAATGTACCTGTGTACTTCAGCATGCGGTCCCAGATTAGATTCTGAACCAGGAAAGGGACAGCAAAACAATTAACAACCAAACCTTTCTCTCTTCCTGCTAAAACAGCATCATTGGTAAGCACGGAAATAGAGTTTCTGGCTCAAACAACCGTGCTTCATCGGTGCTGCTTTCCTCAATTTGGTCATTGTACTAACTTTTAAAAAAAAATGTGCTTTTGAGGAAATACGAATTAAAGTATTTGGGGGTGTAAGAAAATTAAGTCTGGAGCCAGTGAGCTGCTAAGTGGATAAATGCACCTGTCGCCAGGCATGAGAGCCTGGGTTCAGCTCCAGAACCTGCATGGTGGAGGTTCCTGACTCCTGAAAGTTGTTCTCTCTGCCTTCCATACGTGTGCCATAGTGCATATGCTGCCCCCAGCATGAGTAAGTAAACAAACACATGATAAAAACATGTAAAAGTGCACCAGGGTGTGCACACACATAGATAGATAATAACAGATTTTATATATATCATATATGATAAACATATCTGTTATTATGTCTGTAATTTATTGTCTACAGTTTATAAAAAACATGCATGATAGGAGGGTGGTAACAAAATAGACATGACAAACGTTAACATTTGCAGAATCCGAGGACAGAAATACTGGAAGTCTTTCTAGCATTTTTTCCAGTTTTCTAAATGTCTATAATTATTTTTGAGGTGTGTATATATCCTAAATATTTACTAAGTAGATTGAAAAACAACTTGTCAGCTGTTTAAGATTTCAACGCCCACCTCTGCTCCTGCCTCGGACCATAATTATGCCTTCAAGCATTTTCTCCTTTTGTTTTGTTCATTTTTTAATTAATGTATGATATACATGCAGGTAAAACACACATACACATTTTTAAAAATCTTTTTTTAAGGTTAAAAAGGAAGAGCTCACCTAGAAGGCAACAGATAGGACAGGCCCAGAGGTGGGAGCGGAGTCAGAACCTGGGTGGGAGGATGACTAAGGGGACAGGTTATCCCTGAGGGCCACTGCACCCAAGAAGTCACAGCCTCCAACCTGTCCCCACCTCAGAGAAACCACAGAAGTGCAAGAAGACATTGACACCACCATGGGGGAGCTGCCCTAGAAAGCATCCCCTAGGTCCTCCCACTCGTGCTCCTGAGGGAGGGGCCTAGAGCGTTCTTTAAACCACCGGCACCACAGAAGAGCTGACTTTAGGTGTGAGCTGCTGGGCA